>NC_054374.1:106888200-107240700 GCF_017654675.1 Xenopus laevis
CATACCAGCATGTCGGTGTAGTTGTCATCTGACTGGTATCTCTAGGCCCCTGGGCCATCAATTGGATAAACACAATTTGGCCCAGTGTGTGGGTTGCCAGATCAGGCAGAGATTAGCTCATTGGCAAACGCGCCAAACGAGTAGGTCTCAAGGGGTATGGTAATCTTAACTGTAGCAATGGTAGCAATGGTGGAGAAATCATTATTATAGAACTTTATACCATATTCATTGTTTAGAATTCAGAAATCTATAAGAGGGGACCTAGTATTTTTTCTGTGACTTAACAGTCATCATATACTGATTATATAACTGACTCTTGTGAGAGCTATTTGGTTCTGTGCGAGTCTTTAAGTTAAAAGCTCTAGCTTATAGCAGTTATAGGTGACTTATGGCATATGGTGTCTTTGGTCTTCAAAATCAGTAACATATCATGGTCTGTGATAGTGCCCTGCTAAATCATTAGGGCATTCATATAAACATATCACTAACAATTACACTGTTAAATGTAAGGCTCCTGTGCAAGGGCAGGAAATACGGGTTATAGAGGGTCCTCACATTTTGACTGTGAAGTTACATATACCTGCTAAAATTTCATTATGAAGACTCTCCACTGCTAAGCTCTACTCCAAGCAGAACCCTATCTCTTACAATGCCTTGCATGCTTTTTCACAGGCCTTTAATTAGCTTGCATCTGCTACATTGTTTCAAAAGTCAGAACCACCAGTGCAGCAAATAGAAAGGGACAAATAGACATGGCTTTCTATAGCAATTACATTTACAAGTAATATAACAACTGAAAATATTTATTTATATTGAAAACTTGCTTCAAATTACATTTTCCTTCATTAGCCAAAACATTTATTTTTGGGTTAACATCACTTAAGCTTAAAAAGAAAGGGAAAGAAACATTGTGTAAAGCATACCTCCTAGTGTTGGGCAAATCTGTCCCGTTTCGATTAGCCAAATAATTTGCGAAACGGTGAACAAATTTGCGAAACGCTGAAAATTTGCAAAATGCGGGCGTCCATTTTTATACACGCAACTATGTTGTCCAAATGCATTAAAGTCAATGGGAATCTGAATAATTTCGACACACGACAATTTTGTTTTAGTTGCGGCGGATTTTTCACCAACAAATTTTCAGTGCAGTTTCTCTAAAGCATTTGCGGGCACTGAATTCGCCGCAAATCCATTCCTGACAAATTTATTTGCCCATAACTAATAGCTCCCCATATTAAAAAAAATCTTTATCAAAAATAGTATTGTCTAGATCAGACCAATAAAGTACATTGTAAAGAGAACATGCCTTTTAACCTCTTCCCATCCCCACATAGAAAATACCTGTATGATTATGATTCAGAACGCGGTAGGCAAACATACAGCACAGTTATCTTCCTGCAATCACCAAAGCACAAAGCAACTTGCAAGGAAATTGATGCAATAAAAAAACATTACATGAAAAAGAAAATTTCTTATAACATATCCATCACTTTTGTCACCCAACTACAGTATAATTAATTCAGTTCCACCCAAAACTCCCCTCCCTACCATAACCTTGTAGTCTGCCCATTCCTTTCTCTTCTTCATATAAATGCACAGCAGAATACACAAGAAAAACAGATGTATATTTTATATATATATATATATATGCAAGGGTCCCTTACCGCCATACCTCACCCAGGAAATATGTCATCAAATGATTTTCTATACAAAAGCCACAGTAACATAGTAATGCCAAATGCAGCATTACTACAATTCAGGCAGTTTATATGTACTTTTAAAAGAAATTAGGTTTTCTCTGTTTCTGCATTTCTGACTTTAAGAAGGTCTCCACAACGGCGTTACACGGAACAGTAGCATTTTGCCATCTCTATGTATGGCCAGTCCTGAGGTACCTGTTCATTTGGCCCCTGGGAAATCTTTAGGAAACATTGCAGGGTTGGCCAGGTCATGCGTTATGGATAAATGATTTTTAGCCATGGAAAGTAGTTACTATTGTCAATATCATGTATGCATTACATACATGAGATTATAGCTGCTTTTGCAGTGACAAGAGAGTTTCATGTCAGAAGCTAAAACATAAGACAAATCCAGCTCTAAAAAACAAATATTGACATTGTCTCCATAATGTGAAAAAGGAATATCAAACAAATGAGTCAGCAAATTTGTGTAAACAGTGGCTTAATGAAGCATAACCCCATCCTCCTATAGATTGGATTTGCAAAAAAATAACACCACATAAATTTAGACATAGCAATATGACCTACCAGTTATTTTATTTTAGGGGGGCTCTTAGATGGCAGCTGAGTGACCATCACCCAATACAAATGGAACAGTACTATGTATACTGCCAGCTAGTAACCTACATGCCCATCAGTGGGAGGTCATCAGCCAGTACACGATATGTATTCCTGCTTGTGAATAATATTATAATTTTAATTCACAAAATCATGAAATCATGGGTGACATGCAACACGCATAAAATTGTGAGTTATGCGCAACCACCTTCCATAAGAGTCCCCTGTTCCCCAGCCACAGGGTGTGCCCCCTTCTAAATGTGCTAATTCCAAGGCGCACAGATGCAAGGACATATTAGCAATAAAAAATATAGGTAAATAAAGGAAAACTGGCACATTAAAGTGTTTTTCCAATGCAGACACTATTCAGCATAGGTATTAGTAAATTATGTTGTGGCTGAAGCTACCTTGTAAACACTTACTATTACAGTTGAATTTAGGCTTGTTCAGCAGTTCTCCAGTTTGAATTTTAAAAGCTACCTGGTGCTAGGGTCCAATTTATCCTTGTAAGCAGGCAGTGGCTTAAATAAAAGACTAGAAGATGAGTAGGACAGACCTGAATAAAAAGATTAGTAATAAAAATGAACAACAATAAAATTGTTATATTGAAAGTTCTTTTGGGGGGCCTCTTTTCATCTTGTAGCAGTATTGATTTTTGTTTGTATAGTACTGCTGTTGGTTCTTTGTATACACATGTTAGTACTATTACTAATAAAGCTTATGCCACACAAGGGCTGATCAAGGCTGATCATGAGGGAGCCAAAGTGGAGGTAGAGAATCAGCTCCTACGTTGCCATCCTCAGGCCCGACTGGCAATCTGTGGGATCTGGCAAATGCCAGAGGGACTGCTGTAAGCTGCCATAGAAAGGCAGTATTTAGTGGGCTGGTGGGGGCTGTCTGGGCCTCTGTGTGGGCTCATTGGGCCTCTATGTAACTGAAATACCATGGCCAATTTTGATTCTGAGTGACCCCCGTATGAAAGAGGAAAAAGAGGAAAAATTCCATTTGAACAGGACATACTATAACATACTATAACATACGAAAAGGTGACATTTAAAGGTTAACTATCCTTATACTTATATAACTAAATATATAATCAATTGTAAATATCAACATGCAACATGTTTATGAAGACTAAACTTTTACTGTGTCTCATTTTTTGGTTCTAAAATGATTTGTAGGAAGGCAAAAAGCTAATATATTTATTTAAGCTAGCCATACACAGAGTGGCAAAGAAGGGGTGATCTATGTTGTTGGCCTGCATGTCTGTCTTTGCAGACCCTTTATGAAGGAGCACATCAAGGGCTCGAAGAGGTAAAGGATTTAAAAGATGATATTTGGCAGTAGCTAAAACTGTGTGTGTGACAGGTTTACTAACAACTCCTTCTAAGGAAAATACTGAGCAGAAATCTGTGCTGCCATGAAAATGTATTTTGCATGAGTCCCACTTATCAATAGTTGTTATTTGGCAAACTTAGAGTGACAAGTAAACTCAGAAGAAAATAGGGACTATTTGGAGCTTCTTTCCACTCTTTTTGAAGATTCCAATGTTTTCAGCTCATCAACAATAGGGATGTAGCGAACTGCCGATTTGGTGTTCGCGAACGCCGTTCGCGAACACCGGCAAAAAATGCGAACGTTCGCGAACAGTTCGCGAACTTCGAACACCCGCTAAAATCGTTTGATTCGAACGTTCGAAGGATTTTTCATTCGAATCGAACGTTCGAAGGATTTTAATCGTTCGATCGAAGGATTTTCATTCGAATCGAACGTTCGAAGGATTTTAATCGTTCGAACGAATGGAAATCGTTCGAACGAATGGAAATCGTTCGAACGAATGGAAATCGTTCGAACGAATGGAAATCGTTCGAAAGAATGGAAATCGTTCGATTTTAGCGGTCGAATGGTCGAACGATTTGTATTCGAATCGAACGCGAACTCAAAATGCGAACGTTCCGAAACGTTCGCGAACATTAGGCGGACGCGAACGGTCGAAGTTCGCGCGAACAAGTTCGCCGGCGAACAGTTCGCTACATCCCTAATCAACAACTGTTGGAGAAGCCACCTCCACTTATTAACATAGAAGAAAATAGGGACTGGAGAGCCTTTCAATGTAGTTGATTTTCTTTATTGAAGCACTACATGTTTGGACAGCAAAGGTCCTTCCTCAGGTAGACCGAAACATGTAGTGCTACTAAGTTTCTAAGTGGAGGTGGCTTCTACAACACCTGTTGATGAGCTGAAAACATTGGAATCTTCATAAAGTGTGGATGAATAAGGAGTTTAACTTCCATTGACATGTAAACTAAGCCTGCATCTGCTTCAAAGACTCCTGTAACTAGGACACTGCCTCTCACTATCTATGTTGTGAAGATGCAGTCAAGCCATAAACCAGTAGCGATCCTAGAGGGGGGCGGGCCCAGGTGCACGACGCGCAGCCGGTCCCAGCCCCCCTCCGTACGGCCGCATTTGGCCGCATTTTCAGCGGCGCACAGACTGCCGGGGGGCCCTGAGGGGGTGCGGGCCCTGGCCCGCTCGCACCCCCTGCTCCCCCGGTAGTTCTGCCACTGCCATAAACGAATTTCAAAGTAGCTCCAAATGCAATCAGGATAATAAAAAGTTAATTACTGTACATACATACTATTTTTTGTGACATGTATTCCTACACTTACAATGGATAAACATGAACAGATGCTTCTTATACACAAAATGCACAATTTCATCTGCTGGGAATCTATCACAGGGCTCAGCACTTAGTTACCTGATGGCCATAGAAGCTGAAGTCACAGTGAACAGATTGAGAGTTTTACAACTTTATGTTATCGCTGTTGAGCTGTACTGTTTAATGTCACCCTGTATGAACGACAGCATGACAAAGATAAAAACACTGAAACTAATACAGTGTTTCTTTCCACTTTGCTGAATGGAATGACGTTGCCTATAATGAGCCTTCATGAGTATCACTTAAGCAGATAAGAATCAGTGTTCTCTCACAGTGCTCTATGTGGCACATACTAACTGTAATAAGATTGCTATTTTGCAAAAGGAAAAGGGACTGCTGTTGGTTTAGGAATATAAATCACATATATTCCTGAGACCCAGGCTATCTTTAGTACTGCCCTTATAACATCCTACATAATACAGGTATGGGATTTGATGTCCAGAATGCTGGGCACCTGGGGTTTTATGGATAACCGATATTTCTGTAATTTGGATCTTCATGCCTTAAGTCTACTAGAAAATCGTGTAAACATTAAATTAACCAAATAAGCTGATTTTGCTTCCAATAAGGATTATTATATTTTAGTTTGAATCAAATACAATGTGCTGTATTATTATTACAGATAAAAAGGGAATCATTTTTAAAAATGAGGATTATTTGATTATAATGGAGTCTATGGGAGACAATCTTTCCATAATTTAGAGTTTTCTGGATAATGGGTTTCAGAATAAGAGATCCCATACCTGTATAATATTAACACAAACAGTAATATGATTACCAGTGCCAGTATTGGTTTGCCAGCATTAACTCACTTAGAAAAAAATATAATATTAATATACCAACTGATTATAAATAGAGAGATCTGAAAATCAAGATAAGTAGGTTTGGTGGACTGGGAGATAATCCATTATAAAGAAATTGTAAAACATATGAAATATTTTTCATAACAACTTTACCACTTGGGCACTATTTCATTATATGATATACTGTACTATTTTATTTTACCTCTGCAGAAGAAGTGGTTTTGCAGCTGCTACACAAATGATTGTCAATATACACAGACAATCATGACAATTGCTGTAGAATAACCATCCATATCCATGAAATTACTGAACAATTATACATTATAATTTATTTTCTTCTTTATCACAAACTAGATTCATTAGGCAACTACTTATTTAGCAACACTCAGTGAAGAACATCCCACTCATCACTTATAAGTACTTGCCCTTCCCATGTTACATGGTACTTACTGTGCACTGAAGAGTCAAACATTAAGCACAGCTCAGAAAACCAATGGTAGACTTTCATTTCTTCCACTGAGATTTTTACATGATCCATTATTCCTCAGATACAATATTCCTGATTAAAATATTCATTTTCAGCCTGCTTTCCCACAGACGGCACAGTGCCAGAATGGCAAGCACAACTGTCAGGTGAACTTTGTTCTTCAAACATACTTGCAAGTACCCATTTGCATTGCCAAACCTACATTTCCTGAAACAACGTGGTATCTTGCTCCTGTAAATAGTCCTTCCCAGCCCTCTATTATTTACTCTTTGTAGGTGTGTGTGCTGAAGAAAGTCTGCCCCACGGTAGGCTGCTCTGTTCACACCTATACATTTGTACTAGTCATGTAGAGAGAGAACCTGCTGGACAACCTGCTGTCTATTGCAACCCACAAAGACAAAGAGCTTTACAATATACACCTGAAATCGATCATCTCATTATTTTTAACCTATCTGAATAGAGAGTAAGAAGAGTCAAAACCAAAATGTCAATAAAGCATTTTAATATTTTTATCAAGAACGATTATTTTTAAGCTCAGAAAAGTGTATTCACCCTGTTGGTGGCAAAATAATCAAACACCTGTTACTGGATAGACGTAACAGGAATTTCTTAACCTTCATCTGTGCGTAAATCAGAGAGTGGAAAAAACCTTACGGTACAGATTTTAAGATGATGCAAATGAATGCAAACTCTGTTCTGGCTGCTTTCTATGAGTGACATATAAAAGACCATCAGTTAGGTTCAGTTTTGTGACAAAAACTGGGCAATGCAAATGGGTTCTTTATACCCCAAGTCTGACCTGACTGCTTTCACTTTATATGCTAGTTTATACACTTAATTTTTTGAGTCCAGAATATCCCATAATCTGGACCTGTTGCTCCTTGTAGCGTACTCTGGGTAACCAATATGCAGGCTATAACACCCTTGTAGCCTAATCCTTAAAACAGTTTATTATAAAGATAATAGCATAAAAATTCACTGGAAATGCTGTAGGGGATTTTGGGACACCTACTGAATGAAACAGCCTGTGTAGCCAGTTTTATAATGTTAAGCCCTTAAAATTGAGGAAGTGAATATTTTAGCTTTAACATACAATACCTCTATCTGACAGGTGTCTGACAGGTGTATGAAATATCTTACTCATTCCTATTTCCTAGGTTGTCATTTACACACTCCACCCTTATTTAATCTGCAGCCTACTGTACACATTCAAATATTATCTTACATAGGATAAGGGAACGATTTGAACTTGTGCAAGACCTCTGCCTAGCACTTAACATACAAAACTGCACTATAGATAAGAGCAATCTCATTTCAAAGCATTTATGTGCCCTGTGCAAGGTTACCAAACATCCGAGTAATGAGATTTTAATGATGTACTCTACCAAATAGGGACACTCTCTTGCTGCTCCTTTACTACTTAAAAGACACTTCAGCTGATTTTACAGGCCTGATACTGACTCAGTACGTAGAATGCAATTGGTCTAGAACTGGCTCGTGTGTGTATATATATATATATATAATGCAAATATTTTACCTGCAGCGTTTCAATTTACCAGAAAGCTGTTTTCATCTGCTTTGTTGCCTGCAGGGGCAGGGGCAGTTTACAATCACTGTAAATGCTAACATGAAATAAGAATGTCAGAGACATTGTGAGGCCAAGTGAAGCACATAGTGCTAAAGTCAAATAGATTGAGGTAAAAATACAGGGTCTATTTTGTAGGCTGTTTTTATTCCTGACATGTTTTTCTAATAAGGTATACTTTTTTTTTACTACACCTGTTTATTAGATTGTGAATGCATTATTATTTGTGTATCTCTGTAGCGTAACATGCAGTACAACTGACAATCGATAGTTTGACATGGCTACTATGTACTTTCATTCACATAATGATTATTTTATTCTGGTGATCACATTTATGATTATTCAGAGCTGCTGTCTTTTGATGGATCCAAGTAAGGGCTATTGCTCTGAGCTCAGACACGTGTATAACAATGCAAGGAAATGTGGAAAAGCTCAATAATAAACACCATTTATTCATGGCTATTTAGGAGGCTCCTAAGTGTCACTGGAGAGAGAACTTTATGAAATACCTAGTACAGCAGAGCCTAGGTCAAAAAATAAAACACATTAAGATGTCTAGATGTGTAGATTTTTTGTGGGCATGTGTGTGTATGCCATCATGTCTATCCATACCTTTTTACTGAATAAATGTATCCATGTCTATCTTGTATTTAGATGTGTATTTCTCTACATTTATATATGTCTGTCTATCTAGCTAGTTGATGCATCCATTGTTTAGCCATCTACTATTCCATCTACCCATCCATATTATAGAATAGAGTAGAGGAATTGAGTTTATGCCAAACATGTGTGCTATCACAGGTCTGTATCACCGGGTTGGTGTCAGGTGCCTTCAGGTGTCGGGCTCAATACTGCCCAAAAAGCCCAAAAATTGTGTATCACAAAACAAGAGACCTGCGGCACAACTGTTGCAATTGAATAAGTGATTAGTATTTATTCATCTCATAAAAAAACGGCAACGTTTCGGGCCTCCTTATCAAGGCTTGATAAAGGGCACAGTGGAGGCCCGAAACGTTGCCGTTTTTTTATGAGATGAATAAATACTAATCACTTATTCAATTGCAACAGTTGTGCCGCAGGTCTCTTGTTTTGTGATAAACATGTTTCCATGCACTTTCTGATGTATATCTTAGTTCCGTAAAATACATTAGAAAACTTTGAAGGCTGTTTCCAGGCAACCTTACTACGTGAGTACTACAAAGCATGTTGGATAAAATGAATTCATTACTGAATCAGATCAAATGAATTCACAAAATAATAAACTAAATAATAATAAACTAAATTTCAGCTCACCAGAGCAAGTGGCATGGGAGCTTTTCCGCCATCCTCTTCTGGGTAGGAAGCAAAGAACCGAGGCGGACAGATTGTGAAGAATATGAGTAACTCGTCAAGAGAATCTGCCACTGTGATGGCCCTCGTGCCTTTCTCTTCTTTGCTGCGTCGTGACTGGCCCTTTGATTATACTCTCATGTTACTGTTTACATATGTTTATTTACTTTAGCTAGTGATCAAGCACAGCAGAAAAGCTCAGATTGAACCCAAATAATTTAACCAGGATAATCTCTCATATAAAATCATATGAAAATATTTGTAATCCTTTGAGAAGAAGATGAAATTCCACCTCAGAACGAAGTGTCAAAGTAATCAGGAATAAGAGAACGCTCAACCAGTTAAGAAGCATTAAACATGCAACACCTCAAAAGAGGTTATTACAAGGTAGCACTCCAGAAACCGACCTGTTCTTCACACTTGCAAATGGAGAGAAAAGGATGAAGCATAAAAATGAAAACATCTTGGTAGCAGCTTGTAGTTCAGTGCTTTTAACTAAGTCTCCCAACAAAAAAAAAAGAAAAGAAGAAAAGAAAAAGCATCAAGATACCTTTTAATACCTTAGAATCGATTGCAGCACTATTTTCTTTATTTCTGAGACAAAGTACTGAAAACTGGATGTAAGTAAATGTAGAATGGGATCTCTGCCAGAACCATAGCTATGTTTCTTTATGTACTTAGAAAGTATCGAGGGTGAAACTAAAGTCTGAGGTGAGCCAGAAGGCTCTTTAAAGCAATTCACATTCCTGAGTATCTCATGACGATGGAAAAACATACAATTTATTTTATGGGATTTTCAGACATTCATTTTTATGTATTCTAGTCAGGCAAAAGCTTTCTGGGTTTGATTGGGAAACGTTCCATGCAAAAGTAACAACAAGGCAATGGAAATAGCGATGTTGAGAAAACCTGCAGTCTATAGGGATAAATGCCTGGATAGTCAGACAACAATTTTAGAAGTACAAATAGTATCTGCTGTCACAAGACATCTGGAGAGAAGAGGGTTGAGTGTGGGGTTCCCTACAGATATATGATGGGAGATGATGGAACCCAAGGCAAAACAGAGCCTTTGGGGTCTATTTATGTTTATAACAGGATTCCTGAACCTGCAGTATTAGCAATGTTGTTGTACTACAGCTTCCAGATTTAATGTAAAGGTGATGGAAATCTTAGGTGACTTGTAATATATTTGTATAACACTGATTTAAAATAATGACATTCCTGTACTGTTTATAAAGAGATTTTGTGTATAAATGTAGTATTATTAGCACCATTGTTCCGTACTGTAGGAACTACTCCACATATGCAGCTTCTTCGTACAAAAGAAAGAAATCTGTGACTTTAGTGCAGTGGTTTCTGCCAATTCAAATTTTTTTCTTTGTGCCAGAAGAGGTAAAGAAGATTGCCTTTAGTATGGGCTGCAGGGAGAGACTGCTGCCTTGGTTGATGGCAGCAGTCTCCCCAATTTTTGTACCAATATCGACTCAATTTGTCAGTGGACCTACATTAATAAGCGCAGGAAAGAAGATCAGTTTTCTTCTGCCTCTGTACAAAACCCAGGCAGAGGAATAAGCACAATTCGCTACACATGCCCTTGCCTTAACTAGGGAAGAGAGAGTGTATAATGCAGTATACTATACCCAGGGGTCCCACATACTTGTAATTGGTTTTGCCTATCATATAAAACACTAGTACGTTTTACATTCACCAAAATCAAAAAAGTTTTACATTCGCAAAACTCATTTTATGTTATGTTAGTTTAAGTTGAAGAGCATAGGGGATTTCTATGTTTTGACTATAGTTAGTTTAGGTACACTAATTGGGGGAATGCAATAAAAGTCAGTAGCGTGAAACTAATCACAGTTAATTTAATATAGTTAAATTTAATCATAGCTTTTGCAAAACCGGAAATGGTTTAGTGACCACTTCCAACAGTGAACAAAAGATGGATCATTTTATAGTTTGCACCAGTGGGCAGTATATGCAATAAAACTTTTTACTGAAAAAGTTGTTGGTTCCAAAAAAATGACACCACCTTCAAGCATGTCTTAAAAGTGTGACGTGAACAATGCAGAATGAAGAATATCACACTGCGAAATGCAGTGTGAATTTTTTTTCCTCTTTGCGACTTTCATTACTGTTCCGCAAAAGTTTTAAAAAAGTTAAACTGGATTTTTGTAAATGATAAACTTATAAGTACTAATGGATAGACAAGTAAATGTAAAAAAAAAAACAACAAAAAAAAAAACGCTGGGAGCATTGCCATACTGCCACATGGACCATGCTTTGGAAACATCTCTTTAAATGTATACCCTGACAAAGTTTGCCTGTATTCAATTGAATTGCACTGCTGGCCTTGCAGTCTGTGGTAATTTGAATAGGAAATCTAGTACAGTGTGTTTCTATTCCTGACTGGTTTATTTCCAGAAATTTTCACTGAACAGTATTGCTGTCACAACCTGGCAAACTAAACATCATCATCCTGTCCCTGATATCATCAACTCTGCCCCTGACATGAACCACAACACTCCCTGTCTTATGTAGCTATGATCAAATCAAATACAGGGCCCAAGCAGGCATCTCTGAAGACATCTAAATGGCACAATGCAGAATGGGGTAAGCTCAGCATAAACAGTCTTTAAAGGTTCAGGTTTCCTGTAAATTGTTAGTGTATGTTGAAGTATATTGTTTTTCTTACCAACCAAAGGACTCCACGTTTTTGGGGGCTATTCAGCAGTAACCGTGTTGATTCTGGGATACACCGATGGATAACATTATACAAATTACCCTTTCCAGACCAGATTTGCTGTCTGGTACTAATGATAGCTAACAGCCCAATCTATCAGATCACTAAACATCTAAAAAAAAAAACCTGCTCCATTTTAACCATTCAGGCATTACAATATTATTTTAATGTACATTCAAAGACCTAGCTCAATAAAAAGCAAGGCAGAGTGGAATATACCCACATTTCACTGCGATGTACAGGTATGGGATTTATTATCCAGAATGCTAGGGACCTGGGGCTTTCCGGATAATGGATCTTTCCGTAATTTGGATCTTTATACCTTAAGCCTACTAGAAAATAATTTAAGCATTAAATAAATCAAATAGGCTGGTTTTGCCTCCAATAAAGATTAATTATATCTAAGTTTGGATGAAGTACAAGGTACTATTTTATTATTACAGAAATAATTTTTTAAAAGTTCGATAATTTGGATAAAATGGACTCTATGGGAGACGACCTTTCCGTAATTCGGAGCTTTCTGGATAAAGGGTTTCCAGATAATGGGTCTCATACCTGTATTAATAATAATAAAATCAGTTGTGCATGCACAAAGACCAGGTATGAGCCTATATCTGTCAGTAAGTCTCTGTGTGACAGCATCATAGTGGAGCTAGTGTCGGCTAAACAGCTTGTATGGGATTTAGAAAGGGACTATGTGCCCATGGTCTTGCATTATCTGAGAAGTCTGGAGGGCAAAGATACATTCACTTGTATTCTCTAGGAGCCCAGTCAAAAGGGTAGAGCTGTAAGGAGCTGGGATGTTGTGTTTTATTTATAATACAACTAATAAAGTATTTTCCATTTTCCAATATAAAATTCTAAACTTTTTTGCCTTACTCGTAATCCAAATAGTTGTTAACGTTCTTAAAGAAGATTAATTGGTGCTAAACGAAATTAACAGATCTCTGTTCTCCGCCACTTTTCCAGTATGTCAACAATCTATTTGTAGTTCAGAATAATAAAGCACACTTCCTTTGCAGTAGATATAGAGGGCCTTCTTGACAAGTACATTGAACTCTCCCATTTCGGAAACGTGTTGTGAAGAAATATCTGGTAGCACCTCTCCAGGAAACTGGAGGTTGGATGGAACACTTTAGGCATTCTTTCACTTTTTTCTTATTTATGGAAAATATTGACAAAAGCATTGTTCTCTTCTGGATCAACAATTTCCCAGGCTGGATTTTACTGCTGCAGATTTGTCAACACATGTCACTAACGTTCTGAATAGAAGACAAATTGAAAGCTGTCTCTTATTTACTGTTAATACAGGTATTGGATCTGTTATCCAGAAAGCTCTGAATTACAGGATGGCCATCTCCCATAGACTCCATTTTAAACAAATAATTTTTCTTGTCTTAATTTTTTCTTTTTCTCTGTACTGATAAAACAGTACATTGTACTTGATCCCAACTGAGATATAATTAATCTCAGGAGACTTTGGAAAACAAAGCTATACATATGCCATCTCTCCGGTAGGGAGATCCAAATTATGGAATAATGTCTTATCCAGAAAACCCCAGGTCCTAAGAATTCTGGATAACAGGTCCCATATCTGTATAAAATACAACTGATTCTGTTTTATTCAATTAGTTTTCGTTTTGTTGGGGTGGGTTCCCAAGGTATTGCTGGTATCAGCAAAAACAAACCTTTATTAGTAGTTATGATTGTATGCGATTTCCATAAGCTTGTTCTCTTCTTAGATGTTAAATAACTGTGTACCATAGTGATGGGCAAATCTGTCCCGTTTCACGAAATGGCGAAATTCGCGAAACTCATTGAAGTCAATGGGTGTCCGAAATATTTTTTATGTGCCTGCCAATTTTGACGCGCAGCATTTTTATTCTCGCGGCTGATTTTTCCACCGATGAATTTTCGCCGCAGTTTCGTGAAAACATTCACGGCAGTGAAACTCAGAAATTCACCACTAATTCACTGGCTAATGTATTTGCGCATCACTAGTTTACTAAGCTGTTTAAAGTGGACGCCCACCTGAGGGACTGGGAGGAATTTAACGGTGTTATCATGTGTAATTAATTGATAACGGGAGTGACTGAAAATATGTTGTAATCACACCAAATAAAGGTAAAGAACATGGCCTTGTTTTTATATTGCTGTTTTAGATTTTTACATGGACAGAAAGCAGAGCAGAGATGCAGTAGCGACAAGAGGGCTTATTTACAATAGTTCAATGTAGAAGGTACTTGCTTTCACTATCTGAGTTGCCAAAAGCAAGCAATCAGGCCTCTACTTTCAGTTTATAATTTGTATTGTACTGCTGAACTGTAATTCCTGAGAAGTGAGATGGTTATTATCTGATAATATATGAGGGAGTACCAAGATGGTGCCTTGGTTTATATCGATGTTCTATATTTGTAGGTTTTAATGTCAAGTATTAATTCAGATTTAGAAAATATTTCATTAATTAATAATTAAAGTAATAATAAAACATAATTAAAGTAATGATACATGCTTGTCCTTGGGTCCTGTAAGATTATATAAGTTTGGCAATAGGCACCAGTGACAACAGAACCTCAAAACTGTAGGTGGTGCACCAATCCTTTAAACCACAATATTACCATAAAGAAAATAATAGATAAAATAAGCACACAAATTCTCAGAACATTAAACATATCTAGTGACAATATATTATGGGCAGAACATTAATGGGTACACTCCACTACAACCAGGAGAATATATACTGTAAATCCCTATATGGGTCCGCTCGATTGTCCCATGTAATCAAGTAGACATTCAGAAAGAAAGTTAATAACTTCACCCTTCCAAAGGATTGATAACATTTTATACTAGTGTGAGAGAAAGTAGTGCCTGAATAAAAAATACAATAGTTCATATTGAGTCCCATATTTAGCATTTGTATATTAATATGTGCAAATTGCAACCAATCATATGCACATGCAACTGTTAGCTTCAGAAATCCTGAAATTAAACAGCCAGTACAATTATAGCCAAGGGTGGGGCATATATATATATATTCTGCCTCCCATCAACCCCAACCCCCTCTCCCAGCTCCACTTTTCATACCAGCTCTAGTCTTTTATGCCATGACTCCATCCCTGCATAGCCCTGTACCAAACAGGTATTGCCTTTTTTTGATAACCAGACAGTAAAGGCTCTAACAAAAGTGCAAACCCTATTTGTTGTGGGAGCAATTACATTTGCATTCTTGTAGAAATACTGTATTGCAGGCAGGCCCGGACTGGCAATCTGTGGGTTCTGGCAAATGCCAGAGGGGCTGCTATAAGGTCCCATAGAAAGTCACTATTTAGTGGGCTGGTGGGGGCTGTTTGGGCCTCTATGTGGGCTGATTGGGCCTCTGTGTACGTGAAATGCCAGGGCCTATTTTAATTCTCAGTCCGGACCTGATTGCAGGGTCACCTAGCACTTTGCTAGTTTTGGTGGTTGACAAAGTTGAGGTTAGGAAGAAGAGTCTCCAGAAAATAGCTTTTGGATTGAAATATAATTGATTTCTGGTGAAATTCTAGCTTACCTCATCTTCAACACACAACATAGCAGCTCTTGCTCACATACAGATATAAACATATGGCCAAAAGAATATTCTGTGCAAACAATAAAGCTGTGCCCTCATACCTTAGTTCACTATCAGTTTACGTTAAAAGAAGATAAACCATGCCCATAAGCACAGTGTATTTTCTATTAAGTACAGAAATGCATAAATCACCTTGTTGATGAATGGATCTTAAGCATTATAGGCTATTTGGTAAATTGCTTTTTTTAACCAGTTAAGTATGTTATAGAATGGCCAATTCTAAGCAACTTTTCAATTGGTCTTCATTATTTATTTTTTTTATACTTTATGAATTATTTGCCTTCTTCTCCTGACTTTTTCTAGCTTTCAAAAGGGGGTTACTGACCCCCTCTAAAAACAAATCCTCTCTAAAGCTACACATTAATTGTTATTGCTACTTTCTATTACTCATCTTTCTGTTTCGAGCCTCCCCTATCAATAATCCATTTTCTCATTCAAATCAATGCATGGTTGCTAGGGTAATGTGGACCCTAGCAACCAGATTTCTGACAATGCAAAATGAAGAGCTGCTGAATAAAAAACGAATTAATTAAAAAACTGCAAATAATAAAAAATGAAAATCAATTGCAAATTGGCTCCGAATATTGCTCCCTACATCATACTAGCAGTTAACTCAAAGGTGAACAACCCCTTTAAGAACAGGAAATGTTATGATTGCTGCATCTTTGAGGATTTTCTGACAAGCACATGCAAAAAAATTCTTTTTTTTTTTTCATTAATAATAATTTATTGAAATAACAGTTCACCAAAGAAACAGTTAACTGCTGATAAGCTCATTAAAGGTTTAATTTTGCATCTTTATGCAGATCTAGGGAAGTAGGCGTCTGAAATGTGTCACTTGCAAATGTGCATGTTGGTCTGACAGCACTAAAACTTTTGTGTAATATATAGAATATAAGCATGTATATGAAAAGCCCTCATTTATGGATTTCCACTAGATTGTCCATCATCTGTGACTAAAATGCCACCAACATGAAATGACACATACTGTCCCCTGGTTTCATACATTTTGGGTAACGCATCTAACCCTATTATCTGCAGTTTGTGCTTCATATGACCGTCTTATCCCGTATTATGATATATGTCGCAAGCCGCCATGAACACAAACACAGAAAGATTTTATCTCTAAAAACACATGACCAAGCAGCAAACAGTAGCACAAGCTAAGCTTTTCCCAGCACTGCAGAAACACACAGCGTGATGAATCTATGCAGCCTTATTACACTCATTCTTTCTATCCCTATCCTTAGAGCAATGGTAGCGACAGCACCACGAGACTGACAAAATGATCCAAATGGTTAAGATTCTAAACCTGACACATGCAGTATTTATTGTACTCTAACAAACATTATGGAACACTAGCAATGAAGAGTTTCTAATAAAACATGCATTCAGACAGGACCATGGGAATTAAGGTGTACCTAGAAAGCTTTGGCATGGAATTAAAAGAACCCACCAAGCAAGGCTAATTCTGCAATGGTGGCAAGAAGTAACTCCTCCTACCAGTGTTGTGTAAAACCATGTTTAATCTCCGTAGCAGTTCTTCCACAGCCATTTCTGCTTGTCTTGATTTTTTAAAGACAAAAATGACAAGTCTTATTCACATGGCGAGATCCTTTTCTTCTTTCGGAGAGGCACCTGAGCTACAGCAGCGCTCCGCAGCATTGCATTTCAATTAGCTCCAGGTCTTGGCACATCACAAAAGGAGGTGTAAGAGAACACACACGCTCCACTCTGCAAATCACAGCGGAGGTATACAAGATCGGAGATGGAATTATCTTTCAAGATCATGCCAGGGCCACTGAAAAGTTTAAATTGGTGCTGTTCTGTATTCCTAGATATGAGCAATAATCAGCAGCTGCAGGGAAACAATAATAGTTCCTCCAGTAATGGGAATCAGTGACACGGACCAAATGCAAAAAAAATTAAATATGACATCTCATACATTTAAAAATCTGTAGCATTGGACAAATGCCTCTGTTGTTTCACCATGCAAAAAACAGAAAGACTGATTGGTTGTCCTTCACAGAGAGAAAGAGAGATCAAGGGCATACACTACAGGAAGGATTGGATTACACAGCTAAACAGTATATACAAAAGCCTTTTCTCTTTAGTACTGTACTTAACTAGAGTAAAACCAACTATGCTATTTTTTCTTTGAGTATATCTATTGGAAATGTTACTTTTGAAAGGTATGATTATATTTCTGTGCAGTGGTTTTCCCTTGCTTATATGGAGCTGTTCTTAACATGGCAAGTCATCACTAGGCTGGCAGCCCAAACTACCAGTGATCCTGAGGGTGGAACAGCTAATGTTGCTTGCTCTTATCTTCAGAGGCTATTTGGTCATCAACACTTTCAGTCCCCATTTAATGACTGCACTTGCATACCAGAATCATTATCTAAGGTGCTATTTCTAGGGAGTGCTTACAACCTTTTTCTCATTAAATAGAGTAATAATATTTGGGTTTTTACAGGTTAAGGATTTACACGTAAGTTCAGTCCAATCCATACGTTTTTGTCTTCATGGGATCAGATCTAAACCAACATAGGAGGGGAAAAGTTCTGTCCATGAATATGTCAGTCATCACTTTCGGAAAGTGTAGCTCATTGTTCATTCACTCAGGTAAACACACTCAGGTGAACATTACTGTGGAATGGGTTTTTGAAAGTTCTTTAGGGGTAATGGCACACAGGGGGGCTCGTTGCCTGTGAGATTAAACAAATCTCCTGAAAAAACCTTAGCATTTGTGTGAGCAGACAGCAGTAAAACATATAAATCACGAAACTGCCAGAGATTGCCTTCTCCTGTTTGCTTGTTTTACTGCTGGTGATTCACTCAGACACCAGTGCTAAGGTAGCTTCAGAAGATACCACCACCCTTAAGCACATAAGAGGGCACAACTCCAGTTTGTCAAAAAATTGACACAGTCTTTGCACAAACTGACACCATTCACCAGAAATCACGAAGTCCCACGCATCAACATTTTTGAGGCCCACCTGGGCCCCACCTACCCAGCAGTAAAAAGCCACATGAGTGCTAAAACTGTAAAACCACTAATACCCCACTGGTGGTCAGGGCCCCCCCCCTACAAGTTAAAAAAAATTGATGGCCAGGGTCCCCCTAAAAAAGTTAAAAAACAGAAACCCATTGGTAGTCAGGGCCAGAGGCTTATTAAATATTGAAAATTTATTACATTTCCAGTAAATTTGTAAAACCGACCCTGGCCTTGGCATGTGTTTTACCAGCTAGGCTGGTAACTTATGGGAAGCAATGCTAATAGACACTATATAGAACACAAATAGAAACGTAACTTTTTAACTTCTTTCTAATAATAATAACAATGAAACTTGGTACAGTACTTAACACTTGGAGCATGGTACTTTATGCTCCTAGAACATTATCCTAAAATTGAACCGGAGTAGTAGCAGCAACATTCTAAAGAGTGCAAAAAGGAAAGGTTGTGGGAGCTACTGATCTGGCCAAATTAACTACAAACATTGAGAAAAAGAAGAAAAATTGATCAATGCACATTCCCTGGTCCCCTGTAATATCAGTAATCTATGCAGATGCATGTATTTAGAAAGACAGGGGATTTTTAGTTACAAAATTATGATCATAAAATTGATAAGCCACCATACCACATCAAGGTAAACCCCATATGGAGGTCCCTAACTATTTACCTCTGGTCATAATATCAAATGCTAAAGCCTCCTGGCATAAGAACATTACCTGAAATAAACGTCTCTCGACCTGGGCATTGGTTTCAATCATAGGGCTTAGTCCTTCCTTTTTTCTCTCTCTTAAAAGCCGCAAGCGGGGGAGGATTAATTTCATGGAACCAATGCTGAGGTCTAGGTTATCTCTCCCCTTTGAAAGCTAATGGCAGGGGAGGACTAAAGGTGGCCATAGACACACAGATCCTATCGTACAAATCGAGGATTCTTACGATTTTCGGATCGTGTGAGGCGTGTGCCAACATCTTTCGTCTGGCAGAGATCGGTCATTTGGTCGATCGGTCAGGTTTGATTTTGACCCGACCGATCCCGTCGGAGCCCATGACACATCGTAATCGGATGATTAAATAACGATTACAGAAAATAAGGTGTTAGTACCATACTTTACAATATGCAAGATAATGTGCCATACTGGGAGGCACTTTTATCAAGATTATAAGGTCAAATTTCAAATTCATGTGAGTTTTTTAAAATTCCCCTAAACTCCTATAAATTCGAAATTTGACCAATCGAAATATATTAAAATCAAATTTTTCAAACTCGGACGAATCTAAATGAGCCTGAAGTACAAATCGAGAAACTGACCATGGACTAAGCTACTGAGAATGGGCAGCAGGTGGTGAAAGAAAAATGGTTTAGCAGGATAGACGCACCCCATATATTTGACACAAGGCTGCAATTTTCTTTTTTAAACTAGAGGTGTGTTATTACCTTTAGACAATACAAAAATACATCTGATACACACAACATGCACGTTCCTGCCAGTAAACAAAAATATACATTTCAAACTGTTTATTTTCAGGTCTAGTAATTGGCCGTTTATTATTGCAAGAACGCTATCATAAAGCACACCACTATCAACATTCACTGCTAGAATTCCAGTGTTTAGTTGCTACAGCACTGCCATCTGGTGGCCATAAAGTTATGTGCCAAACTTTTTCCCAGAAACACAAAACTTGTTTTTCTTTACAGACACAGTTTCAAAACATAATTCAGGTATTTATCTCTGTTCATAACTTTAATGTGAAATATATGCAATATACGTATTCTCACATAAGAAGTATATGGCTACGGAGAGGAACTTTGCAATGCAAATAAAAATAGTGCTGAAGAGAACAACTGATATCTCTGTTTAGTTGTACCAGTCTGGGAAAACAACATACACACCCCTCTGATTCTACATTGTTATTTTTGCTCCACAACTGCTATGGCAATCTTAAAAAAAAGCTGAACAATTTAATTTTATAGCCACACACCTTCCATGTCATCCATGGGGAGTGTATTTAAGAGTCATTGCTACATCAACAAACATGGAAAGAGTGCTCTCTGCAAACTCCTAGCACGCCACTATCACCCAAACACAATGCAAATGTGCAAAGATACATAAGGATATAAGACTCACATTACTATCTTACAAAAAAAGTTTGAATATAAATATGTTTAAACTGTGAGGTCACAGTTTAAATCCAAGCAGAGGGTTGAGTGTTGGGGGCATGCAAAGTGCTGTAACTTTGACAATTTAAATCAAGGGGTTACTGAATGACAATGATTGTCTTATCTAGGTTATGAATTATAATTTCCAACACTAATGAAAGCAAAATGATGTGGCAGACTTACCTCAATAACAATATATTTTTCTTTAGAAAAATGCAAGTTTTTCCAAGGGGAAACTGCTGACAATCCACCACCAAATAATAACACAAAAAGCGAGTGTGTGTAGCACTGAATGCCTAAACTAAAGCCTACTCCTCTACGTGCTTTCCATTCAGTCCCATCAACTGCCCTTTCAATGTGCTGATCTCAAAGGAAACCTATGGCTGTGCAATATGCTCACAGTCACATGGATATTTCATGGTGAGGGGTGGGGGGAACAAAATCTGCTTTCAAATAATTTCGAGAGAGGACAGCAGATTGGAGCCGCACAGCTGAGTTGGCTTTGCGTAGGACAGAAGGGAGAAGTCTGTGCTCCGTGCCAATAGAGGAATGTAGAAATATCATGTGAACTCACAGTTGCATGTTCCTCTATATTAAAAATCTTTCAGCAGCATGTTGCTGGGATATCTAGTCATGAAAATAATCAGGCTGGGGCATTCCAGCATCCAGGTGGTATATGCTACACAACAACAGCTGAGTTCAGCAGCTGGGAAACCCTACAACTGAACAGCTTTTCACAACAGACAGCAAGAATGCAATTGGGCTGTATGAATGGAGATAAAAAACTAAGGGCTCTTACAGACGAGCTGCGCTCCCCTGCGATCCATTTTTGAGCGTTCAGCCGCAGGAGTAGACGCATTCAGTTTTTATCAAAGGGGCTGTACTCACACAGGCGCATATAGGCGCCAAACGCAGGTTAAGACGCAACATGCTGCATTTTTCCTGCATTCGGCGCCTACATGCGCCTGTGTGAGTACAGCCCCATTGAAAAAAACTGAATGCGTCTACTCCTGCGCTCCCCTGCGGCTAAACGCATAAAAACGGAACGCAGGGGAGCGCAGCTTCAAACGCTCCTCTGTAAGAGCCCTAATGCAGCACAATTCTGTTGGGTAGGTTTACCAAATGTGGAATTTATTCCACCTGCGTTATTTTAGCTGTCATATTTCCTAATCTTTTTTTCACATACAGATTTAACTAAAGGCAAGTATTTTCGTTCTATTTACTTTTTTTTACCATTGGTTCTCTTGCCTCAGACTGTCAAACTAGGGTTGCCATCTGCCCGGTTTGGCCCAGACAGCCCGGTAATTTGAAGGGCTGCCCAGGTCAAAACCTATGTACAAAATGTTTTTTTACGTTTTTTTTTTTTTAAATTCATGCGTATTTTATTAAACTCAATAGCAAAGTAAACACAGATGCATTATACAGTCTATCACGTTCAGTTATACAATAAAGCCAAAAGGGCACATACCATTTTACAGTACAAACTGTAGAATGCAATCTACCCATGTAGTAAAAAAAAAAACATGCATTTATACCAGTGTACATTGTGCCAGTGTGGGCGGCAAAGGGTCTTTCCACTTCTTTGTAATCGTTTTCCTAGCAAGGAATAGGCACTCCTTAACAAAAAGACCCTGCAGGTACGTAAAGGTATCAATACCAAAAATAACCATTCTAACAGTTCTAGGGAGTTTCGTCTCCATAATTGCATCCAACTTATCAAAGATCTCTGTCCAGTACGATCCCAGAGCAGTGCACTCCCATACCATGTGAGTGAGGGAAGCGTTATGAACGTGACACCTGGGACATTCGGAAAAGGACTCAGGGAAGATACAATGTAATTTAGCTGGATAATAATAGGCCCTATGTATTAAATATATAGTGAATAAAGTACCCCCTATTGTAAAATATAAGGATATTATAAGTTACCGAGGAGTTTCATGACCATATAAAAACACGAGGCCGAAGGCCGAGTGTTTTTATACAGGTCATGGAACTCCGAGGTAACTTCTAATATCCTAATATTTTGCAACTGGGGGTACTTTATTTATTATAATACACAAGTTTCGGTGAGTCATGTGACAGAAATTACATCAGAACTCACCGTTTATAACTGATGACATCAGAACTCACCGTTTATAAGGATATAATTTACAAGATATGCATGGCTTTTGTGTATTATAATTGTATCATTCTGTCCCTATAATTAAGGGAAACCGATAGAGGTGAAGCCAACAGCTCTTCCCAGTCTTCGTCCTCAAGCTCCCCAAACTATCTCCCTCACCTCTCTTTAAGGGACACTAAGGGTTTATTAAAGAGTGTTGTATGCAGCCCCGCATACAGCTTGGAGATAAGGCCCTTTGTGGAGCCCTGCGAAAGGCAATCCATCATACTATATTGTGCTAGCTGAATTGGATGCAGACTGTGCTGATGCTTCAGACTCCTCTCAATTTGAATGTACCGTAACCATTGATGTGGGGGCAGATGCAAACTGTCTTGCAATGTTTCAAAAGGGACCATTGCGCACTCCTGCCATACCTCCCCTATAGTATGGATCCCACATCTTTCCCATATCGGATTCCTACTAATCCTAGCTATGCCTGGGAACCAGTAGTTATCCCACAATGGAGTCTGGGGTAAAATTTTATTAATTAATGCCATCTGCGAAGCTTTCCCCCAAATTGTACGCATATACATCATAACCTGATTAGGATACTCAGCTGCCTGAGGCTTTTTTATGAGAAGCCATTGAAATGGAGAGACTGTGCCTCCTAGCAACAACCCATGCAAATGATATAGCAACTGATGAAAGCACCCCTCAAACCGAACCACAAGATGGCTTAACTGTACTGCCAAATAATACAAAAAGACATTTGGGAAGGAAAAGCCCCCCACCCTGGAATTTATCTCTAGTTAACATACTCAGACTCAATCTAGCACGAGTACCAGCCCAAATCAATTGCCTAAAGCAGGTGTCAATTTTAGTAAAAAATATTTTTTTAATCCAGATAGGAGCTTGAAGAACAACATAAGTCGGTTTGGGGAGAAGTATATTTTTTTGAGCTGAATTCTGCCCATTGGACTGAGCATCAGAGACTCCCAGGCTTTAATCTTTTTCTCTAGAATCTCTAACAGGGGCAAAAGATTTTAGTTATAATATTCAGAGCTGGGTAATGTAATCACCACCCCCAGATACAGTAGGTAAACTTTTTGACTATAGGAAATGGAGCGTTTACTACTCCTCTTTGCACTTGTTGTTCATCCACCAGCAACACTTGTGTTTTTTTACGTTTTTAATAGAGAAAATTGTACCAGCAGGCCTGTGAGAAATGCATGCATTGTCAGGAAACATTTTCTTGAGAATTGCACAACTTAATCATAACATGGACAGAAAATGTATTGCACCCTGGCAGTGGTGTAACTACTGGGGGAGCAAAGGGTGCAACTGGGCCAGGGCCCGCACCCCCGCAGGGCCCCCCTGCAGATTGCGTTCGCTGCAGCCGGCTGGAGTCGGCTTCAGCCGCAAAAAAAATGTGCACGGACGAGGGGGGGGGGGGTTCCATTCACTTACCTTATTGATCATAATTTCAAAGTTGAATTGCCCTCTAAGAAATGCCTTTAGGGCATCCCATAGTGTTAAGTGGTCTACTGTAATATCATTTATGGCCAGAAACTCAAGATTTCATCCTCAATGGACTGGAAGTTGTCTAGCACATTCAGCCAGTTTGGGTTAAGGGACCAGCGTGGTCTAGTAAGAGGTGCTCCCAGCCTTAGGAGAATTTCAAGAGGAGCATGGTCGGACACTCCCCTGGCCAGGTATCTCACGTTCTGGAGCTTTAGGAGTGCCCCTCGGCTCAAGAAGGCAAGGTCAAGGCGGGATAACACAGAGTGGGACATGGAGTAGCAGGAAAACTGTTGCTTATCTGGGTGCCTATGTCTCCAGGCCTCTGTGAGGCCTGCAGATTCAGTCAGAGCTTTAATGTTCGTGTCTTTATCTATGGTAACCTGGCTGTGCCTTCTGAGACGGTCTATAGTGCAGTCTAGTGGTGCATTAAAGTCTCCCATGGCAAGTACCTCAGCATGTGGATAGTTTGCTATAAATTCAATGAGTTGAACCAAACATGTATCCTGGTACGGGGGTGGTATATATACACACGCTAGAATAACCTCTTGGGATTGGATATAGCCGTGTATGAATATGTATCTACCCTTGGGGTCAGATTTGATTGTTAGAGTATTGTGGGAGATAAGAATCGCTACCCCTGATGAGTGGCTAGAGTACTCCGCATGGTAGTACCAGCCCATCCAAGGTCTCTTCAGGGCTAGGATCTAACTGCCAACTAGATGGGTTTCTTGTAGCATAGTTATGTTAGCCCCAGTTTTCTTAACAAAATCCATAACTAGTCTACGTTTTATACTATCATTTAGCCCTCTGACATTCCAACTAAGTAATTGCGCCATTTTCCCTTTTTGAAATTTTTTTACTAACAATGCTCCTGTGTACCTTATAGGACTTCCGCCCTAGCTGCACTTGTTGATCAGACGTATCATATTTGAACCTTTTTTGAGGAACATTAACCCCTATCGACTTGTGAACATAAAGCCGTTCCCCCTCCCCACCTGACCAGTTCCCCAACTCCTGGCAGATTTGTAACCCATA
Source organism: Xenopus laevis (assembly GCF_017654675.1). Taxonomy (NCBI): domain Eukaryota; kingdom Metazoa; phylum Chordata; class Amphibia; order Anura; family Pipidae; genus Xenopus; species Xenopus laevis. The sequence goes on from NC_054374.1 coordinate 106,913,608, forward strand.
ACCATTAATAATAGTTAACATAAGCATTTGCGGGGGGGGGAGCTTGAGTGGCACATGAGTGTTCTCTAAACTTCGCAATGGCTACCTTTAGGAACAACACCACAGTTCCGAGGAAAAAAGAAAAAGTTACTCCCTCTCACCCGATCCCATTGCAATTAAGGGGAGTTACTCACTGAGCAATTAGAAATAAACAGGAAAGTCATATATAACAAGAAAAGTTTGTGTAAGAAGAACAGCCGCCGTGGGCTAGGTCCCCTGCAGCAATAGTCAGAGCGTCTGAAGGATGGTAATGATAAACAATAACATGGTGGATTTAAACGACCTGACTGAAGTGTCACAACTACCCCGTAAGGCCCGGGGAGTGAAACGATGTACACTCAGCTGGGAGACCAGCCCGGGTTATTAGGCTTCCCTCTTCTTCTTAGCATCAATCCAGTCGCTGAGGTCTTGAGGAGAGGTGAAGAAGTGCGAGCTGTTATCCGCAATCACCCTTAACCGAGCTGGGTACAACATGGCATACTGGTATTCGAGCTACCTCAGGCAACGCTTGCAATCGATGAATCGGGCACGTTGACACTGAACCTCGGCCTAGAAGTCACCGAAGATGGAGATCTTTGTTGTGTTTTAGGTCAGCGAATCCGTCTTCCAGAGTCCCTGTCTCTGGCATTGAGCAATTTTGAGATGACTGGCACCTGGGATTGGGGCCTTAGTTGGTATCCGGTGTGCTCGCTTAACTACAAAAGTGGTTGAGAAGGCCTCTCTGCCAAATTTTGCAACCAGCCAGGCCTCGATAAAATTATCAGGGGAACCTCCTTCAGCTTTTTCTGGGAACCCGATGAACCGGATATTATTGCGACGGAGCCTGTTTTCCAGGTCGTCAGATTTACTTGCGCAGGTATGTATCGCCTTATCCAGTTGCTGCATGTGCTCCGGCAACGGGTTGCACACATCCTCCACCAAGCTTACTCTGCGCTCCAGCGTGGCAGTAAGCTCTCGCAGCTTCTGGAAGTCTAGTTTTATTATAGAAAATCCACTTTTATCTCCTCGGTCTTTGCACATATCAGGGATGTGCAAGCTTCATTAGATGACCTAATTTCAGTAAGGAGATCTGTAAGCGTGGGCTCTGCTGGCTGGGGATCATCGTTGTCATTGGGGTTGGGCCCATTGCCGCCATCTTGGCTCCCAACTCAAGTCACTGGGTGATGTCGCTAATATTTACAGGATATTTGGGATCGGGAGCCAGAGCAACTCTCTAATGCGTCTTCCTACATGTAGCACCAAACCACTCCCCACTATTTCATTATTGTAGAGAAAAAGGAAATCATTTTTAGAAATGTGGATTATTTGGATAAAATGGAGTCTGTGGAAGATGACCTTTCCGTAATTCAGAGTTTTCTGGATAATGGGTTTCCTGATACCAGATCCTATACATGTACACTTTCATAGGAAACATTTATGATATATCATTTCCCATTCTCAGGGGAAGTTCCACTGTCAGTGTGACATGAGAAAAAGCCCAGGATAATGTAACAGGAATCATATGATTTATCACATAATCAACTGGGCAAGAAAAACATTATGATATCTACTCAGAGATCATAAATTCTTAATTAGAAAAATTACACTGTGAACTTATCACTTTAACTTGTTATAAGTTTCTCCAAAAAATCCACAGCCATGTTCAGTGCTTTGAAGCCTGCTCCCTTTGGCCCAATGTATACATATAAGAATCCTTATTTGTATGTATTTATAGTACAGCTGGAAGTATCAAACACTGCAATTATTAAATATAAAGGCAAAGATTACTAGAGTTTACTATACAACTGCCAAAACACCATGAATTGCTCCTCTGAATTGCCAGGCAGTAGAAAAACAAAAGTTAGAGGTATGAATGGGAGTACTGAATACAAGGATGTATGTATCTTTCCATAATCCCAAGGTGCAATGCAGAAGCGCAAGTGTCACCCAACAGTATAGCAGTTAGGCTCAGGCATAGGAGATTCTTAGAGTAACTCTGGGAACTAATTCACCTATAAGTGAGTACTACCTCTGGATTGTTGCCAACACTAGCCTGTGTAACGTCATTAACAAGGTGACATTGTCTGATGCATCTATGAAGTGATTGGTCATTGTACCATCTGAACAGTACCACCAAAGAGAATGCTTAAGTAGGCCCGAATTTGTGGAGAGGCCACCAAGGCCCGGGCCTAGGGCGGCAGGATTTTAGGGGGTGGCATGCTACCCAACCACACCCACATTGGTTCAGAAACACAATCTGATTTTATATTGTTGTATAGATCTCTCCAAAGTATGAAAAATTATTCAATTCTTAGGAGCACTGCAGTACCATGCTAAGAAGAAGATTCAACAAAGGTTAAGGTAAAGTACATCATAAAATATGTGGTCACGTAACAAATCTTGAAAAAGAACCTCAATACATTTTCCATTTTCATACAAGTCTGAAAAATCTAAAAAAAATTTTATTTGCCTGCTAACAGGGCAATGGGTAGAGCAGTTACCTCCCCCCCCCCATTTCATCAGGAGTTACCAGATTTTAGGCTGTGTCCCTCTGTCTCCCGTCATTTAACAAATTTCCCCGATTTCTGATGATTTGCTGGCAAAAATCTGATGCACATGTGCGCTGCTGTTTCCTTGACTTCAGGATGTTCTGCGCAAGCGTATGACGTCACTTCCTTAGACCTCACTTTAGCTTACGTCACAGAACCCAGTACTATGGTTTATTGGGGGAACATGTCCCACAACCCCATAGACTTGTTGTGCACTTAGGCACTTATTCATAGCCTAAGACTATGTTCCAGGTGCACAAAACATGCAGGGCCAGATTTTCTGGGAGGGCTCCCCCAGGTTTTAGTGCCCACCCGCACTACATAGTTGCGCATCCCCAGTGCTCCCCACAAAGTGACTGGGTGGCATGCCGCCCCAAATATTTTTGCCTCACCACAAATCCATGCCTGGAAACATGTAAGACTCTATTGGAAGCATATCAACAATGTACTGTACCACCCAAATTGGTGGTAACATGAAATAAAGCTCAGTAATGCAGTAGAGTGACATATGGCAAGCAAATCAGTTTCACTGTCAATGCTATGAGGTGTTATGCTTAAATTATTATAAAGTAATTCCATTTAGACAGATATTTTACGGTAACACTGCTCAGAAAAATAAGGCTTTTGCATAAACAGTGATTTTATTAACCTGATTTGTCTAATGGGAATTTGTCTCACATGGATCACAAGCACAATTACAGAGCAGCTGCTATTTTTTATTAAACATCATCTCATGCTTCACTGATACCAGAATAACTACATCTAAAATAATCACTGGAATTATATTAGGCAGCAAAACTAGTTATGGGGGAAAAACTTTCTTTGTATTTAAATGCAAGCAGGTGGTGAGTTGATCATATACACTCAGACATGCAAATCTACACATAGGGGTCATTTGTGTGTGGATGCAAGTACATGCATGTACATGTTTTTTTCCCTATAATTCAATGCACTAAAATAGGCACTTTGATGTGAATTTGATGCCACTGATGAAAATGTTCATGAACTGGATGGCGTCACTTCCAGCTCTAACCTTTAGAGGTGGTGGCAGCACTGTGCTCGATTTAGAACAGAAGGGAAGATGAACAGCACATTGAGCACAACAATATGTGTTTTTTTGGCTTGTGCTTTATGAATTAGATATATATTCTACTGTGCCTTTGACCTTCATCTTTCTTTTCACCACATTTTTATTTTTTCCTCTGGGCCTATCTTTATCTCCAAATCTCCCACTGGAACTAACTGAAATCACATATGGTAAAACCTACACATCACAAAGTCACCTGAAGCTTCCTCCTGAGGCAACCTCGGGTAACGTTAGAAGAGAAAATTGATGCATTAGTTTTACCCCCGGCGATTTCAGTTCTTTCCAATGGAAATGCATTTTCGGGAGATATTTTGGCCGCAGTTGTGCTTTTTTATTGTGGGCAACAAATCACCCCATCAGCCACTGCCCTTAAAGGAATTGTTCAGTGTAAAACTAATAAAAAATGTTTCTAATATAGTAATGTTATGTATAAAGGCTGGAGTGACTGGATGTATAACATAGTAGCCAGAACACTACTTCCTGCTTTTCAGCTCTTACACTGACTGGTTAACGTGGTTACCAGGCAGTAACCAATCAGAGACTTGAGCGGGGGGCCACATGGGTCATATCTGTTGCTTTTGAATCTGAGCTGAATGCTGAGGATCAATTGCAAACAGATATGTACCATGTGGTCCCACTTCAAGTAGCTGACTAACTCAGAGTTATAGAGCTGAAAAGCAGGAAGTAGTGTTCTGGCTATTATGTTACACATCCAGTCACTCCAGCCTTTATACATTACATTTTTGCCTAACTAACTATATTAGAAACATTTTTTATTTTGCACAGACTATCTATTTACTCAGTTTTTATTTTCACACTGAACTGTTCCTTTAACTAAGAATTATATTATGTCATCATTGCTCTTTTGTGCAACCACTGTGGTGTTTATGTATACTTTCTCTTTATCTACAGCTTTTTGGATGTGCATATGACATAATGTAAGGACAATTATGTTCATTATTAACATGTATTTATAAAGTGCCAACATATTCTGCTGGGCTGTACAATAAATGGGCGTATGCATTGAGCATTCAATTTGGGATTTATGCCTGGTGGCATCACTTCTGGTATATTACAGTTTTGTATTTTACCTGGTGGATTGTTCTAATTCCACTACTACCTTGTCAGCAACTCTAAGCATGACTGATTTATACTTTATTCCTAGTAATCACTAGTTGCAACAATTTTGCTACATCTTCCCCAGGATCACAATGTTGGAATTTTTATCATGCAATAAATTATTATCACTGACCCTATTGATTGTGGTGGTAATCTGGTTAATTTTATATAAATATGTTGTTGCTGTTATTCTTCTTTAAAAAAAACTGTCACCTATCAGTAACATCTGAAAATGTTAATTTCCACAGTTTAGTCCTGTCATGCTTCATGAGTGTGTGCCCCGAGAGACACGGCAATCAAGTCAAATTGCCAAACAGGCAAACATTTTAATCCATTGGGAAGAAGGTTGCTTGGATATATGATTTGTCCTCGGAGATAACTCCCTTATCAACCTGCTGCAGTAACAGTTGTAGTCTTCAATTCTTCCCACATACTTTGTCTAGCAGTCACCAAATGACAGGAACCTCACCAGCTTGCCATGGGAATAATTTTACTAAACCTCCTGTCTGGCATCAGTACTGGTGTAATACCTCTGTGCACACAAACAGCAAAATACCGTAGGTGGTTCTTCACAGTGAGGACAGTGAAGTTGTGGAATGTACTGCCGGCTGATCTTGTGATGGCCAATTCTGTTAATGCTTTAATGAGTGGCTTGGATGATTTCTTGGACAGGCATAATATCAAAGGCTATTGTGATACAAACCCCTCATTTGGAGGGGTTGAACGTGATGGACTTTGTCTTTTTTTCTACCCAATTTAACTATGTAACTATGTAACCATATGTGTGCTGTTTAATGGACCACTAACACATGTGCCTTTTGTCTGCTTTCATTAATTCATAGTATTTTAATAAAAAATATATTAAAGGATAAACAGAGAAGGGAAAGGCAAAGCCATAATTTAAGCCAAATAACAGTGCATTTATTATCTTATGATCAAAGGTGCTATGAGCTGGGGGGAGAGGGTTGTCTCTCTTCCCTGTCATTAGATTCCTACAATCTCCTTAACTGTCTTGTTAAGTATATTTTCCATATATATAGCATTTACGAAAATGGCCCATTAGATACTAAGTAAACAATCATTTTGTGTTTAAAACAGACAAAACAAGAAATGATCCAATCCGTTTAAATAAGTTTCTTTCTTCAATATAGTTTGTGTACATTTAAATCAATGCAAAGTGTGAATCATCTGGGGGAAGAAGAGTTGTGGAGGTAATAATTAGCTAATCACTAGGCCGTCACCAATCACTGAAACCTTAATACAGATTAAGCCAAACTCATTCTCAAACTCATTGTCCAACCTACAATAACTCCAAGGACAAGAAACTCAGTCAACAGTAAAACAGCAAACCTGAGCCTTGTTGCATTAAAATACTTGATTTATAATATGAAAGCATTTGAAAAGCCCTAGACTATAGAACTGTGGTTGAAAAAAGGGAGGATCATGCAGTAAGTAATGGTCATAACTTACTAAATGTTAGGTGTAGTAACACTGTAACCATTTAGATATTTGAGTTTGTGAGGGAAAAGGCCAGCAGCAATTATTACATAATGAATTAATGCTTTCAGCTTATTGGTTGTGTGGATATTTTTCCCTGCCCCAAGCTAGAAACAAAATTCAGGGTAGTAACCCATAAGCTGAAAGAATTTTTTTTCTGGAAAAAGTGCACTTCATACAACCAGACTGGAATTTTGTATATATACACAGTCAATACATGTACAAGTGAAACCACAGGATGAAAAAATATAGAAGAGTTGTGTTCATAGAGTTGGGGTTACAGAATAGGACTCAGGTATCATAAATTAACTTAATTTAATTAATTTACATAACTCGGTGCAACAATGGGTTCAGAAATGCAGCCATAAAATGCCATACACAATGCAATTACACACACGGAACAACTTACCTGAAGGCAATTCTAGCTCTGACTGATCATCAGGGACAAGTTGGATGATGTCAGACACCACCACCTTGTGATCATTCACAACTTCTTCATCGGCGTGGGATCTGGAGGCAGAAAAACAGCTGCCACTACCCAATACCCTGCATATCAAGAGTCGCCAGCACTCAGTCATGAGGTCCAGAGCTGCACCTGGAGAAATACATTTTTGGTAATACTGAGTGATGTGCAAACTTTATAGAACTAGTTGTTCTGCAAACAAAGCATTTACGTTTCCATTAAATAGCATATGATTTCAGATGACACTTAGAACGGGGCACAATATAATTTGTATCTGGTCAGATCAGAATCACATATCATATAGCCAACTAACATTCCCACAGCCTTCTGCTAATCTTGTGATTATCAAATTAGGGAACCCTATAAATTAGGGAACACTTCTTCTTATAGCTACAGATATAACAATTCTAACAAATTCATGCTAATATTAAAAACAGATTGATATTAAAGGGATAGTATACACCTAAAAGGACACATGAAAAGGGACTTGCAGATTGTTTTAATTTACAAAAAATCCATATTTTAACTATAAAGCACTAGTTTGAAAGTTGGGCTATTTTCACTGACTTCACCTCCCCCTCTCTTTATAAACAGGACAATTAGTTCAGAGCTCCTTGATAAAAACTGGGCAATTTTGCACCTGGACTGTATCGCAACAATCAGATGTTTATTTTCAAAGTTCTACCTGCAATGGACTGACAAAACCTAATCACTGAATGGTTGCTATGAGTTACTGCCCAAGTGCAATAAAGGATCCCTCTTTGGGTAGAGGCGCACAATGCTATTTAAAGGAGATTAGTAGCCTAGCGACAAATCGCTTCTTCGGGCGACTAATCTCCCCACGATGCCTTACCGCCAGCTAGAATCGGAATCGCCGGCGGGATGGCACTCAATCCGCTTCGTTTTACCGAAGTCGTCTGAAGTTTCCTCATGAGGCAACTTCAGACGACTTCGGAAAATGAAGCGCTCCGAATGGCATCCTGCCAGCGACTTACATTCTAGTCGGCAGGAAGGCATTGCGGGGAGGTTAGTCGACTGAAGAAGAGGCGATTTGTCGGTGGGCGACTAATCTCCCCCAAATAGCATCAGGTGCCTCTACCCTTACCCCATCTACCATTGAACACACAAACCTCTTGTTTCTCTAAACATCTTTCAATCAGCTTATTATTAGCAGCTTCATGGAGGGCTGGTAATTAGTTTCATCAGCTCCTTTGAAGTTCTTTGGGATCAAGCGGTAGTAGGAAGTACTAACATTTAACTGGCTTGATATTCATCTAGTGCTAGGAATAATAGAAATCATAAATACTTCTTAATTTAAAAAGTAGGCCAAAAGTATGTTCAGCACAAGCCCTATTCATTGAGCTGATGTCAAAAAGGTGTATATATACGGTCACTTTAAATGCTATATAACCCTATGTAAATGGTGTGATGGTAAGAATCATAAACAAAATAATATGCATTTGAATTCCGTAACTAGTGATGGGGGAATCTGTGTTTTGCTTTGCCGAAAAATTTGCAAAACTCCAAAAAAATGTGCGAAACGACGAAAAATTCGTAAAACGCATTGAAGTCAATGGGCATCAAAATCATTTAGACGTACAACAATTTTGACACGGCAACGATGTTTATACACGCAACTCTTTTGTCCAAATGCATTTAAGTGAAAGGGCATCTGAATAATTTTGACGACCGATAATTTTTATGCGCGTGTCGATTTTGGCAAAAAAAATTTTCTTGCATAAATTTTCCACGTGAATTGTTGCCACAGTTTCGTGCAAAAATTCATGGACAGCAAAATGCGGAAATTCACCGCAAATCCATGCCTGGCGAATAAATTCACCCATCACTATCCATAACCTACCTCAATACCACAATTCTACTTATATTTGTTATAAAGTTGGTGTGTTAACTTATGTGTGGGTGCGTGCATTTATGCCACAAAAATAAAACTGCAGCAACTGCATCTGTAATAAAGTATAGATCCTACTACATGCAATGGTCTCTAAAACTGTATTAATTGCTAGAAGAATTGCTGCCTGGAAGTGAGAAACAGAGCTCATATAAAATATGCTTACACATCATGCATGGGGCAACTGAAGCAAAGCACAAGACAAATGCTTAAATAAATGAGGGGCAGATGAGGGGCAGGAGAAGCAGAACATGTAAGAGGACAAGTTGTCTGTCACCACCTGGGGCAATGGTCACAAGGAAATTCTAATAAGTTCTATCCTCACCTAAGACTGCACCTAGCTGTTCCCACAGCAGACAGAGGGCTGACCCACACAAGAGTTTGCCATCTGATAAAACAGGTTTCCATTGATACTGAAATTATTGAAAATAATTTTGACGCGATTGACAATTTTTATACTATTTTGTCCAAATGCATTAAAGTCAATAGGTGTCTGAATAATTTTGACGTGCAACAATTTTATGTGTGCGACTATTCTGACGAGTGACTAATTTTTTTGTTGCAGAGGATTTTTGCCGCAGTTTTGCAAATTAATTTGCTGGCGGCGAAATGTGGAGATTCACCACAAATTCTTGCCTGGCGACTTAATTTGCCCATCACTATGGGAGACTGTTGAGTGGAGAAATACTGTTTCATTCTGATTAAAGTAACACCTGATGCTTTGTTGAATGTTTATTTTGTGGCAGGAAAACCATACCTAGTAGAGTAGATGTATTATAGCAGCAATAGTGGAAGGAACATATTTTTACCCTTGATTTCATAAATTAATATACATTCAGGTATTCACATTCTTTTAGTAATACAGTGTACATGGCAGATACTGGATCATCAACTTGAGGGACCACAATTTGGTGTTATGACTGCAGACTATTATGTGAGAATTACTTCTGCCTAACGATGCATATGTTTTGTAAGTCAAAGTCATGGGATCATCGGGTGAGTTTTGCATTTGGGTGACACCTCCTTAATGCACAATACAAATTATGCTCACTGCTGTATGCACCAATAGATACCCCTCCCTGCTCCCTGTCATTGACATGAACAAAAACACCACTGCCACCACTGGTAGCAGAATGTTTTCCCCCTAAAACTTGCAAATGTGCATTTTGAAGATAAAAAGCACCAAACCATCAAAACTGGTTTTCATTCACATAAATGACAGGCTGCATCAGGTGTGGGGCACAGACCTAAGGGCCAAGCCATGAATAACAACACAGTAACATCAAAAAATGAAAGCGTTTTAAAGTAATGAAAATATCATGTACTTTTGCCCTGCACTGGCAAAACTGATCTGCTTGCTGGCACAAGTTAAATAGTGGATAACAGATAACACCATTATGTTCTACAGATCTTATCTGCAATATGCTGTGTAACAAGAGCCTTTTCTCCCTTAAATGGCTGCCCCCATTGCTACACAGCAGCTTATTTATATGAACAATTGTAGTGTTTTTAAAGCAAACACAGCAGTTTTACCAGTGCAGGGCAACAGTGCATTATATTTTTATTATTTTAAAACAATTAAATTTTTTGATGTAACTGTTCCTTTAAGTCAGTTGTTTACTGATCTATGCCATTTATTTTATCGGCGCAGTGCATCTGCGCATGCGCACAGAGTTGCGATGTTTGGGCATGCGTGATGAGCGACTCCTTCATGCTCGGCGCGTCACAGTAGGGGAGCAGGGGGGGCAGAGGGGGGCCCTGGACAGCAGTCCCGACCCCAAGTCCAACCCTGATTCCAAATGTATTCTATTAGGGTGGTGACACACAAGGAGATTAGTGGCCAAGTGATAAATCTTGGTTACTGCGGGCGACTAATCTCCTGAAAGGACTTCCAACAGGCAATTCTTTTAACAGTGGGACAAGTGGACAGAACTGAATATCTGGACAGGGCAGGGAGAGAAGAGAGAAAGAGAGAGAGAGAGAACGCACAAGGGAGAGAACATTTTCCTATGCATCTATATTTGGAAAAAAGTTCATACAATCCCTTTCTTATGAAACCAATGACAATATAGAATTACAGAAGTTGGTCTGGCAGGTAGAGTAGTATTAAGAAGGGGTTGGATGAGTTTTTCAAAAAAGAGAAGTCTATGCTACTCCATATTAATTATTAATCCATATAATACCAGAATGATCCAGGGTCCAGAAATGAGGGAAGCCTGCCACCCTGTCAGTGCCGGGCCACGCTGGGCAGGGCCGTAGGCAGGCCGGGCAGTGGCGGCACCTGTTTGGTGTGCGCATGCGCGAATTTATGCGTGCGCGCGTGCGTGTATTTGCGATATAGTGCGCATGCATGAAGTTCGCGCACATGCGCAGAAGCGCAAGAAGCGTGAAGAAACGGGCAGAGAAGGAAACCAGACTTGGGGTAGGCGACAGAGGAGGTACGTGCCTGGAGCCCTCCCAACTTTGCGCCCTAGGCATGTGCCTACTCTGCGTGAGCGTTTTTCCATGATTGAAGTGTAAAGTTTCATTTTTTTACCTTCTAAAGCAGCTCTGGGACAGGGGGTCGCCGACTCTTTAACTGCTCTAAATTGATACATTTGTTATCTTTGTCCCTGCTGAGCAGAATCTCTGAGTTTCATTAAAGGAGAAGGAAACCCCCATGGCGCAAAACCCCTCCCCCCCACCCCTGTGTTGCCCCCCTCCCTCCTGGCCTACCTGTCCCCCTGGGCAAATGCCCCTAACTTGTTACTCACCCCTCTGCGCAGGTCCTGTCCACGGAGTTCACAGTCGCCATCTTCTCCCACGTGCGTCTTCTTCTTGCTTTGACCGGCGTCTTCTGGCGCATGCGCAGTAGGAACAGTTACCGGTACGGATCTACTGCGCATGCGCCGAATGTCATGAAGTTTTCCGATTTCACTTCGTGACATTCGGAGCATGCGCAGTAGATCCGTAACGGTAACTCTTCCTACTGCGCATGCGCCAGCAGACGCAGGTCAAAGCAGGAAGAAGACGCGCGTGGGAGAAGATGGCGACTGTGAACTCCGTGGACAGGTACTGCGCAGAGGGGTGAGTAACAAGTTAGGGGCATTTGCCCAGGGGGACATGTAGGCCAGGGGGGAGGAGGGGCAACACAGGGGGAGGGGTTTTGCGCCCAGGGGGTTTCCTTCTCCTTTAAAGGCAGCTGTTACAATTGATCCAGTAGTTGCTAATATTCCACAGATGCTGCTGAGAAATGTATCAACTAAATGTATCAACTAAATGTATCAACTAAATGTATCAACTAAATGTATCAAATTGTAACAGTTCAGAATCTGCTCACGAGGAAACTTCGGGCGACTTCGGGAAATCTAAGCACCTCGAGTGCTGGCGTTTTCTCATTATAGCAGGTGGCAGGCAGGGGGAAGGCAGTTTGGGGAGATTGTCGCCCCGAAGAAGAGGCTATTAGTCGCCAGGTGACTAAATATCCAAAATCTGGCCGTGTGCTTGAACCCTTAATGGGAATTACAGAGGGAGGGTCTGTATTTAGAGAAGTAAACTAGGCTCCATAATGGGCAGCAAGCACAGCACAGTTTGTACATCTGATGCAAGACTACAGTGACATGTTGGCACTAGAAAACAAAGGTTTAGCCAAATGCAGCACAAAGTACATATCAAAGCTAAAATATATTAAAGAGAAACTCTAACCATTTTTTTTGCACCATGAAAGATAAAATATACTATCCTTCATAACTTCAAATCCAATATACATACATTTTACATTGTAAATGGTTTCAAAGTTACCTGTAAATGTCACTGCAACAAAAAACAGTATTTGTATGTGACATGCAATTGCATCGCTGTTTCAGACAAAACCCTCAATCTTCAAAGTTCTGTGAGGGCTCTAGACGAGGGGTCAGCAACCTTTACTATCAAAAGAGCCATTTTGCCCCCTCTTCCACTAAAGAAGCCGCAAAACATAATACCGCTTATTAACTTTTAAAAGTTTTAACCTTTTTTTAATTTTTCAACTGTTTACAACAACAGAATACAACAAACAGAGGTGCAGTGTGCATGTGTAGGCCTAATTTGAAATAAATTAAACACTGAATAGCCCTATTAAATGCTAGTGTTCTCATCTGTTTAATGTGACTTCTGTTTCTGAAGCTCCATGCTGATCTTCCCTCTCTTGTCTTGAGTGTGTGACCACGGTAAGGACCATGATGAATCATCTTGCTGTGGCTCGGTCTTGCCTGTCACTCCTGGGACGTCTATACAGCTCTCGCACCTGCTGGCGGCTGCTTGAGTGTACAACTGCGGTAAGCTAACCGATAGCTTACCGCCGGCGCACACTCAAGAAACCACCAGCAGGTGCAAGGGCTATATATACGACTTGACAGGCAAAGCCGCAAGACCGTGTCGCAGCAAGCAGGATGAAGAGCCGCATGAGGCTCCAGAGCCGCAGGTTGCCTACCCCTGATATAGACCCACACAATCTTTCATGTGGTGGCTTTTTTTTTAAAAAATGTTTTCCACTGAAGGGGAATGCGTGTGTTTAGAGACCCTATTCTACCCTGTAGTGCACTGAAGGCAGATGGATAACAACATGCTGTGTCTGCCCCATATTCTGTGCTTTGGTGTAGCCCAGTGGGTACTGTCACAACAGAGTATTGTCTGTTAACTGAAGCGGTTTGTTAAAATATTCAACAAACAGCATCACTACATGAATAAAAAGGGAAAGACCAATTTTTCTTCAAAAGAGATCACATTAACCAATAGTATTTAAACCCCTGATATATTTAATGCACACTGGAAAGCCGCATTTCCTCTAATTATGTAAAAATATGTGGCCAGTGCTTCTGAATAACAAGTTACAGGAAAAAATGGCAATGAAATATTATTGGTCAGACAATTGTTGGAGTGTAAATGTTGTGCAACACATTGTTCTAACACTTGGTTCATTGCTTCAGGTGAACTTTGCCCCAAAATGTCATATATGATATACCCAGAACATAAGCACAGTCTAAAAATCATTACTGCTACACTTTAGCTAAAATGATGTGGGATTTAACAGTAATATGAGCAAAGTCACACTTCTCTGCCCCATATGATTCCAATGCACAAGCTGAATATGAGGTGCCACAAGCACAGCCAGGGGGGATGGACAACGGTGATTCTCACATGCAGCATTGGAAACTATTATCAATGTTATCAAAAAAACTATAAAAACAAAAAAAGTTTTTTCAAAAAAATTTAATAAATCGACTGCAAACTTCCCTTTTTCACAGCTTGCTATGCAAGGTCAATGGCTCACTAATAACAATAATAATAATAATAGTGAATAACAGCACAGAGGATTTACTTACGTACTTTGACGTTAAGAATGCTGTCAGCTGAGTGAGGCGGATAACAGGCAGTCAGCACAGAGTAAAGCTGTCAGTGAGGCTGGTGAGCTGTCAGATACTAATAAGCAGCAGCTATGGGCACAGTGTGAGTCGTGTGTGCGGCTAAAGCTGTGCTGTATTATGTCCCTGCTCTACAGGTGTCTATAACGGGCTGCACCACCTGCCACTGACCCACCCCTGCAGCGCTTACAGCTTCAGTCACAGCCAGGAATCAATCCCAGAGTCCAAGAACAGAACGTAGGAGACTGGCTGACACATTCCCCGGATGTTCGTGTGTTCGTCTTTGGCTGTGAATAGCGGTGGACTGTCTGTAATGGGCCTGGCACTCCGGCCATTCAGATTAGCGGAGATGCGGGAATGGGAAAAGAGGTGCGTAGGTAGCAGGTAGTTAAACTGTGCGGCTGGAGTCGCAGTAACTCTTCACTGCCACCTGCTGGTGTGTCTATGTATAACGCGAGGTTCGAGCCAGAGAAATCAACATGGGATCCTGCTTCCTGGCATTAATCTCCCTTGAACTTTCTGCTGCGGCTCTTGTCAGTGTCCAGCTGCTGAGCTGCCTGATGTTCCCACACATTATGTAACACATTATGTAACTGCAGCAACTAATTCTCCGAGGGCCGTGCTGAGCCAAAGGGAGACCTACATTCATTTGCTCCAGTTTACTAAAACACTCACACCTGTTACTTTTCTACTATTTCTTCTGCGACTGAAGAAAATGTAGGTGATGATGCCGTGGTGCTGGCGAGGAGGCTTGTAGTTATACTATCATTTCACAGTGATAAAACATGCGTTTATATAATTGCTAGTTTAATAAATAGCCTTGCATTTTTAATTTTGATGGCACTGAAGATGTCAGGAAAAACACAACCCACATCTGATCCCCCAACCCGCAAAATTTTAACAGGCACCCTACCCTAACCCGAAAAAAGCTTAACCGGCAAAATCTTAACCTGTACCCAACTTTAACCAACACCTGACCCTAACCTTCAAAATGTTAACCACACCCAAATCTAACCTGCAAACCTTAACATGTACCCAACCTTAACCCACACCTGACCCTAACCCACTAAACTTTAACCCACACCTGACTCTAAACCTCAAAACCTTAACCCACACCTGACCCTAACCTTCAAAATGTTAACCGCAAACAAACCTAACCTGCAAAACCTTAAAATGTACCCAACCTTAACCCACACCTGGCACTAACCCGCAAAACCTTAACCCACACCTGACACTAACCAGCAAAACCTTAACCCACACCTGACCCTAACCTTCAAAATGTTAACCCACACCCAAACCTAACCTGCAAAACCTTAATATGTACCCAACCTTAACCCACACCTGACCCTAACCCACAAAACCTTAATCCACACCTGACCCTAACCAGCAAAACCTTAATCCACACCTGACCCTAACCCTCAAAACCTTAACCCACACTTGATCCTAACCGCAAAACCTTAACCCACACCTGACCTTAACCAGCAAAACCTTAACCCACACCTGACCTTAACCAGCAAAACCTTAACCCACACCTGACCCTAACCCACAAAACTTTAACCCACACCTGACCCTAAACCTCATTAACCCACACCTGACCCTAACCGCAAAACCTTAACCTGCAAAGTCTTAACCTGTACCCAACCTTAACCCACACCTGACCCTAACCCGCAAAACCATAACCCACACATGACCCTAGGGGGCTATTGTATAACCCAGAGGCACCTGGGTTGATTTCTGCATGGTTTTATAGAAAGTTGAAAACTGGACAAAAAGTTGAAAACCAGATGGCCCCTACAAAAACTGTACTGTCCAATTCAAAAGCAGATAGGAGGTACCCCTGGTCATCCCCTTCTTTACATTACATAGCCTCCAGACAGTGGCTGGGTCTGTTCAGAGTCGGAAGGAGGCTGTTTCCTTTACAATGTTACAATTTTTCCTGACAATTATTTTATTGGCCAAGGGTGTCAGGTGTCCCTAATCTTTGAACCCCACTTGCTGGAGAGGGTGGTTAATGTAAGAGAGCCTGAGGTAGGAATAGCTAGGAAGGAGAGTTAGACTTGGGTTGCTAGTAATACTAAGCTAATCTTAGTGAACACTTAGAAAGTGTATATATTTATATATGTGTGGGTATGACACGACACATGACATTTACTTCAATTAATGCTACTATGCAGACTGGCACAAGAGCTTTTATACTATGACTGGAGGTAAACAAGTTAGGGACCACCATGTGGGGTCTACCTTGATGTGGTATGGTGGCTTTTCAGCTTTATGATCATAACTTTGTAACGAAAAACCCGTCTTTGTGAACACATGCACTTGCATATATACTGAATTACTTATGAGACAGGGGACCAGGGAATGTGCATTGATTAATTTGGCCAAGTCAGTAGCACTTCCATTATACTTTAATACATTTTTACTTAGCCTTAGGAGTGCTCCCACAACCCCCCTTTTGTATCCTTTATGCTATAGCTCATGAGTAAAAAGTGTAAGTGAATACAATTAGTCGTACATAAAGCCTGCTATTGCTAGGGATTCAATGTTTTTAAACTCACTTTAATATTTAGTACACAGTAAGCAGTGAAAAACTCTTTATTAGACAATTTCTTTGCTTGTTTCGTGGGGCTGTAGATAGACAG
Source organism: Xenopus laevis (assembly GCF_017654675.1). Classification (NCBI taxonomy): domain Eukaryota; kingdom Metazoa; phylum Chordata; class Amphibia; order Anura; family Pipidae; genus Xenopus; species Xenopus laevis. The sequence goes on from NC_054374.1 coordinate 106,930,273, forward strand.
TCCTAGTGTAAAGGCACCGCTGTGTTGTTACAACACAAATAATAGTAAGACAATAACAAATAAATCACATAATAAATAAGTCAGGTGATGCTTGGAGATATGGCTAATATGAAGAATGCAAGACAAATGCAAGGAATATACTTTCTAAATATTTGGATGAGACCGGGGCTGAGCCTTATATTTGCCATGTTCAGACTTTTGGATCCTGGAGGCTCTTCATGTTCCTTTTCCTATTTCAAGAACAAATACAAACACTGCAGTCTTCTCGACATCTTGGTAACATCATATTAATGAAGCTTATTTGAGAGTCATATAACAATTGTTTTTGTGTTGTCCATGACATGGTTTGCTGTATTACTTTATTACATTTAATTATACAGCATCTGGTGTTTACCTGTTCTCTTGGCTATTTTGGACACACTATAACAATCTCAAGTAAAGCATGTGTTACAAAGAACTCCTTTACTCAACTGGCCAATGCTTTATGTTGGTTTACACTGTTTCAGTCACACAATAATTAAGTGCTAGTGGTTGATAATTTATAGTCCATAACAGGCCTTACAGATGTTGTACAATTAATATAAATACTGCTGCCATACTGCATAGTAACACACTGACTGAAGTCATACCTGCTCTAACATTCTAGCCCAAAGTGAACAAGGGCCTCAAAGGTGAACTGAAAGGACCGCACACTAGCTACACCCTTAAGTCCCTATGCTGTGGGAAGACAATAAGCATATTAGCTCTTCACAATCTATAGTGTACGTTTAGGCTGCTCTACTAAATATCATGTCCATCTTTCAAGGAGTGATCTCAGAGTTCTCTCTTTGGTGAAGTCTTTCCTTTCTCTTCATAAACCATTCTTCTAGTGCCATCTTTATTCTTCCAAGAGGGGTGTGCAAGAAGCACTTTATTTATTCCTATGAGAAACAACTAGACATTCCTTTACCAATGGGAACCACCCCACCTTGATGGAACTATACCTCTTCCCACCATATAATGAGGCCTCTCTGTCTAAAGCCATTCAAGCAGTGGAAACTGACAAGCATAGAGGGAGGTTGATTCCTAGCCCCTACATTTATATATTACACACGCTCTCTTTCTCTTGTGAAGCCTTACGTTATTCACCTTATTTCCTCGTTCACTTATTTCATGTTTTTCCTTTTTATTTCATACCCATTCCTCATAATTCCATATATTTATGTCTGTTGTTTTCCAATGCCATTTCCACTTTGGTTTCATTAAAATTTCATAATACTTCACATGTGGTGGATGATGGGTCATTGTGCAGATGGGTGATTACTGGAGTTCCAGAGGCTTTTCTGGGAATGCTTTAGAATACATGCCTTTTTGGCAAAAACCCTGTGTCATGACTTGCAACTAGGGTTGGCACCTTTCCTAGAAAAAAAACATATTCAATCCTTCCATTGAATTTGCTTACCCTTTAATAGCATAGGCACCACACATCATTTTTATCTGCTGGAATAGTAAAACACTTGCTAGTTGGCAGCCAACTGTCAGTAGCATGCCATCCAAATAATGATCTATGTGAATGCCTTTTCCATTAAAAGAAAAGAAAATACTCTCTTTTTTAAGTGCTAAGCATATATAAGATGCAAAGTTTGCCCAGATGCAGCAACATATAGAAACCAATAAAATGTTTGCTTCATTTGTAATTTCTACCTGATTAGTTGCTATAGGTGATTTTAAATGTTTTTTTTTTTACCTTTATAGAGGTTTGTATCTGTCAATGCTGAGATACATATTTAAATGTGGGAATATCAATAGAGGAGGTTGTTGAATCTGCAGTTAAAACAAAGTGGCACGCATCAAACCATTGTCACACTATTTGGCATAGCTACAAAAACTGCTTTCCTAGCAGTTCTCCTTTTTCCATTTGAATCTTCAGAGCAGTTCAATGAGCGTTACACTTGGGGGACTCAGTTCGTGCATAATTAAAACTCCAATATACTACCAGCTAGTTAGCATAAAGAGTGAATTAAAGATCAATATAACAAAAAAGTTGTATTCTTTGCAGCCATGCTTATTTTTGCAGAGGAACAGAAAGAAACAAGCAAGGGAACAGAGTGAAAATGGAAGAGAATAGATACCCTCAATGGTCTGAAAATTGGACTTCTGCTAATTGAAGCCATGGCAGGAGATGGGGACCCTCCATCTGTTGTTGAACTAAAACTTTAATCCAATGGGCTTAAGTGGTACAAACTAAGGGGCACCTACAGAAAATGTTGGCTGTCAATATTTGGCTTGATTCCTGCGAGGGTCCATTTTTTGGAACCCGTACCCGCAACCTGCAATCCGCATTCTTACCCGCTTGGACCCGACAGTACCTTATCTGCAACCCGGACCCGCTGACCATCAAGAATCAGGAAGTGCTGTCATTGTAAAGTGACATCATTGGAAGTAGATGTTTATATGAACTATAGTAGTGTTTCTGAAGCAAATAGATCAGTTTACCAGCGCAGGGCAACAGTATATGATATTTTCATTATTTTAAAACACTTACATTTTTTGGTGTTACTGTTCCTTTGGGCAGAGACACATGCGGCAATTCAGGGAGATTAGATTTCATTCCAGCAAAGAAGAGGAGATTTGTCGCTGGACAATTAATCTTTCCAAATTGCGTGTGTCTCTGGCCTTTAACTTACCAGTGTTGGCAGGGGGCCCAGGTACTCAAGCCCCAGACGTTCAGCTTCAGATGGCAATTTGCATACTTGTGTTTGGTATTAGGCTGGCACAAACCGGACTTCCCTCTAATACTTGATGCAGATAAAAACTAGTTTATTTAACAAAAAAGGAAGAAAAACATTCTGCTTTGAGCCTTTTTGCAAACTGCCATTTGACAGACATCGGTGCATAAACACAGAGAAAATGGATTGTCAAGTTCATCTCTTTATTAACCTCTCTCTACACAGAAATAAAGTCTTGAGAAAAGAAACAAAGATAACATGGAAAACAGTTTGAACAGAAAGGATGCTCATTTTCTACGTGGATGTCATTTATTTTATTATTTGCTTTTCAGCTGAGAAGCAAATAGTAGATATGACAGCTCTAGCTTCACAGCACAGTGGTGACTTACATATAAAGACAGAACATAACTAATCAATGCCCAGAACATGAATGTATAACGCACAGAACATGAATGTATAATATTTTGTTAAGTTGCCAGCCTCAATGAGGTTCCTCCATGCTGCTGCATCCATGAGTACTGTATATAGTATAGTTACTGAATGGAGGAATAAGAGGTGACATTGTTCTACTGAACTCTTGGGTGAGAGAAGAGTAACACACTGCACTGATATATGCTAGATGGCAAAATGTCAAGTGAGGATCAAACATGAGGATTCAAATGCAAAAAGTGATGACAGAAAGTTACTGGCCAATGCTGCTTTTGTATCTCCATGTTACCCATCATCTCTATTTGTTACAGTTGCATTTTTGTTCAAAATAAACTTTAAAAAAGGCAGCCAATCCAGTGAGATATCAATATACACACTGTACAGGCAGCTAGCATTGCAAACATACATATGGATACATACATACTGTATAAATCTTTTGACATAACACACACAAGGACATTTCAGCATATCATGTATAATGGATACATTCTGGATTTGTCCCTGCACTTCTAAAGGGAAATCCTCATTCTTGTCATAATCAAACTGTTTTTGTACAAATCCCTCTGTGGGTGACACAGATCTTTGCCTCAGTGATCACATGTTCCATTGGAAGGCAGATGTTCTTACAGATTTCCCAATATAAAGTGCTTCACAAACAACGAGATTATGTACATAAAACTGTCTCTGGCTTCAATACACTTTCTTCAAACCCAGTACAGGAAAATTTATAGTGATTTCTGTTTAAACATAAAAAGGGTGGACAATAGAGACACAACATCACAACATTTAATTCCACTATCTCCAGTTTATGAACACTATACATATAATACCCTGGTCAGTTTATTTACCTCATTTGTAAAGTCTTCCAATCTGGAAAGATTGGAATTTCAAATCAGAACTGTCTCCTTAAGAAGCCCATACACTGGTGTATGTTCCACAGTACCCAAATGATTGGCCTGTAAGCTCTGGGAAAATATTTTGTGCCTACCACCACTTATTAAATAGGCTTAACATTTTTATTAGAAAAATAATAATTTTATATATACTGTATATATATATATATATATATATATATATATATATATAGACAGAGAAAAAGAGAAATCAAAGAAAATCTACTTGTGATAGATAAAATATTTTGAAATTAATTTAAGAATTTTAATACATTCTAGTTGTGCTATTCATTTTCATTGTCATTTGCACTTTACACTTTGCCCTAATAATTAGAAATGAAGTTTTCTGAAATATATATATATTTTGAAAAAGTTAAATATTTAATTAAATTAAAGCTCAGAAGGTTTGTGGGTGAAACACACACATCACTTCTACAGTAGAAAAAGTTGCGATGGGCCGAAATTGAATTTAAATAATCAATGACATTGACTGATTGATGCTTTCAATGCAGGTGAATGTTAAAATAATGGAGCTTCTAAACACAACTGGAAAAGAGTTAAAGTGATACTGACATGTTTCTCTAGCAGACGTGAATGTATCAGTATTGCTTCCAATGAGCCACAGCATTTCTTTTTAACCAAACAGGCCCCTAAGCTGCCCTCAAGTCCATGACTATGGTACTTGCCTTTCCTGACATTCCAACCTTTTCCGCCACACTAGTTCGGCACTCACATTGGGCTGGGGGCTGTACAATGCTTCTATAGGCTGGACTACTATTTACATTTTTAGTCTACTGAAGGGTCACACCAACCCCAGCATGACTTACAAAAACATCTCCCTCTCTTCACATCACTGGTTAAGTGTAAGTCTACACTGGGGGGCACATTTACTAAGCTCGAGTGAAGGTTCTTTATGGGTACTTCGACAATCTAATAGGCTACTATGACCTTCGACTACAACTTTGATTCGAACTAAAAATCGTTCAACTATTCGACCATTCGATAGTCGAAGTACTGTCTCTTTAAAAAAAACTTCGACTACATACGTCTGCAGTTTAAACCTACCGAGGTACAATGTTAGCCTATGGGGACCTTGCCCATCAGTTTTCTAAGGTTTTTTTGATCGAAGAAAAATCGTTTGATCGATCAATTAAAATCATTCAAATCGATCGATCGTAGGATTTGCGGAAAATCCTTCGATTTCGATATTTGAATTCGTAGGATTTTACTTTGAGGGTCGAATTAATAAACCCTCAATATTCAACCCTTAGTAAATGTGCCCCTGGACGTTTTGGGGAGATTTGGTAGCCTGGCGACTAATCGCTTCGTTTTTGCGGCGACTAATCTCCCCAAACGCCTTCCCTGACTCTGCGCCAGGCTAAAATGAAAAAACGCTGACACTGATCACACGCGGCGGTTCGTTTTCTGATGTCGACCACAGTTGCATCAAACTTCGGAAAACAAATCGCTGCATGTGATTAGCGCCTGCGTTTTTTCATTTTAGCCGGTGCAGAGTTAGGGAAGGCGTTTGGGGAGATTGGTCGCCGCAAAAACGAAGTGATTAGTCGCCAGGTGACCAAATCACCCCAAAACGCCCTATGTGGCCTGACCCTAAGAGGTATGAGTTTACAGCACTGGGCTGGGAGCAGCTTAGAGGTGACTTGGCTGATTAAAAACCTTGCTGTGATTCATTACAAATAAATCTGATATGTTAAAGTCTGTAATTGGAGAACTGGCAGTGAAAGTTAAATATAAATTAAACAAGAATTATCAATACTATGTTAAATATAGGACATTTTGTTATAACAATATTCTAGAGCAAAGAGTTAGTACAAAGAGGGTGTCCAGTTTTACAATGTTAGAATGACCTGTTTTGTAATATAAATATTGTGTCCATATCAGTCAAGTAAGAAATACCATGACATTTGGTAATAAATGATTCTCAGAGGGTTGAATCTGTCTCTTTGGCCAAACATTAATTCTAATGCAATTACTTATTAGACATACTGTAAATGCCACATAACTCCCATGGACGATTTTTATTTTTTAACTACTGACAGTCATCCTTCCATCCTCTCAAATAGTCTCCACTTCCATATAGATGAGTCATATGAGGCTTCCAGTTTTATATTATAAGCTTATATTTAAATGGTTCTGTAACTGAAAACTAGAAACCAACATTATTAGATTCTTTATTTCTTAAAGGGCCACAGTACGATAATCTTTTCATTTTTCCTTTTTTGTTGCAGGTAAACAACGGTGAACATCTGGAATAAAATATGGCTGGGGTTTGATGTAAAAACATAAGTAATTTTTAGATATTTGGATAAAATTAAAGCTAATTTCAATGGGTAATGCAAATGGGTTCTCTTTCCATCATGGAAATGTTGAACATTTTTGTTTTCTGTAAATTCAAAGGAGTGTAGCATTTGTTTCTAGTAGGCTCCAGGCCAGAGGTTCCTTTGTGTGGGGGTTGTTGGAATAGACTCATCTTGAAGAACAATGCCTATTTTCTCTCCATGATACCAAAAAGTCCAGCTAGAGGGTCGCTTAGCGTGAAATTTCTTGGTTTGCTGAATGTTGCACTACTGCTTTTCTATATATGTAAACTTAAAAATGAATATATCCAGTTGAACACAGGAGACACAAACCATACCTGAAAGCAGCTGACTCATTAGAGATGCAGCTGGTGGTTTTCTAACCAAAAGTATAAAGTACCTATTTATGGTGGATAATGGCATATGGTGAAAGAAAAATTTGCCTTAAAGGGGTTGTTCAGCTTTGAGTTAAAGTATGATGCAGGGAGCGATATTTTGAGACAATTTGCAATTGGTTTTAATTTTTTATCTTCAGTTTGTAGTGTCAACAATCTGGTTGCTAGGGTCCAAATTACCCTAGCCACCATGCATTAATTTGAATGAGAATATGGAATATTAATAGGAGAGGGTCGGAACAGAAAGATGAGTAATAAAAAGTAGCAATAACAGTAAATTTGTAGCTTTAGAGAGGATTTGTTTTTAGAGGCAGTCAGTGACCCCCTTTTGAAAGCTAGAAAAAGTCAGCAGAAGGAGGAAAATAATTCATAAACTATAAAAAAAAATAATGAAGATCAGTTGAAAAGTTACTTAGAATTGACCATTCTATAACATACTAAAAGTTAACCTGAAGGTGAACCACGCCTTTAAAGTCCAATGTGCAATAACTATACTCCATCTGTACATGAGTTTTTTGAGGACAGCTACCCACACTCATCAGATAACTGATGTCCAACAAAACTGCCTTGGGTCATGAAACTGAGCTGATATTGTGTAATGGTATTATCTGCTAAATTACTTATTTGCCTGCCTTAGCCTCTGTTTCACTACATTGGCAGCAAGTTGTAAATTCTGCTTTCTTATTGAACTAAAATGTGTCCCAATTGATGGTAACTAGCCATCATTGTTTTAAAATTTCTTTTAGTAAATTAGAGGCCAGGGGACCCAAGAAATGCACCGTCAATTGAAAGTATCCTTAGTAGTGACTGCAAATACAAAAGGACTCTGAGATATGACATAAATGAATTCAGAAGAACATACACAACAAGAATGACATCCAGAACTGCTACAAATTAGCATCAAAAATTGGTTCAGGAATTTAATTGGACTGCATATCTAGGGTTCTGACCTTGTTGGAAAAAACAGAATTCATACACACTAGAATCAGCAACCCCTAAAGCCCAGCAACACTGTGAACTGTTTTGGTTTTGTAACAGTCTTTCTGTAATAAATATGTGACATAAACCAGACAGCTAAAACATATACATATTAAAACATCTGGACGTGTAAGGACATCACATAGGTATGTAATTACCACTTGGGTCTATTCCATAATGCGCCCTTAAGTACTGTAAACCAATACATTCAGTTCTGAAAGGGCCTTATGGAACAGAGCTGCTGACAAGACATGGTCTGCAAGACACGTATTAGACACACAACACATGCACAAGTCTAGAATTCTATCTCTATTAGGGGGAGTACTAGAAGTACAAAATAAACTAATTTGGCAACTTACAATGAAATGACTGCTAGCCTGTATTTCTGGATAAAAAATGTGCACAAACGCAACACCAGCTTCTTTAGTGACCGACAGAAAAAAAAGAGAAAAAAAAAAGAAGAAAGCATGAGCTTTAGTTAGATGAAGTTGTGCACTCCACTCTGCAATTTTAACTTAGACACACAAATCAATCACAAAGACAATATAGAATTATTAACAAAAAAAACTAATAAACAAATCAACTCATCAAATCTCTGGGAAGGAAATAGAGAATCTATAGTGCTATCAGTCCTACAGTACCAGACTGTGGAGATTGTTCTTTGCTGCAGTGCTTAAAAAAAGAAATAAGAGCCCCCAAGGCCAAGAGAGCCAAATCTTCTCTCACAGTCAGGCAGCTGAATGAGTCCAAGAGGCAGAAGTTCTATTATACAATCGATATGCTGCATCCTCAACTTATTAAAATACACTTTAAAAATAGAGTTCTAAAGGCTTGCAGTGGTGATCTGTCACACAGATGTTTCCTGCCCTGACCTGCAGAGGTAAGAGCCTGTGTTGGAATTATAGCTTGTGTTGGAATAGCCAAAAAGGTATGGGCGTTTTAAATAATCATTGTTTTGCCACTGAGTGAGCATCACTTTTTTAGAAAGAGAATTAGACCTGTTGGGTGTAGCATTGTTGAACTCGTTGCTTTGGTAGGTTGGGCTTTGCATTGTAGCAAGGGGGGTAAACTCAGAAACCTCCTGGGACTTCATGGAAGCATCCTAATAAGAGAAAAAAGGAAAGTTTTAGAAATGTGGGCATGTGATTTTAGATTGCAGCATCAACGACTGTAAATATATTAATAATACTCTATTTATAATATGTATAATTGGTCTCCTAACTGACTCAGAGCAAGAAATTAAATGTTCTTTGAACCTTCAATAAATCTTTACATTTAAGATTGTTCCTTCAAAGGTCTTCATCTGACCATTATCAGTCTTTTATTTGTCTGATTAAATCAGTTTATTGGATCATGTTTAGTGCAAAACTAATGGACTTCATCAATGATATCAGGGTGAAGATTAGTCAGATTTCTATTTTCAGGTTTAAAAATCCCTTTGGACATTGATGTAGTCTGTATAGGCCCCATATGATCCTTTCATGGCCAAGTGATCAATCAGCCCATGGCCCACTATGTACTGTAAGTAGCCAGTCAGGAAAAATGATGCACAGACTTTGAACCTAGACTCTGCTTTCTTGGGATCCTTGGTGGCATGTTTACGCTGTAATAGTTTTCTTTAATGAAAGAAACAATTTAAATACAAAATGTAAACGATAGATAGATAGATAGATAAAATTATAGATAGATATAATTAAAAAAAAACATTGAAATTCTATTTCTCAACTAACATTTGGATCATCTTTCATCGTATTTTGTGCCTTTGCATGCATACTAATCTCTCTGTAAATGTTATTGCTACATGTAGCAGATAAGGACATTTGGTGAAAATGTTAAGAGTAAAGAGGCAGATGAATGAGATGAATTAGATGAATTAGAGCAGATACCTGTAATAAGAAAAAATTTACAGAAAGCAATACGAAGCAAATACAAATTTAAAGGTTAAGTTGTTGGAAAAGAGAAAAGAAGGAGAAAGAGAGACATGGATGGATAGCTTGTAGGGATGTTCCTTGCAAAGATTGTTGAACAATATACCTATAAAGAATCAAATGGATAGGAACATTCCCATTATTTTAGATTCACAGAAAGACTGGTATTGCAATCAGCTTTTGGATCATGAAATCTGTTATACAAAAAGCTCTGAATTACGGAAAGACCATCTCCCATAGAGTGCATTTTAATCAAGTAATTCAAAATTTTACATTAAAACTTTCCTTTTTTCTCTGTAATAATAAAAAAGTACCTTGTGCTTATATAATTAATCTATATTGCAGGCAAACCAGTCCTGTTGGGTTTAATTAATGTGTAAATCATTTTTTAGTAGACAAGGAATGACGATCCAAAGTTATCTGGAAAACCCCAGATCCCAAGCGTTCTGGATAACTGGTCCCATACCTTGTACTTTGCATTTCTGTACATGCATTTAATTTGCTTATTTTTCCCATAATTTTAACAGTCCGACTTTAAATAACGCTATATATTTGCTTGTGCCATATTATCTATCCAAGAAGATACGTCATGTCGACATGTCAACAATGACAAATCATTTTGATGGGCAATTGCCCTAGGTGTTGTAGCTTGGTAGCGCTATGCACCAAATACAATTTAATAACTGTAGAATTGTCTTATTTATGCCTTTGTTATGTGAGTGCCTGCTGATTGGTGGGAGTTGATGTGCTGTATAGGACTTATGCCACAAAAGAAAATCTTTTTTCAAGATATTGTCGATTGATTAACATTGACTTCAATGACTCACTGAGAACAGCAATGGGCAGTGGGCTACTAAGGTTTATTACTATAGTAGCTAATGCCTTTTGATCAATACTTTTGGAAATTCTGCTGTTGTAATTTTCAAAAGACAGTATAGCATCAAATAACCTACTCTGTGCAACATTAGCTTAAAATAACATCTTAAGGCATTGGGTATTTAATAGACCTGTTTCACAAATAGTTTATTTTTATTTTTTTATTTTGTAGTTTGTAATGCACTACTGATGTGGCTTCATATCTCAAAAACCATCAGAAAAGCTATTGCGGAAAATAATTAACCATCCTCAGTTCATCGTTATAGCAATGACAGGTACCATGTAAATCCATTTTGTAGTTAAAATTTTAGATAAACCATTTATTTGAATATATCGTGGATTTGGCAGTGGAGAGCCTCCTTTTCAATTTTTTCAATACAGACCACTAGGGCTGAATTGTCAGATACACAGGTAGAAACAATAGAATTCTACCTATATCGGACGATTGAGCAGTAAATCCCGGTCAATGTTTGGGTGCCTTCTAAGATCCCCAATAATAATTTTCTGACCTGGCTGATCAATGAGCCGACCAATATCCAAGTCTTTTGCCAATGTCGTCTCATTTCCTGCCATACACGCACCAAATATCGTACTTTTCATACAATAATATCTGTGCGTCTATGGCCATCTTTAAGGTCAGAATCTGACACAACTTAATCTATGGTAGTAGAATGCAAATGACAGAAACCTAGCTGTCATGTTTACAGCCAGTTAGACTGCTGTCTAGACAATCTTATCCACACACAAATCTAAAGATTTTGTTAAATGAGGGTTAAATGCTAAGGAATATAACAAACATAATAAAAATGCATTTCTCTTTAATACATACACACATATACATACTGTATAAGCACAGCCAGAAGTTTGGAGGAAATATATACAAAGAAATCAAGCACACCAAAGAGGAATCCATCCAGGCCAGTGTCCAGTACCTACTGTATATAAGACATTTGCTGCACTTATCTGTCAGAAGATTCTTCCAGAAGTGGCCCTTCAATGTTCCGCACTGTGCTTATAGCTGATTTTTGTTTCTTCTGCAAGGATGAGAAGCAGCACTAAAATACCCAGATCATTTTCAGTAATCAAGCTTGCCTTTATAAAACTTATTTTGTAGTTGACTGTAGCAACCATATAGTAAGTATAAAATAACTGATACACTATATGGCCAATAGTAGGTGGACATGTCTTCTATTTATTGAAGTTTGATATTTAGGCCCCAACCACCATTGCAGGCACAGATGCCAGTACTAGTGATGGGCGAATTTTGCTTTGCCGAAAAATTCGCGCGAAATTTGCAAAACGGCAACAAATTTGCGAAACGGCAAAAAAATTTTGAAACTGCGTCGGCGTCTTGTTTTTGCCGGTGAATTTTTGCGAATTTATTCGTTGGTGGCACATCGCGCAATTTCACCGCGAATTCGCGCCTCACTAGCCAGTACATCATGTAATGAAATTCTACTTTGTGGCAATAGTTTGGGGAGGGGCCCTTTCCTGTTTCAGCAGGATAATAACCTTGTCTACAGGTTAAAGTCCATAAAGAATTGGTTTGCAGAGATTGGAAGAACTTGACTTGTTTACACAGAACCCTGATGTTATACCATCTAAACATTTGTGGGATGATTTGGAACACCAACTTTGAGCGAGACCTTATTGCTCAACATCAGTGCCCAAACTCACTTGTGGTTAAATGGTTCCATCATATAGCGAAAAGCCTTCCCAGAAAAACAGAGGCTGATATAGAAACAAAATGAGGACCAACTTCATATTAATCCCCTTGGAATGAGACGTTTGATAGGCAGGTGTCAACCTACTTTTGGCCGTAAGTATATAATCAGAACGTACTTGTACTGGCCTAAAGGCTGGAGTGTTTGGTGAAGAGGTGAAAACTTTTTTTCAGCAAAAGACACAAACTGTTTCTTACACTTGCTCCAGCCAATGTGCATCTGGCTAGAAAGCAGAACATGTTCTATGGAATTCAAATTCCTAAAGCATTACCTTCCTCTAACATCACGCTTACTGAAACTAGGGAGAACCAGGGAGAAGAGGGTCTCCTGTAGCTGAAGATTAGAGTAAGAACCTTTTTAAAAGCCAAAGGCAATTTCAAAGAACTAAATGATAGCTAAATGTTTACATGTTTTAGGGCTACTCTAAATCAGCGAGAGAACTGTGAACACTGTCTCTGGTATACTACACTTTTTTTCTTCCTTATTACTTCGGCTATAACATTTTTATTCCACTTTCTATCTTGACTGTGCTCTTATAGTGCTAGCAATTCTTAGACCCCCACAATTTGTAGCATTTTAGTATAGCTGTTGAGACTAATGATATGGTCAACTGTTAGTATAGGCACAAGCATCAAGCAAATGAATTTACAAAATAACTTCTGAAAAAATATGTAACGGAAAGGCAAGATTTTGCACAGATAAGCTAAATGGAAAAAAAGGATTAGCAAATGTACATGGCTTTGTTTAGTATATAAATCCTCCAAAGATACTGCTGTTCTGTGTAGCCAAAAAGATTACTCATTACTACATATTACAAAAATAATACTCTCAAGCTTTAAGAAAAACAAAAATATACTGATAATGTATAACTGTCAAAATAGTGAGTAAAATTATTGGCCACACAGTCTAAAATACAAAGAGTGGAAAATATTATTGATTATAGGTGCAACCAAGCAAAGCATTAACCTTAGTTATGAATGATTTGGAATGGCAAAACACAAATCATAATTGATAATCCATAACTTTATCATGAAAAGTCCAATGCAGAAATGAAGTAGGAGCAGAAGGTCATAGTCATTTTGCTAAGGCAATGGCAGGTCCATCCTTGCAGAAGCCCAATAAGCGCTGGTTTGTATCAAATAGCAATTACTGCTATAACTTTCAGTACAGAATAACGGCCAGACTACAGATGGTTAAGTGAAAGCATTATATTGCATGGCACAAGCAAATCCTTTAATCAACATTAGCTCAACAGAGTTGCAAATGTAAGCAAGTTGCTCAATAGGAAATATATATTTAGGAAATTAAATTACCCACTTCTCCTCCATGAAAGTGTTTCAACTCTCAACATCTTTATTTGCAGAAGTACAATACTGTAATCTACTGTGCAAACTGCCATTACTTGTAGATTTGGTTTGCCACTATATAGATATTTTACCTATTTCTGGCCCATGTAATAAGTAATGTGTTTGATGTATTTCTCAATTTGTATTATTGTTATATTACTTTTTTAAAATGTATATTCTTATATTCTTATATTAAGCCAACACCAGCTTGCTAGGTTAGCTGACACTAAGAACCAGAAAGTGTAAATGCCAGACTCGAGAACCAAAAAACAAAAGTGTAAAAATAATTTAAATCCGGTAATCGACCTTGACCTATGGAAATATTCTGTGTTTTCTTTTATATCGTACTTTATCAGAGCACATAATCTATGTTTATATGTTTACTCTTTTACTTTCTCTTTATCTGACTCTTGACTTTATAATCCATGTACAAGTCATTATATGTCATTTTATTTACCACTATGGACCTCTGGAAGGTCCGACTGTTTTTTCATTGATGTACATGACTATCTTTCAATAAAAACAAGTTAAAAAAAAAAATAATAATTTAAAAACACACAGAAACAGACCTAAATAAGTCACATTTCAACTGTCTTGGTTACCGTGTACATTATTCTAAACGTTACTTTGCACATTTTTTATAAAGAATACCTTTATATCTACATAAGCAGTTGGTTTAAGATGTTCAACATGTCTCATTTCATCACTTATCAAAATGAACAACAATTAAGCAGATACAATATAGTAAATCACTGACAATGGTATAACTTTATTTACATAAGTATTTGATTAAAAGGAGACTGACTATTATGAAACAAATCCAAAATGTAAAAAATCCCATCAGGTAACATCCATTAGGTCTCTTAACCCATGAGTGAAAGGAGAACAAGTGATTCGAGTGAATTCATTATGGAATGTGTTCTTTAATGAAAAGAGAAAGCAGGAAATGAAGAAAATAGATATGAAGTGCCTGATGATATTTGACCAAAGAAGAATTCTTGATCATACAAAAGTCAGAAAAAAAAGAATCACCTTGAGGTCCATTAGTAAGTTATATTCGAGGTCTGAGTGAGCATAAAGATGGTTGACTGTTCAACAGAAAGGCACGGTTGTTTAGTCTGTGAGTTTCCAGCAGGTGGCAGCAGGTACCCAAGTGCATCATTAATATGTAAGCAAGGTAGCAGTTATTTATGCAAAGCAAGTTGGAAGACAGGGAAAGGGAAAGGAAGAAAGAAACACAAGGATTATATCTGATGAACACTACAGCTATCTTGTGGGTAGCATTTTTTTCACATTATACACAGAATAGAGTGAAACATTGTAACACATTTAGGCAACAAGCAGAAACTAAATCTATTCATCTACTGAGACATGGGGTTGATCTGGGTAGCAGCAAATATAATGCTGAAAGTGTTCTGTGCCAATTACATTGAGAGATGAAAGGAAATATTCCTTAGCATTTGGGCACCTACCATCATGCTCAAACCATCTGAAATTTTTGGCGAAATTTAGTCTGGATTATATGTTTCCTGATTGTATGGCAAATAATTAATTTTGTATACACTGCTTCTCCCAGCCACCTATTTCAGACAGGTGATAGACAGACCAATAGATAATAGAAACATTTTGAGAGATATTTTCTACTTTGCTGGGTTATTAGCATAAAATACAACCGTCCATAATTGTTGACCTGCAATTATAAAGCTAGTTCTACATATATTCTGCAGCTCACTGGTCCATGCATGGGCCAAAATGACAGCCTGTCTGATACCAGATCATAGATACAGCTCACAGGTTTGAAAATTCCATCAGGCATGAACTAAATCAGGTCATACAATCAGATCCACCCAATTTGGACATAACCTAGGTTTGCAAATCAAGCAAAGTGAGCTTACTGGGATTTTCTAATTTGACACTACATTATTTAACATTTTGCAATAAAAGTTTGCTTCTCCACATGACATACACCTGTTACTATCACTTATTTATATATGGATTGTAATATCTCTTCAGTCTCAATAAAATTTCCACACCACACTGAGGTTTTAATTTTAGTGTTCATATTGATTTGACCGCTGCCTTTTAATTATAGGACAATAAGAAGAAACCGTTACCTGGATCCTTTCTGTTGCCGTGGGCCACATATGCCTGCAAATAACTTTCTTGAGGACGTCAGGGAGAAGGCTGATTGTAATGAGGAGAACTATTCCCAGCCAAGCAGGACCACTTGACAGCATTTGTATAAATACATAATACATCCTCTGATAATTGAGAAACGGCCTTAAAGGGACAATAAAACACAATGGGAAATGACAAATACAAATCAAACATTTAAATGAAGAAATAGGATTCCACTCCTTTAAAAAAACAACAACAACAACAACATTTTAATCCTTTAGCTGCTGTTGGCTTTTACTCATCACAATGCTGAAATAAAAAAATATATCAGGAGGGTAGATTGATGCTCCTTTAATCTAAATCAAGTGAAGAGGGATCTAATGGCCTTAGGTGAACTTTCAGCCTCTGCAGTGTTCTAATGTTGCACAGTGCTGCTGGCATGATATCTGGAACATTGAATGGGATGTAGATTGCCAAACGAAATTCAGCCCTTCAAAGATGTATTTTATGATGTGAGTTATTTGATTGATGAGGTCAGAAGAATAAAAAGGAGAGTGGATGTATGTGTAAGACATGTGTTAGCTGAGGACCAAGTTCTGATAAACAGCACTTCACACACTGTGCTGAGCAATTTGGTTTGACAGCCGCAGGGGCCAGTTTTAGTTTCTGGTTGCAAATATTTAGAACACATGCCACAACACTTTTTTGTTGCCGTGCTTTATTGCTTTATTTCTTTTATTCTATCTAAATACCATGGCACCACACCTTCTTTATCCTAACTACTTTTATGCTACTTAATAGGGGGGAAAGGGTTGTAAGTAAGCAGTTTTAAAATCATTTGTGTTTTTGGGGTGGGCATTATTTGGTTTTTTTACGCTATACATTTGTGCATTTTCGTAGACATAAAGTTTTTGTTCCACAGTGCAATATGGCACAAATTATGAAAATGCCTAACCATCCATGGAAAACAATGTACTTAACTGTTTATGTAACAAAGTCAATATGTGAGAGCCAAGAAGTAAACAATATTTATTCAAAATCCTCTAGTTTAGTGATGTCCGGGTCAGCCCAATACCTGCGGGGTTACCTGAGAGTCTGGCTGGTTTGGGCAGACCTCACAAGCTCTTTTCCGGGTTGCGGACTTCCGGCTTCCGGGTTGAGCTTTTATAGACACGTGCCTCTCGCCCTCTGGTGACTTTATCGGCAGGGGCGGCTCTATAAAAGGAACCCGGAAGTTGGGCTCAGGCGGGAGTGGGTGTTGGGAGGGAGGGTGAGTGGGTGTTGGGAGGGAGGGTGAGTGGGTGTTGGGAGGGAGGGTGGGTGGTTGCCGGTCGGGAAAAGCTCAACCCGCACATCACTACTCTGGTTGCACTTTCATAATTGGCTGTGCCCGCCACCCCTGTATATGGCTTATGGGTGCAGGGCATGTGGATGGCGGTCATTAGAATGAGCAGGATGAGCAGGCAACTATCTCAGTACCCTGTCATATTGGTGTTACTAATTAAAAATATATAACCTAAAAAATATAGGTTCAACCCCATCAAGCTGAAAACAATGGGGGGGGGGGAATTTTTATCAATATTTTTTTTTAACAATAGAATTTTATTTAGCATGGTTGAGTACATAGCAGTGCATTGTCATTTTGTAGTTAGGTTGTGCAATATAACACTTGGGAGCATTTTACTTAAAGGATAAGTAAACCCCAAAAAAATTTTTTTTGTCATTTTGGGTATGCCATTTACTTATGTCATGTATGTGTTTAAGCCATATTCATATTATACACTGTGTATGGGAGGTTGAATACAGATTCAGTTTCTGAGGAGCTTACATTCCAAGTCACACCCTGACCTAATTTATTCATATCAAAGGGTTTCTAGGGAATGGAATGGGGGCTGTATGCTACTGGAGCCTAAATACTGATTTTGTATGCAAAAGGCTCGCTCAACAGGATGTGGGTTTTTTACCTCCGCCATTTTATCAGTTGGGAGGTGAGCTGTGGGTGGAAGTGAGATGACCGCTATGCTATTACTCTGGTGGTAATAATAATGTTCTGTATTGATTATTCTTAACTGTAACTAGTGTAATTGTTTTAGTGTAACAATCCATTGATTTATTATACAATATAATCACTTTAAAATACACCTATTGGTGTGGATTATTTGTCTGATTGCTCAAAAGAACCATAAACCCTGGTAAGAGAAGGAATAATCATATATATCAAGTTTTAGAGAACTAACTTTGCATTGGCGTAAATTTACCTCTCTTCTCCAATGTAATACTTGTTTAACGCAAATGTTTTTAACCACTGGAAACCATAAACTAAAATAGGAAAAGGAAACATGCAATCTTTCTGTACATATTAATAAACACATTGTCCCAAAATCATCTGTGTTACCAGTGTCTTTCTTTTAGGGTAGGCATTGACAGTGCTGTTATGGGGGTGGGGGTCTTTCTTTGTACGTATACATCCTGAAATCAGGTGGCATATGCAAAAAAATTAGGGATAATTCTACCGAGGGTGATCAGACCTTTAGCTATTTATCTGACATTCCTGTTTGGTGTTTTATTGATATTTTATATACAAAATAAACAGAGTTGAATAAGTAATGATATGTTTGTGGGTGCTGCTTTAATTTTAAACCCACCTTTTCTAATTACAGTATTGCAAACAGAATGCAGAGAGTCATTGATTGTTTCCTGATTATTGCTGTATCTGTGAGTTTCTCTTTTAAATCATGTACTAGAGGCTCAGTTGTAATAAGAAGCCAGACTGGTGTCTTTTTATTTTACAGGACGGAAGTACAGTCTATACAATATACTATGACTGCCGGGAATAGAATTTCCTATGCTTGCATTCAAGTCAAATGCACTTTCTAAGACAAAGAATCATTGGTTCTACGGCGGTTTTCCCTACATTTTACAAGCTGTTTGATTGCATATATAATGTGTATGATAGTGTCTCTTTAACTTGTTTCAGTAATAAACAGCAAGGTCATGAATAGCCATCCTCTGCCAGTTCTAGTAATGAAATGAAATGTTCTGCTGTGACCCTACAGAACAAAGCTAACACTTTGACACTTGACTGCGTTGTTTTTGGCATACGTTCTCCTATTGTACTTGTCATATGTTTATCTTTTTTCATTACTAAAGGCTTTCATTGTAACCAGATCTTTTATATATTAGAAACAAACACAGGCATTCTGCAAGCAGTATGATAGTATTGGAACCAGACTAATAGAACTTTAGCACTGTGACAATATGTGTTATATGTTTAAACTTGTTGAAGACCAAATACCCAGATTAAAGTTAGGGCGCATGGGTTATTACCCCACAGTGATTCTAGCTGGACTCTCCTTGATGCCCAAAACGAGGTGAGATTTTTGTTATGCTACACCAAAACCTAGGCATCAAACTTACATATGGAAGCATATTTATCAAAATTCAAATTCACCAAACTCAAAGGTGCACTTATTTATTAAAAAACTTGAATCTCAAAAACTCAATTGATTAAAACATGAGAAAAACTTGAGCTCACATTCTACTCATTTTTTTTTCTTAGTTTTCTACTTCAGCTGATAATGTTAAAAGGCCATCTTAAGTAATTACTATTCTGTTTTATTAAAGCCATCAAAAAGTTAAAAGGCTGCAAAGCAGAAAAGAGCACGACAATGCGGTAAGGTTTTCTAAGTCAACAAGATTTGTTGTTTGCCAGCCTTGTCTTCCAGTACTGTGAACAGGCTAATTAATATGAAATATATAAAATCTTCTTGCATGGTAAAAAAATCACTGTGAAACACTGGCTTAAGCTTTGCCCAGTTTTTGTTTCTACAAGGACATGCAACCAACTTGGCTGAATTGTGTTGAGCCCCAAGAAGTTTGTACTTAATAGCGTCAGTGCATGTGGATTTTAAGAACCGTGTAAAGTGCTTACCAGATAATTCCTCCCCACAGCAGTGAAAAGATGATGTAGAACAAGAGAGACCCCCATATTACAAAGTGGTTGATCCATGTCCAGTAATGTGTATCCAGTGCAAGCTGAAATCAATAATAATTGTTGCAAACATATATTATTTAAGCATACAATATGCTTAAGAAATGACTTTCATTTAGCAGCAAAACAAATCCAGGCTACAGTGCAAGAATACATACAGCCCACAACCAATTCAGCAAATCACATTCCAGAAGCACTGCTTAGGAATACAGAACAACATGTGAGAATGAACTTGGCTCCCAATCCCTAAAATACAGTATTCATCAAGATTTGTATTTTTAGCATTTAGAAACAAGGATACGGAACCGGCCACAAAATCTCCCTGTGTAATCCAAATTGGCTCTGAAAATTATTCTTGTAAAAAATAATTAAAAAGATTCCATACCTTAAATGTCACTGTAAAAACAAGGACTGTAAACACCAATGTCCCAAAGGTCCAGTTCCCAAACATCTGTTGCCAAAAAAAGAAAAAATAGTTAAGTGAGTGGTTAAGTAGATGCAAAAAATGACAATGATAACAAAAAAGAAACACACTAAACACAACAAACATGTTATATGTGTATTGCTCCCCATAAACACTTATATTATTCATCACTGTTTCATTTTACTAATGCTCCACTGTAACATTAAAGCAACAGTTCAGTGTAAAAATAAAAACTTGGTTAATCGGTTGTGCATAATAAAACATGTTTCTAATATAGTTAGTTAGCCAAAAATGTAATGTATAAAGGCTGGAGTGACTGGATGTCTAACATAACTTCCTGCTTTTCAGCTCTCTAACTCTGAGTTAGTCAGCGACTTGAAGGGGGGGCCACATGGGACATAGTTCAGTGAGTTTGCTATTGATCGTTAGCATTCAGCTCAGATTCATAAGCAAATGGTTATGACCCATGCCCCCCCCCCTCAAGTCACTGACTGGTCATAGCCTGATAACCAATCAGTGGAAACCAAGAGAGCTGAAAAGCAGAAAGTAGTGTTCTGGCTATTATATTAGACATCCAGTCACTCCAGCCTTTATATATTACATTTTTGTCTAACTATATACTGCAATTTTTTTTTTTTTGCACAGCCTATATATTTAGCCAGTTTTTCATATACAGTATTTCTATTTCTAAACTACAGGCCCAGAATGCTACAACTGTACTTCGTAGGGCTTATTTCCCCGCTAAGTTATATAGCCTATTCCCAGCAGTACCCTTTGAATACCATAGATGTCATAAAGGTGAAGCAGAGGTGGAAATGTAACTTGGTAAAGCAACTGTGTCCACACATCCTAAATAGTACAGCTATAGTTGCTCAAAATGCATCCTCTACAAATTCTAGGACTAGCTTACAAGGTACCAGTCTTGGGTCTAATCTATTTTAGGGAAAATCATTTCTACTGTTAAAAAACTGTCCTCTCAGAAATGAGTCTGTTGCTCCCTCCATCGCACAATGGGTTATGGAACTAAACTACATCAGATCTCTTGAGCAATATGTTTAAAGGGAGCAATACAAAACAAAGTAAGATATTGGGGCTCATTTGTGACCCCTGTAGTCTGGTTGGATCTTATGCAACGGCCACTACTGGGGGAAAATGAAATCTACAAACCATAATCTCTTTTTTGGTGACCTAATGCATTTAGCTTGGCTGTGAACTAAAAATAATTGACTGTCCTTTTGGTATCAGCTTATTGTAATAATCATTGCTTTAAAGGAAAATTATACCCCCAAACAATGTAGGTCTCTATAAAGATATATTGAATAAACCAGCTCATATGTAAAACCCTACTTCATTTAAATAAACCATTTTTATAATAATAATATACTTTTTAGTAGTACTGTATGTGCCATTTGGTAATCCTAATAGAAAATTGACATTTTAAGCACTAAGGGCCGGAGGTTCACGGTGCACACAAACAAACAAGGACACACATACATTTCAGGGTCACATGAGCCAATTACTGGACAGAGTTTTGTCTTTTGCTTCCACACTCCTTCCTGTTCCTGAGCTGCAGAATCCTGTCAGGTGATCTCTGAGAGATCACACAGAATATCATAAAATGGTGACGCAAGGAAAAAGATGTAAAAGGGTAATGAATACTTATATCTATACTTTATACTATATAAGTATTCATTATGGGCGTATAGTTTTCCTTTAAGGTAATCTAATAAACTTGCCTGAATTACAAAAATGAATGCAAAGGAATAGTTTTAGTGAGAGCACAGGTCTTTGACTTGCTTTTTAGCTACTGTTGAAATACAGCTACTAAAGAATGATGGGAGTACAGTCTGCTATAAGCTAAAGCCTTATAGTTGCATTTTCAAACAAAAAACAGACAGTTGACTACAATAGACAAACTACTCAAAGCCAGAAATAGATTTTTCTAGCACAAACTGTAGTAATCAGAATCAGTAATTCTATTTGATGACAATAATCCGTTATCCAGAAAGCTTTGAATTACAGAATGACGGTCTCCCATAGACTCCATTTTATCCAAATTTTAAAAATGATTTCCTTTTTCTCTGTAATAATAAAAAGGTATCTTGCCCTTGATCCAAACTAATCCTTATTGGAATCAAAGCCAGCCTATTGGGTATATTTAGTGTTTACATGATTTTCTAGTATAAGCTCAAACATTTTTAGGCAGAAGAGCACTTTGGGGGTATTAGCTTTGGAGTGGTGGCAAGGGAGATGCAGAGGAATACACTGTGCAGTGAAGCTGCAAAATACTATACTAGAAGATCCAAATTATGGAAAGATTCCTTATCTGGAATACCCCAGTTCCTGAGCATTCTGGATAACAGGTCCCATACCTGTAATTGGTTACGTATAAGTTCCTTTCTCTGAGTAATACCCTGTGCATGAAGTAGGAGAGAAATTAGCCCCCCTCCCCCCATATCAACTCTGGCCCCTTTACGCCCTGAAATCACTTGATGGATTTCTAAAGCTTTATACATGACATTTCTTATTGGTTGACTTGTAAAATTCTGCTGCTATGAAAACACAGTTTATATATATTAATAAAGATATTCTGTTTAAATGCCAAAAACAAATCTAAAAGCTTTTTGGGAATGTTGCCCTGCACAGTTACTCTATATCTTTAGGAAATATGTTGCTGATTTGCTGCCTTTCATGTTTATGAGTTAAAATATTACATTGTAACTTCTGAGTTTCCCTGCCAATTTTAAAGGGAGTGTTCACCTTTGAATTAACTTTTAGTATGATACAGAGAGTGATATTCTGAGACAATTTGCAATTGGTTTTCATTTTTTATTATTCGTGGTTTTTGAGTTTGAGTATTTAAATTTGTCAGCAGAATTCAGCAGTTCTCCAGTTTGCAATTTCAGCAATCTGGTTGCTAGTGTCCAAAATTCCCTTAGCATTGATTTGAATAAAAGACTGGAATATTAATAGAAGTGGGCCTGAATAGAAAGATGGGTAATAAAAATTGTCAATAGCAATAAATATGTAGCCTTACAGTGCATATGTTTTTTAAATGGGGTCTGTGACCCCTGTTTGAAAATCAGAAAGACTCAGAAGATATAGTCAAATAATCAAAAAACAATAAAAAATGTAAAACTAATTGAAAAGTGGCTTAAAATTTGCCATTCTATAACATTAACTGAAAGGTGAACCGCCCCTTTAAGCACTACTGCTTTTTATTTCATTCTCTATTCTCTTCATTAGGGAAGCTGGATGTGATTACATGTATTTTATTGCCTACATATACAGTAGCTTAGAGCAAGAATTGCAAGGACCTGAACATTAATGAATTAGAGGCATTGTCCTCACAACAGAACAAAAATAACTTTGTGAAGAGAAAATCTTAATTAATTCCAGTGCCATATACTCATATATATTTAGAGCTGTCTCTAAGAAAGTTGAAGCAGGGGCCACTGGCATGGACAGAATAGCCCACAGAATAGCAGCTATTGGAAGATTGTTGGAGCATATATCTGGTCAGGTAAAACAATATCACCTACTGTAGTAACATCTGTTCACTCAGGTATGAGAAAATTGCTAAGGAATAGCTGAGAATTACAGTTTAAAGGCCAGTTAAGAGTCATAGATTTGACTACCTTATTTTTATATAATAAAAATGGCTTTTTTTCCTGAGTTGTGCAATAACTAAAAAAGTCTATAAACTTTTCAAACCCTGATTTCTCTCACTCCTTGTTTCTGAAGGGATTTTTTAATACATGTACTGTTTCAGACTTTTATCCAGAATCTAAAGCTTGGCTAAAATGCCTTATGGACTTTAAGCAAATTTTGAATGACTTATAGACAACGGTCAATATGTGCAGTGCCAATCAAAGAGAAGACCAATCAGAAGAATGGTGATATTCTTACCATGTATGTGTTGGTTGTCAAGAGCTGAGCAAACAGTGCCAGAAGCAAAAGAAACATAAAAATACACAGCACATATTGTCAAAATAATGCAGAACAAAAATAAAACCAAATAAATAAAGGATAATGAGCAATAAACCAGGAATAGAAATAAATGATAAGAAGCAGAAATTTGCAAATGTACATACAAATGGAGAAATAAAGTGAAGCCATACAAAGTTCTTTTAAAAAGCAGCATTTACATGTATAACTATAGTTTATTCTAAGATGCTGAGGCACTCAGTGTTATAGCTTAGTTGTCAGATTTACACAGAACCAGATGCCTTTTCAAGCCGACAGATACAATCTATAGTCATTAATCCAGCCTCAGCCTGTTAATTAGTAATGTCTTAATCCCCTGGTATTTTCTCTAACAAGACCAACTGCTGTAGGATTTCTTGTTATGGCCTCACCTGCCCATTGCTGGTGGCAGTGGCATTGTCAAAGAGGAAATATGCTCCAAAGAAAAACACTGCTGCGTCAAACAGTCCTAGGAACGTCCAATAAATGAACAAGCGCCACCTCAGTAATGCATTCTTGGCAATATCTCTGCAAAAAATAATAGAAAATATATAAAAGAAGAATACAGGTATAGGTATAGGATCTTTTATTCAGAAAATCCATTATCCAGAAAGCTTTGAAGTAGGGGAAGGTTGTCTCCCACATAGACTTAATTTTAATTAGATAATTCAAAATTTTAAAACATATTTAATATTTCTCTGTAATTACATAAAATTACCTTGTACTTCACCTCAACTAAGATATAATTAATCCTTATTGATTGGAAAACAATCTATTGGGGTTCTTTCATGTGTAAGTGATTTTTGTGGGCTTCTATACCAGCCCAAGGCAACCACAGCCCTTCAGCAGTAAAGATCTGTGTCTTTGAAGATGACCCAGGGGCTACCCATCTTATTCCCTGCTGATTCTCTGCACATGCTCTGTGCTCAGGGTCAGACTGCCGGCCCAGGCCCCCGTCCCCCGATAGATCTATCGGGGGCCTAAAAAAAAGGCTGCTGGCTGTTCGTGAAATCGTGCGTAACCCGGTGGGCCTCCAATGTCCAGTCCGACCCTGTCTGTGTTTCTGTCACTTACTGTATCATAGGGACCAACTCACAATATACAGTACACATAGAATATATATGTCACAATATAAGTCTGATTAGTAATTAATACAGATAATTACTATAAGGCAACCTAGAAACCAGTGCAACTAGCATCAGAATTTAATAACCAGCCTTGTAGCATCATCTTAAATTACAGACAAGCATTTTCTGCTTGTTAATTTGTGGCGACCCCTAAGCTTTGCTTCTCAACAGTTGCTCAAAGCCCACCGAGCATGTGAGTGTCGCAGACACTTTCCAAGATGGTGACCCCCTGAGACAAGTTTAAAATCCTGGAACATTGCTGCTATCGAGAAGCTGAAACTTCAGGCTGGTGCAAGTTCACTATATAAAATATGGCATTTTTAGCCATATTCATTTTTATGGTTTAGTTCTCCTTAATCACAATGCCTGAGGATGCTTCCCCTATGGAATTAAAGGCAAATTAAAGGCACAATGCTTTATCCTGGTGTAGAAACCCATAACCACGAAAAAAGTTTCAGTTTAAAAGGGACCTGTCACCCTAAGGAATAATTACAAATCCTTAGTTAAATAACAAACACACAGCAAGCAGACATGTTGTGGGCAGTGTTATTAGCTTTGCATCTTCCCCAAATCCTATGTGCCAAATGGGGGACCTGATGCCCATGCACAGGCTACATAATTATGGCAATAAGAAGGGAGGGGGAATGCTGGGAGTTCAGTGACATAAGACGTGCAGAACTGAAAGTCAGAGTAATTGCCTGCCACACCTCTATGCCTAAGACATAGAAAAGGGGCAGGTAATTTATGATTGACAGCTTTGAAAGATTTTAAATAACTTTATAACAGGTATGGATGCTTTAGTAAAACCGGAATTTGAATCTCATGTTTAATTTGAAAAGAACTTCTATTATACATATTTTTTATGTCTGGGTGACAGGTCCCCTTTAAAGAGGTGCACAATAAATGCTAGGTGATTTGACCTGTATCAAACCTGTAACAACTTTTATTGCACAAACCCCCAGGGTCAAGTTTTTACGCCCCTTAGTTAAACCTTCTTTTCTGCTGATGATAGCTATAAACATGGCCCTCTATTTCTGTCACTGGCACAATTTCCCAGCTTCATACATTACCTGTACAGCGTAGGATCTCTCTTCAGCACATCTATACTAACATGTTGCTCAATCAGACTATACAAGAGGATGGGAAGTGAAGTGAAGCTGATATTGTAAAGTGTCAGGTATGCAGTATCGTACAAAGGCTGCAAGGAAACAAAGGGGTTTATTTACTAACAATCGAATTTCTATTTGTTCCACAAATCTCAAAAAAATGTGTTTTTACCAATATTTATTAAAAGTTCCAAAAATTCGAGATTCATATAGGGGCCGATTCACTAAGGGTCGAATTTCGAAGTTAAAAATACTTCGAAATTCGACCCTCGGATTGAAATCCTTCGACTTCGAATATCGAAGTCGAAGGATTTAGCGCTAATCCTGCGATCGATCGATCGAACGATTCGAAGGATTTTAATCCAACGATCGAAGGAAAATCCTTCGATCAAAAAATCACAGGCAAGCCTATGGGGACCTTCCCCATAGGCTAACATTGACTTCGGTAGCTTTTAGCTGCCGAAGTAGGGGGTCGAAGTTTTTTTTAAAGGGGAAGTACTTCGACTATCGAATGGTCGAATAGTCGAACGTTTTTTCGTTCGATTCGTTCGAATTCGAACGAATTTAACCAATTCGATGGTCGAAGTACCCAAAAAATACTTCGAAATTCGAAGTATTTTTCATTCGAATCCTTCACTCGAGCTTAGTGAATCAGCCCCTAAGTGTAAAAACCTTGAAAACCTTTAATACAAATATTTGACAGGTAAAAGTTGCCAAGGTCCTATAGAAGTCAATGGGAGCTGTGCTGATCATATTGGATTGTTTTCAGATTTTCATCGTGTGTAATTGTCTTAAAAACTCCTCTAAAACCACTACAATGAGAATTTTGAAAAATAAGCCTCAAAGAGTCGAAATGCTACGGATACCTTGTAGGCACAAGTTTCCAACTCCATGTAAAAGAAAACACAACTGACCTTTAAACAGTTTACGTTCCTGTGCTTTATATTGCATGCTCCTAAATATTCTAGGTACTTTAACTTCAGCAGTACATTATAGATAGTTGTCAATATTTTCTGAAAACTACTCAGACCAAATCCGCATGGACTTTCCCCCCTATTTATCAATACATTTTCACAAATTTATCTTGTGTGAAAAAAGTCTTGGTAAAATCGTGAAAAAAATCAGAATTGTACGGTTTTTTTTCAGATTTTGTGCCCAAAAGTTAAGATTTTTTGTAAAATGGATCGAAAGCTACGATTTTTTCAGAAACCCAACGCAAATCTTCCAATTGTTAACAGGACATCTGCCATTGACGTTTACATGATCTCAGTAGGTCTGAGTTGGAGTACTTTTTTAATCTGACTTTCAACATCATTAGACATCATTAGACTATAAATAAATCCGGAAAAAATAGTATAGAGTTTTTTTCTCTGAAAAAATAGTATTTTTCCCCTTTAAATACCCCCCTTAATATTTGTAAACAGTGATAATCTAATACAGTTTTCAATCTGTCTTATTTGCAAATTTGTATCATTTATTCACTCTCTTTTAAACATGGGACTGAAACAGCTGTATGATTACTTGTTCAGTATAAGAGGACTTTAGTTACATTTTTTTTAACTATCATTCAACCCCCTGTGTTGGCAGATCCCTCCCTTATTAGATTACACTTTAAATGGGGTATTTAGGAAAATTTACTTTTTCTCACTATATACTGTATAAAAATTTTTTTGACCAAGCTCTGAAACTCAAATGCCTTTATTTTACCATACCCAAATGAAAAAAGCAGGCGCTGGAAAAAGTTGAGACAAAATCATGAGTCAAATCGAATAGCGAAAAACATGACTTTTCCAGATTATCAAACCAAAACCAGCCCAAAACCCTTGAAGATCATGAAGGAAAGAAACAACTTCAAATTGTTAAAGGGATCATCTGTGATTAACTTTTATATGATTACAACAGGTTTTAGCTGGAGTATTTTTGGATTTTTAGCAGCTTTGGAGCATAATAAATCTCGAAAAATTAGTTTTTTCCCTCTAAAATTTTAATTTTCCCCTTTAAAAACTTGACCAGAAAAAGCTTAATAAATATGCCCCTAACATTTGCCTAAATGCCCTTGATAGAACAATGGATTATTACTGAAATCTATTCTCTTTTCACAACAACATACATGATTGTCAGTTCCAACTGATAACTGGGAGGGGGGGGTGAAATTTCTGGTTCTGCTTCAAGGAAATAGTAAAATTGTTTCCACCACCGGTGAGGCAGATAATACATCCCACACTCTGGTTGGGGCAAACAATACTATTTGGACCAGAAAATGCTCAAACCCTGATCTAAGGTCACATGTGCCTAATGAGTAAGCTGGGAGACTCATTTATTATGCACATGTGTTTGACCAAACATGACCATCTGCATATGGAGCCTCATACTAGTGAAGGTGGCATAGGAGCATTTTCTGGCCCAAATAGTATTGTTTTCTCCAACCGGGCTGCAGGCTTTATTTTCGCTATAAATTGCATTAAAAAGTTACTTTCAGTACCACTTCTAACAATTTTTACATTATTTTATAGGCAGAAACATAATATTGCTAGTTATAATTGTTGCCACTGAAAAAAACCCTCAGATTTAAACTGTATTTCTCTTAAAAGAGAAAGCTCCCAAAAGTTGCAAATTCATTTTTAATAGCCAGATAAATTTCTGAACATACAAAGCTCATTTCTACACCTCTCCCATCATCTTCAGTTAATCAGTACTCCTTCTCGCCCCCACACATTCTTTTCTTGTGTGATATCTATGTTGTCCTGTTTTAATCTCTTACCTACAAGATATCACTTGTACAGCTTCCTGTCTCGCAGATGTCTTGCTAGAGTTGTCAAACACCTTTGTTCCCTGAATAGCTTGAAATACTTTTTGAATGCCTGGCCTTTTACAGTTATAAAACAATATATATGCTGAAACCATTAGGCAGCATCTTTAAGCAATACTGAAATAACATAATTACCCCTTATTTAATATAATACTATTCCATTTTTGCACAAGCTTTAATAACACTGTAACATTTTAAATTGTATAGTTCTCATACATTTATGCTTTGTTTAATTTGCCTCAGCTTTATTATTTAATATAATAATATTCCATTTTTGCACAAGCTTTAATAACACTGTAACATTTAAAATTGTATAGTTCTCATACATTTATGCTTTGTTTAATTTGCCTCAGCTTAAGTTTAAGGGTAAGGATACACTGGACGATTTGTCGCCAACGTTTTTAAAAAGCAAATCGCGGCGACATATCGCTCGTTTTGTCTCTGAACAAAACCAAATGAAAGACGCCAGCTCCTGTGCCCACAGCGCGTTTGTGAATCGCCTGTAGCTCCAAAACGCACTGAGACCCTTTTCCGAGCGATTTATCAGAAATAGCATGTACTTAGAAAAGCACTGAAATCTCCTAGACACGCACACACATACAGATAAGTAGCAGCAATTGTATTCAAATTACAATGCGAACGCAATGACGCAAGAACGCAAGCACGTAAAGACGCCAGGTTACAGCGGGAAGCACAAACCGTTTCCGGTTTGGGTGGAGCACGTACCGCACAGAGTAATGGGATACAAATCGCTCTGTGCCAATAGTCGCTGTGAATCGTCTGTTCAAAAAAGACGATCATCTTGTCGCCGCGATTTACTTTATAAAAACGTTGGCGACAAATCGTCCAGTGTGTCCTTACCCTAAGTGTGTGTTATCTCCTTCACTGCTAATAGTAGCAGCTACTTCTTGTAGTTACAAAATGCCAAAAAGTTGCCTGCCACAAGACAATACTGAGAATTGCCTCTGCTTTAACACATGCAATGTCTAGTTATCACTACTGTTTATTTTGTAGCAGTGACAAGTAGCTGCTACTAGTAGCTCTGTGTGTCTTCACCCTAAGGGCAGGGGCAGACGGGCAGATTCAGGGAGATGAAGTCGCCTGTCGACTAATCGCCTCTTCTGCGGGGCAACAATCTCCCCAAACTGCCTTCCGTCTGCTATAATGAGAAAACGCCAGCGCCAATGCACTTGCAGGGCTTCGATTTCCGAAGTCGCCTCACGAGGAATTTAGTTCAAACTTATAGTTAAGTCAGCCATAGGTACTGTATGTACAAATATGACAGTATGAGTAATAGGAGTAATTGTTAATGAGCCGTTCAGATGCAGGATAATCAATCTGCTTTGGCTTGTGGGACAGAAGCTCTGATGCTGAAAATATATAAGTAATTCCTGCCATAAATGATTACAGTTCTGAATTTTTTTGACAGAACAAGAATTAAAACAGTTACAGGAGCACCAATAAATGTATTCCCCCATGGAAGTTTGTAGAAGCAGAACCCTCTGAACCTGTTATAATTCTAAACTTAAACATAAAATCCACAACCGTCAACCTGATTAAATATACATAAATAGGGAACAGTAATGATCTGTGACTCTCTACAGTCATAAAGCAAGACCTAGCCTTGTGATCTCAACTTAAAAAATATTCATGAAAAAGGTTATTACTGACTATATAACTTCTGGAAAACATGTATTCCCTATTATTGTCACAATTGGCACCCAGAATCTAGAACTTATGCTAGGCTCCCTGGTCTCGGCTCTTTCTTCTGCCTTTAACAGCCACCTTTCACCTCGGGAGGAGCCCTCGGCTAATTAGATGCTGCCGGGTCTTATTAAAAGAGAGGAGCCAAGATAAGGGTTCTGGACGAGCAGAGGGGCATGATCGTTAGCAAAGTCTTTTGGGCAAAAGGTCACAGTTCAAGGTGTAGGCTGAAAGCATAGTCAACTCGCAACTGTGCGCATGCGCTCTTGCCGCATAACCAGGTATGTTACCAAGGGGAAGGGCATGGGAGGGAGTGACGGAGGGAGGGGAAGTGCAAGAGGGGAGAGAATGGGAGCGAGAGCAGCAGGGGAGGAAGCTGCCTGAACTATTGGGTAGGCAGAAAACGTTTGAGTAGGTACCTGCCCAGCACCCCCACATCTTTGCGCCCTAGGCAGGTGCCTACCCCTAGTTCCGGCCCTGGGGGTCAGGATCACAGAAGACAGATTAATCAGGCAGGCAGGGGTCAAACCAGGAATCAGATTCAAGATACAAACAGGTAAAGCACTCAGGAACTCTTAGAGAAGAACCTATAACGGGCAATGAATGAATTACTGAAGTCCCTTTAAATACCCTTTGAATTTCGCGCCATTGTGCGCTGAAGTAACACGCCAGCGTCAATGCGCAGAGAAAAGGCACCAAGTGCGCGCCGCATGTGCCCTAAGGGAATTAATTTGCGGACAGCAGAGGAGGCATCACCACGTGGTGGGCGTCCCCGCCGGCCCACTGGACCACCAGGGTAAGATTTCGTTACAATTATGCATAAACAAACCCATGTGGTAGCACTGTACAAAACACTCTTTTGTAATGGCATATATAATACAAAGAGCTACCAGAAGAACAATCTGCTGTGTCAGAAAACTGGGTCCCTTCCAGAGCATTGGAAAAAGTACAGTAGATACCAAAGAAAATAATAAAATGTGAGAGTCTACTTGACGAGAATAGTAGTTCTGCTTCAATTTAAGGGCTGCTGGTGCATCTTTGTCTCTGCTAGTATTGTGACATCAACGTTGTAAAAAGAAAATATTAAACAATCTTTATGATAAAATGACTAACCTGTTGTGAGAAGCCACAGAAGAACTGGTATAAAAACTGAGGGAAAATAAAGCAGACATTCTGAAAAAAACAAGAAAAAACAAGGCTGTTGGACACTTTAACTGTAAACAGTAGAATTCAGATGCAATATGCGATATATTCTAATACAGTACACTATAAAATAAGTGTATTAATACCTTATAAAAGAAATATTGCACAAGTTCTGATATCCTAACATAATAATAATGTCCATGGATCAGCAGCATTCTTTTTAAATGTTTAAATTTAGGGATTGCATAGTCACTGTTTCTGGCAGCTTGTCTTCCCTCCTTTCCAATTAACCCTGAAATAATAGAGCATGTCAACAGGTTATTTTCTGAATCAAAAATGAGAAGTCACTGTATATCAATTGCTATCATATAGCAGAGCCAAAACCAGTACAAATACCACATTTTAGTGTTTAAGTCCTATCTTGATATGTTTTAAACCTTCTACCCAGTGGTTGTGTTCCCAACACATAATATTATCCTGTACAAACTGTATAAAGAGCAGCCATGGCTTCCAGTTTTAGACTGAAATTAGATTAGAAGTGGGTATCTTTGCTACTAGTTATGCTGCTGGGTAGGGATAACCAAACTTTGTCACCTGGTGCACTTTAAGAAACTGTGGACAAATCAGTGGTTTCATCTGCAGAAAACTTTTTATGGAATATGCTCTAAAATTTCAAAATGTGGTTTATTTTGTAGGGGGAAAATTGCTCACAACAGACATACTGTAATTTATGTTCCAAATCTGCTGCTTCTTTAACACTCTGGAGAGACAGCTGCATTTGCTACAATGCATATTTTAATGTATAATTAAAATGGCATTTTCATCAGCCTTACTGTAGTCCAATGCATTTAGGCAAAATATTTAAAATTCTCCATGAAGTCAGTCAAATGCTCTTAGTTCACTCATCACTACTACAGGGTTAGCACAATTGCTCTATCTTGTATTTGCCATAACTTGAGGCTTATTATTAAGCACCATTAGTAAGGAGGGTCATACATGCTTCTGTGAACCCCACGAGAGCTTTGACTTGATGAGGCAGGTATTGATTATCAATTGACAGCCGTCTGTTTAGATAATTGCATTGCCCACCTTATCTCCTGTTACCTCCAGTTACAATTTAGTAAATGAAGCAGTCCAAGAATATAACCTTACCTATACCAACATGTGCTTCTAAAATCATGCTGACATCATTAGCCCCATCACCAATGGCTAGCGTAATTGGATGTTCCCTCGAAGACTTGATTAATTTAACAATCTGTAAAGAAATAATGAAGTTTCATGACTGATGCAAGACCTGTTAACATAATACCAGGTCGACACTTGCAAATTCAGTACACACCCAGTTTTAAATGATGTGAAATAAATAAATATATATATATATATATATATATATATATATATATATATATATATATATATATATATATATATATATATATATATATATACATCCATCCGCTGGTTATATATATATATATATATAAAATCATTAATATAAAATTCTGCAACCCCTTAATCCATTACTATTCTCTGTAACGTCAGTCCTTGTGAAATCTCCGCTTTAACAGAGGAGTATTTTCAAATGATAAACTACAAAGTTTAAAACACAATGTTCACCTGTATTTTAAAAAGTAATATGATAGCTTTGCATATTATTTCTTTTCTGTCTTACAAAGGAAATGCTTTCACAAGTAAGGCCACCTAGAGCATTCTGGTTTTTCCTTCCCAGTGCTACCAAGTAACAAACAAATAATAATAACTACACATCAAATTTTGGACCAGGTAGTGCTCTTGTTGGGGCACTGGTAAATGTGTGATTTCATTGTAAAAAATGTGCATCATGGTTCAATTTACTCATTCTCATTCCTAAAACCGATATTAATCTCAATCTCCCTACTGACATCCAAATTAATCTTGTTTGCAGATTACTGTTCCACAGTGCAATATATATATATATATATATATATATATATATATATAGGCAAATACAAGAGGTCCTCTGCACTCAACCCATTATCAATATATTTAAGACAGAGACATTTTGTGCATACTGCTACTGAAAAATGCCTTACCCTTTAAACAAAACAGGGATTGTTTGTCCATATATTGCAATATATTTAAGCTGGCCAACTACGTCAAAGTCATCCCATATCTGGCCAGTCCTATGCTCAATTTTCATCTGATTCATTAAGAATTCTATGGTTTAATTATACATTTTATAAAAGGGACGAATACGTTTTACCTGCAACTTACTAGCTGCTTTCAAAGTAAAACTCCCAAACTTGGCTGCCCTTTTATTAGACACCAGTGGGATCACCTGACTATAGTATCCCTGTTTTGTTTAAAGGGTAAGGCATTTTTCAGTAGCAGTATGCACAAAATGTCTCTGTCTTAAATATATTGATAATGGGTTGAGTGCAGAGGACCTCTTGTATTTGTCTATATGTATTTTGTGGTCACACCCTCATTGCACCCCCGCCTAATGATTTTAAAAACTAGTGGTGAGCACAACTTTCCCCTGTTTGTTATATATATATATATATATATATATATATATATATATATATATATATATATATATATATATATACATACTAGTGTGAATACCTGTGCTTTCTGTAGTGGTGCCATTCGACAACAGAGAACTGCACTGCAATTACGGCAGATTTCCAAGAACACCTCTCTGTAGTTTGTAGAGCTCCCATCTTCCCTGGGTTTCATTATTAATGACAGTGTAGCCCCATCAATAATTAAACCATAGTCCTGGAAATCTGTTGAAAACCTATACCATTCAAAAGATAAACAAATAAAGATATTGGTTGTTTTTTCCACCATCCAAACAAAGGTTGATTTAATTAGTGCAAACATAATCAATGGTAACATATGAGCTGAGGATAATTTTCAACATATTTCCATTGGGTTTCTAAAATGAAAGTCACTAAGATCCCTGGAGTTGTGACCAAATTGCCTTGTGTCCCATAGTCCTAAATGCCAATATTTATTTACATGTATCAAGTTAGTATATGTCATTTCTGCAGTACTCTCCTACAAGGGATAAACCAACTTTAAAGAAAATAAATTGTTAACGTTTTTACATAGCTGGAAGATATTGATATGCTCAAGTTCTGTGATTAAAAAAACAAACAAAAAAACCCTGATATTTGGCATTTTGCACATAGCTCTTTTTCCTGTTCCATAAAGATGGGTACAACTATCAAAACAAAGTTTTTTCCTCAAGCTAAAGTAACTAAGCGTTTGTTGCCAAGGCACAATTTGTGGTTATAATAATGGTAAAACAATCCTTAATCAATGTTATTTATGAAAATATGCATATGATGGGTATTCTTTTATTTTATATACTATCCTCTAAAGGTAAATACTTTTTATTTTACTATTGTTTCTGTCTAATAGAAAAAAGTACAGCATGCTCCTTGTTCAATATGAGCTCAATGAATAGTTCTTATGGTGAACATCTCTGCTGTATGTTGTTTTAATCACAAAAAAATATGTTTTTAATTTCTTAAGATAAACAGGGCAAACAGATAAACTGAACTAATCTATGTTTTGTCCTTTTCAGGCAGATAATGAGATTCCCAGTGAATGATAATCCACCTGCATAGTGGATTCCTGCTAACAAAACAGTCTATACTAGTAATTTAATTATATACCTTGCAAGGCCCAACATGGAGTAGCTTAAAGGGATCCTTTCATTGGAAAACATGTTTTTTTTCAAAACGCATCAGTTACTAGTGCTACTCCAGCAGAATTCTGCACTGAAATCCATTTCTCAAAAGAGCAAACAGATTTTTTTTATATTCAATTTTGAAATCTGACATGGGGCTAGACATTTTGTCAATTTCCCAGCTGCCCCTGGTCATGTGACTTGTGCCTGCACTTTAGGAGAGAAATGCTTTCTGGCAGGCTGCTGTTTTTCCTTCTCAATGTAACTGAATGTGTCTCAGTGGGACATGGGTTTTTACTATTGAGTGCTGTTCTTAGATCTTACCAGGCAGCTTTTATCTTGTGTTAGGGAGTCGTTATCTGGTTACCTTCCCATTGTTCTTTTGTTTGTTTGTTGGGGGGGAAAAGGGAGGGGGTGATATCACTCCAACTTGCAGTACAGCAGTAAAGAGTGATTGAAGTTTATCAGAGCACAAAAAAAATCTGTTTGCTCTTTTGAGAAATGGATTTCAGTGCAGAATTCTGCTGGAGCAACAGATTCATTTTGATTTTTTTTTTTTCCCATGACAGTATCCCTTTAAGTCTCATTGTTTGCCCTGTTTAGCTCAAGAAATAACAAAAAAGACACAATAGGCAACAGGAATTTCCAGCACAACCCTATTTACCGCACTCTTGAGGAACACATGAATATACTGCCTCCTTAAGAGGTATCAATTATATTTCTTCTGGGTTTTCTCTAGCTTCTATGAAAGTGCTATTGCCAAAATTTTAAATTTCAGCCAGAAATAAGACGTTGGGGTTTGCTGAAAGCCAAAAGGAGGTATAAAACCAATGGGGACCTAATATGACATTCCTGGAACATGGTCTCACTGCAGGTGATAATAACTTCAGTGATAGCCGACCTTGGAACAACCCCTTGTACTTGCTTAGAGCCTGTTCAGTGAGATACTATGAAATGTTGCCCCTATACAGAGCACAAAATAGTAGGAATATATTCACTGTTGTATAGACCCATTGGAATGCAAACATCAAACAGCACCAATATAATGCAAATATAAACACCATTCCCCTTTTCAGTTTCAAGCAAAGGCCCCATACCCTGAGAAATTGTCTCTTGTCATGCTTTCACTGTGCCTTAGGACTGTTCTATTGAGCTCAAACAGCACATCATGTAAACTCTGCTCCTCTATTCGCTTTGTTGTGAGCTCTAACAACTGTGTGTTCCGCCTGAATAGTTTGCATGCATAGCAGGTGGCAGAAGCTGTCTCCATTTTGTCCCCTGTTAGTACCCAGACTTTAATGCCAGCTTTCTGGAGTGATTCTATTGTATCAGCTGCTTTTTCTTGAAGCCTGTAGGAAGTACAACACATATAAAAAGTTATGAAATTATGACTTCCTCCACTCAATGCTTTGATTAAAAATAATACATATATGATATAATGACTATGATAATAACACGCACACATATACACACAGCTTGGTTCACAAACTGTTCTTAAGCTATCCCTAAATGTCTTTGCAGATGACTCATGTATGCTTATCACCAATCAACTTTGTTTGAATCATGCTCAGGATTGTTTATCCTACAATATTTATATTTTAGTGGCCAGCGCTGGGAAACCAATATCAAACCATGTAGGTTTCTGATTGCTAGACCAAAGAAGATGGATGTATGGGATTTTTAAAGAGGTGTACATCACATATATTTCGTTGCTGTCCTTAATTGCATTTAGCAATGCTTGTAAAAGTTCTAAACCTTTGGCTATGAGATTGCACACAAAAGGCACTCAGACCATAATGAAATGCCCATAAATAAATTAAATATTGATTCTTCCTAAGAAAGTATGTGCATATAAACTGTTTAACAAATCAGACCAATTCAATTTTGTACTTTACGTCTACTGGATGCACAGGATAAGACTGTGTTGGCCTGGGTGCAGACACACGTGGTGGATTTTGATGCAGAAACTTGAGTGCATGAATTGCGGCACCAAAATCCATTGTGTGTGCAAGGTAGGAGCTGGTTCACACTGTAGGGGCTCAATCCACCACATTTGGCATAAGTAGTACAGACTAGAGAGCATAGAGTTTGTCACCAGAGGGAAACACTATAGCTTTTTGTTAATTTGAGTTTTAAATCATATTTGTCAAAGAGTGGACAAAGGGTGATAAATATTATTTTTTAAAAATCTCATTAAAGTGAATATAGAGCTCTAGAATTTGCCCTTTGAACCCTGCCCTGTGTATTGTAAATGGACCATAGAATGATTTTCCGTATTGCAGTTCCCCGCTCTTGTTCTGAGACAGATTATTGATGCGCTACACTGAGCACTGCTGACAGAGCACTTGAGTATTAATATAGATTTGTTCTATAACTTAGAGCTAGTTAATGCTCCAGTGAATGTATATGCTTCTCATAGTTTTCTCTTCTTTTTATCATCTACCGCATTGCTTGAATTTCACTCGTGCTATGCAGATGCAGTATATATTGCCTTGGATTGATAAAATACAATGTGCACTGATAAATAACTGGCTTATTTAAAATCTGCTACCATTTGTTTTGTACATTTCTTTCTGCAATATGCATTAGTTTAATATAAGCAGAGTGTTCCAAGTTGCTATTATCATAACAGCACAGCAAAACAACTCATGCACATCTAAAACAATTGTCCCCGAAATGTGTTATCACTGCCCCCCCAATATATAAAATCTATAGAAAAGAAAAAGAGTATAGAAAGAGAGGTAGAGGGGCAGTAAATATGTAGACAGTATTGCATGACACTTCATAAGTAAATATTGTTTTGAATTCCATATAACATAATGTTTTAGAATCATAGCATACCTGTCTTCAACTGCTGTAGCACCTAGTAAAATAAGATCCTGTTCTATTTGTTCATATGCCTCTGCCAGTTTCTTCTCTCTGTCCTGAAGTGCCAGCTGTGCGTCCTTGAGCAATTTGTTAGCCCACTCATATTCCTCTTGAGAAAATTTTTTGTAGGCAACACACAGAGTTCTCAGCCCTTCCTAAAATAATTGCAAAAGTAATGTCAACAGCAAGGTTCAGCTCTCATGAACATGCTCATTATTATGCTTTATTTATATAGCACCAACATATTCTGTAGTGATTTACACAAAGTATACATCATTCAGTTAACTTTATGTATGTTGAGTATAGAGGGAAATCGGAGTACCTGGAGGAAACCCACGTAAGCACACGGAGATCATACAAACTGCTTGCAGATGAGGCTCAGGCTGGAATCAAACCCAGGACCACACTTATGTACATAGAAAATGGTGCCCTATATGCTAGAACCATTTCAAGCAATATAGTCTAGTTGAAGCTAAGAAAAGTGTGGGTAGCTGCCTGCTTGGCCCAGAAAACAATTGGACAATGGATACATTTCACTGCGACCGATGAAAAGTTTCTAACTTGCCCCATCGTTTTTCTGACCGATGTCGGGTGAAAAATCGTTACATGCACAATCGCTCTGTGTCCACTAACCCCACAATAATTTGATGGATTTGTCAGAATCGCACTAAAATCGGTCGTTAAGGAGAGAAAAATCTTAACGTGTATGATGACCGTTACTCCTCAAGTATTGAGCTGGTCACATACAAGTGCAAGGCAATGACCTGCCTCAGAGTCTATCACACTGTGCCTGATTTGCTCACATACATGAATCTTAGAACCAGTGGGAATTATGAGGAAGGTGTCATCGTTCCATTCTAAGACTACGATTTTAAGTCATAAGCAATGCAATGTGTAGATATTCTTAGCTCTGGGGAGTCACCTGAGACTCCAAATAGATAACCCACCTATTTGGCCATAAGAAGCCTGGAGGCTAAATGAATGAGATGATTGATGATCGGGAGGCTGGAAATGTGATCGAATGTAAGGATTTTTTCAAGGTTAGAAAACTGATAAAATGTTTCCTTTAAATAAAAGTTGCTTCTCAGTGTATGAAAAATGTATTTTAAAATAAAGTGATGTGTAACTGTTTTAAAAAGAAAAAAAACTATTTTTCAAGTATAGATTATTAACCTTAACTCCTACGGGGTATTTATCAAATAGTTATCTCATTATTTTCTGAAATATATTCCAACCAAAGCCACATGGATTATTTCCCCTTATTTATCAATACATTTTTCCAGAAAAATTCCAGTTCAGAAAAAAACTTGGAAAATCATAATTTTTTTTGAAAACCACTACATCTTTGGATTATTGCATGAAACCCATTGTAGATTGGGGTATCTTCAGGACTTCTTCCATTGACTTATATACAACCTTGGCAGGTCTGAGATGAGGAATTTTCACATTCAGACTTTTTCCATCATCAAGGTTTAATAAATCCCAGAAAAAAAAAATTTCAATAAAACTTTTTCATGTTTTTTGGCATTCGGACTTTAATAAATAACCTTCCTAGTGTTAAATTGAACTATCTCTATAATACAAGTGGATGTTGTTAGCTCATTGATATTTTCCATCTGAGTCATCTTAAAAAAAGCATTTATATTATGCATTATTGGGAACTTCCAGCAAGGGTCTTCCTATAAAGAAATTCTGGGAAATTGTGATTATAGGTTTAACAGCATTAAATATTGTCTTCAGTACAATCAAATCAATGGAATTGTCATTTTTTATAAGTGGCTGTATTTTGGAGACTTTGTGGTCTCCTCTGTAGTGTAGTAATAATAATTCAGTACTGGTCTGTGTGTTGCTAATGAGGTTTGCTAATTTCTGCTGGCTACAGTGGGGCAGATGTAGAGCAAAAAAAAATTCAGTCCTACAATCTGTTCCATAATTTCTTGTAAGAAGTTTACAACAGGGAATATGCAATCCAAAATCTACTTTTTGCAAAACTGTTCTTGAAATAACTGAGTGATCTGAGCACGCACCACTGCATTGCGTTCAACTCTGGCTCGAATTTGATCCACTTTGCCTTCTCTGACCCTGGGGAATATGGCAGAGTCTGCTCCTTTGCAAAACAAGTAGATGTCACCTGTGGAAAAGAAAGGGTTTGGTATACAAATCTAATTTGTTTAGTATTAAATAATCACTTCTTAAAACTTAGTCTAAAGAA
This sequence comes from Xenopus laevis, assembly GCF_017654675.1. Classification (NCBI taxonomy): domain Eukaryota; kingdom Metazoa; phylum Chordata; class Amphibia; order Anura; family Pipidae; genus Xenopus; species Xenopus laevis. The sequence goes on from NC_054374.1 coordinate 106,971,018, forward strand.
ACTGTTCTGTTCAATCACAGAGTAATTATTTTAAGAATATATTATGGCGTTATCTGAGTACTTTATTATTTGTTTGTTTAGACCACTTCTATTATTTTAGACCACTTTTATTGTATTATGAGAATTTCTTTAATTTGCCCCCCTCCTTCAGCACAGAAAGGGTGAAAATTATTTTGATACAGAGTGACAGAAATTATGCAATCTGACATCAGTTAAAATGGGCACACGTAGCTAAAATTGGGTCAGGTACAGCTCCCCTTCCCAGTCACAATTATGGGACAATGGCTGCATTCTGGAAGAAAAATGTATTAAATTGTATTCAGAATTACACTATGAGCACTGCACTTGCATAATTAAATGACCCTTCATGTGTATTTTGTACCTTTGGATGATCTGACTATAACACTCATCCGTCTTCTCACAGAATCAAACGTCAGAACCTGTAGCAGTTCAAATCTGTAGGAACAAAAATGAGTACTGGTAAGAAACATATTTTCTATAGGAGGTTCACCCTTATAAAACTTAGTGACTTTGTTCTGTTGCTTTCTTTTTAATACCTATAATTTTTCTACAATGTACATTACAAATGAATGTAGTTTTCTTTCTTTCCCAGCAAGCCTGGCACACTAAGGGGCTGATTCACTAAGCTCGAGTGAAGGATTCGAATGAAAAATACTTCGAATTTCGAAGTATTTTTTTGGTACTTCGACCATCGAATTGGTTAAATTTGTTCGAATTCGAACGAAATCGAACGAATCGAACGAAAAATCGTTCGACTATTCGACCATTCGATAGTCGAAGTACTTGCCCTTTAAAAAAAACTTCGACCCCCTACTTCGGCAGGTAAAACCTACCGAAGTCAATGTTAGCCTATGGGGAAGGTCCCCATAGGTTTGCTAATCTTTTTTTGATCGAAGGATTTTCCTTCGATCGTTGAATTAAAATCGTTCGAATCGTTCGATTCGAACGATTTAATCGTTCGATCGAACGAAAAATCCTTCGATCGTTCGATCGAAGGATTAGCGCTAAATCCTTCGACTTCGATATTCGAAGTCGAAGGATTTCAATTCGAGGGTCGAATTTCGAAGTATTTTTAACTTCGAAATTCGACCCTTAGTGAATCTGCCCCTAAACTGTTAAAACTAGCCAATACATCTCCTTGACTTGATTTGTCAGCAACTAATGTATCAATGCATGCAGTAAACACACACACACATATATATATATATATATATACACATATATATATATATCTATACACATATATATATATATATATATATATACATATATATATATATATATATATATATATACACACACACACATATATATATATATATATATATATATATACATACATATATATATACACATATATACATATACATATATACATATATATACACATATATATACATATATATATATATATATATATATATATATATATGTATATATATATACATATTTTCTGAATGCCTATACAATTATATATTAAGTAAATATGTAGTTATCTCTTAGTATAATTTAAAGGGATTCTGCCATGATTTTACGGTGTTGTTTTTATTTCTAAATTACACTGTTTACACAGCGAATAATTCACTCTACCATGTAAAATTTCATTGCTAACCCAACAAGTGTATTTTTTTTAGTTGTAATATTGGTGTGTAGGCAGCCATCCCAGGTCATTTTGCCTGGTAATGTGCTTTCAGAAAGAGCCCGCACTTTAGGATGGAACTGTTTTCTGCCAGGCTGTTGTTTCTCCTACTCATTGTAACTGAATCCGTCCCTTCCTTTCACCTGATACACTGAAGACGCTCATGCATGCTCTCATCCTATCCAGACTAGATTACTGTAACCTTTTACTAACTGGCCTCCCTAACTCCCATCTCTCCCCTCTACAGTCTGTATTAAACACTGCTGCCAGAATTATCCTCCTCTCATCCAAAAGGGTACAGGCCCCTCCGCTGCTGAAGTCCTTATCATGGCTTCCTATAAAACAAAGAATAACTTATAAACTCCTCCTCATAACCTTCAAAGCCCTTCATTCCTCTGCACCTAACTACATCTCATCTCTTGTCTCTCTATATGTTATTGCCCGAAACCTCCGCTCCTCTCAGAGCAACCGCTTGGTTGTACCCCCCTCTACTACTGCTGTTCTCTCTCTCAGGAGAGAATCCTCCTTCAATGTTTTTAAAACAAAACTCAAAGACTACCTCTGGGAGCACCTGGACAACACCTGAACTGGCACTTATATATCAGTGTAACAAACTGTAAACCACAGCACCTTAATACCCCTCTGAATTGTGTCTGTATGTTACCCTCCCATTTAGACTGTAAGCCCTACGGGGTAGAGTCCTCTAGCCTTTTGTTTCCTTGACACTGAGCACTTAATCTGTATTGTAATTCTATTTTTTAAATTTATGTGAATTATATTTCTAATGCACTTATTGTTACTTTTTATTCCAATGACCCCTTGTTTGTTACTACTAATTTATTGTTTTGCTGTACAGTGCTCTGCCCTCAAGGAGCGCTTTACAAATAAAAATATACATACATACAACTGAAGGAGTCGCAGTAGGACCTGGACTTTTAAAAAAAATTGCAGGGTAGGATTTGCACCCCTTACTTTTTCTTACTTGGGAAGGCGCATATGTCACCCATCCTTCCTCCTACAAAAACCCTAAAGTAATTTATTTATATATTTATTCATTATATTCATTGATAAATGAAGACTAAAGGGCTCAGTTTATGCCAATAAGTGCTTTATTTGTGTCTGGGGCATCTCTGAGTATATCTATAATTAGTATTTACAGTACACATATATATATATATATATATATATATATATATATATATATATATATATATATATATATATATATATATATATATATGTGTGTGTGTGTGTGTGTGTGTGTGTGTGTGTGTGTGCAGGCAATACAGTCCAACAGACATATTTTATTGTTTGCGTAATAAGAAGTAGTGACAAAGCAGGCTATATGGGGACTTTGGCGAGATGAAGGTCATACCTGGCAGAGTATTATTTATATGTGGATGGGTAATGTCTCTCCGTAGCAAGATTATGGTTAACACAGGTCAATGGCTACCTCTGCAGGATAACACATTAATGTCTTCCTAATAAATGTTTTGGCGGTTTAACCTAGATTCATGTGTTTCTATTTTTAAATGGGTCTGTAGAAATTACCCAATTATTCATGAATACTGCTGTGCTTTTGCAGCAGGAGACATCTATGTAATATAATATATATAATAACATTTATCTATATTTGGCAGTAGTTATTCATCTGTAACTCCAGGTAGCTAGTATTTCATCTTTAAACACTTACTTTTCAATGTCATTTTCTCGGTTACATATTTCCATGTAATTATCTTTCATCCTTAAAAACGTATAGCCGAGCCTGAAACAAGAGAAGCACACTACAATGAACTCGTTTTCTCAGTGCCACTGCTACAAGTACAAGATTAAATAACCATAGAAACAAAAGAACTGTACAGAAGATTGATATTTTATGCAAGAAAAGTGACACCCCTTTAAGGAAAATCTATCTCATATTAGCTTAAATTAAATGAACCTTAAACTAGAAATACTAATTTCTTTAAATAAAATAAAAACGTTATTAGTATATTCAGATATTTAAAAATGTCTTTAGTAAATAACAGGGCCATTAAAGTGGTTGGTTGCAATTCAAATACACAATGGCAATGACAGGTAGCAAAATGTAGATTTTATTAGATGTTTAGGAGCCATTTATCCTATTAGAAAAATGGCTTGTATCGCAGGCAGAGACTGCCAACAAAAAATGCAATCTGTATAATGTAGTTGGTCAGAACATACTGTACTGCAGGTTTAACATTTACTTAAACATATTGTACTTTCAGAGATTCTGTACACATTGTTTCAGAAAACAATAAAATATTGATGAAACAATATGCAGTTATCTGCAACATAAAAATAATTTTATGGCACAGTCAACTTCAGTCAATGCACCAAGAAAAAACATAGAGTTTTTGGCAATTGGCACACCTCCCAATTTCAGCAATTTTTCTATACATATATGTTCTTTCTCTGCTCTCCTACCCACCTTTGAACACCTTCAACAAGTGCAACTTCATCAGGGGAGGATGAAATATATACACTGGATCTCCCAGAGTGACTAGATTTTTTCTCTCCATCGATATGATCTTCATCCTTCACCTGCACAGTGTGGCATAAGCAAAGTGCGCGGAAAAATAGTTCTTCCCTCTCCTAAAAAAATGGAAACACAGCATTAGCACTTCTTGTAAGGGAATATGTAAAAAAATAATTGACAAAAAACCAAGGGGGTCTTTTCAGCGTGCATTTTTCGACACGCAAAAACACAGTGTGTGCTCTACCTCCAGCCACGCTAACAGCCAATGATTTAAATGCCAAGATCCCTAAGCATGTATGTATAACTAATGAAATAGTAATCTGGAAAATTAGTCACATATTCTAGGGCCTTTTAATGTATGCTCTCCATTCCAGCAGAGTGCAATCTGCATGTATAAATACATTAATAAATATTGATTAACAGAGGCTCATACTTTGCCACCAGCTCCAGGAGAGGAATCAATCATGTCAATGCCCATACAGTCAGGGAGAATCTGTCCATTGCAGATGACATGAGGAATATAAACGTGCCCTTCAATGCAACACTCAACAAACTCCATATTGTTCTCAGTTAAAGTCCCAGTCTTATCTGTAAATATGTATTCAACCTGCAGGAAAAGAACAAGACTGAAATAAGTCCTCTGTAGGTGTTAAAAAGACTAGTGTAGCTGCAGGGGAACCAAAATACTAAACTAGACCCTCTTTGCCTTTTATATTAGTCTGAGTTTGTATGTAAACACTGTTTTATAGACTGTTATTGTACAGCCCTGTGAAATATTTCAGCTTTTATAAATATCAGCATGTTGCAGTCCTGCTCACTAAATATTCATTGGGCTCACACTTTATAAGAACAAGAGCTACGAAATTAAAGTAGCTGCCTAGGACAAGTCACTGCTTATTTCCCAGACTGTTTCCTCAAAATAACTACCTTACTTACATCATTAGTGAACAAGCAGATTGCTGTCCCAAATACTTAATATAATATAACATAAAAATAGCCAATTTTTAAAAGAAATGTGAATGAGACCCAGTGCAAATTTTCCCTCTAATTGTCGGGCAGATAATCTTCTAGATGACATTGTCTCTGCTTCTCTTTTAGGGCTCTTACACACGGGCGGTTTTTCCTGCGCTCCCCTTTCTTCCATTCAGTCGCAGCAGATCGCAGGAGCAGATTCAGTCAATTATTGTAAATGCATCTGTGTGAGTACAGCCCCCTTTACAATAATTTAGTGTATCTACTCCGGCGCTCCCCTGCGGCTGAACGGAAGAAAGCCCAACGCAGGGGAGCGCCGGGAAAAACCACCGGTGTGTAAGAGCCCTTACTCTGCAAGGCTCTCTGCTTATTTCTAAATGTCGCTATTTCATTGTTTTTCAAAATTGCACCAATGATAATGTAACCCCATAGAGAGTACAGAGTTACAGTTACTGAGGAATGGTTTGGTTCTTAGATCTTCATCATAAACAACACAGCAGCCCTTCACGGTAACAGAAATCACCTGCCTTGCTTCCTCTAAGCAGCCATTGTTTTGAATCCAACACAAAAAAGGATTTGAATAATACATAGCCTTCTGCTTGTGATGGGACACAGAGAAACAAAGACATTTCACTTTGGCAGAATTCCCACTAGACAAGGTTGATACATAAAAATCTGCATGTCATGCAAGTATAAACAAAGGCATGTTTTTCATTTAGGGTAAGAAGTTGTTGAATTACCATATTACCCATTCTATTGTTATAAAATAAAAAAAACTATTATTAAGAACAGCTAAAGCAATTATCAACAGCAAGTTCATTAGTAAGCCTCCAAACATAACAAACAGAAGGTGCTAATTATCCCACATTCTCATTTCCTTTGTGATAGAAATATCCTTGTTTCTGTACTAAATAATCACATCATGGCAAATAAATTCCCACTGCTTGTAATCATTAGGCTGGGATGCACCTCCCAGGGAAATTGACTAAACACTCATTATGGGAAATAGGTGTGAAGAAATAAAGAAATCAAGCACTACTGATGATTTAATGTTTAAAGGGGCTCTCCACCCAAAACTGTTTTCCCCAATGAAAGAAAATATTTTTTTATCAATCTCCAATATACAGAAATCAAAACGTATCATTAGTTTTCATGTTATTTATAATTGCAGTTAATAGCAGTATTTCTGTTCTCTGGTTATTAATCATGAAACAATTTAGCAGAAGCCCTTTAATTCTTACTATAGGGGACAGTAACTAATAGACATAGACTATAAACAGATACATTGATAGAAAGAAAATGAGTACATTTATCAACTTTATTTGTAAGTGGAATTACTATTGGAAGCAGCATTTGCTGAAAGATTCTATTATCTGTTACAGATTATATTTTTGTTCTTTATACATTTCTATTCTCTGGGTATTTTAGGATGAAGACAGACTAGGAGATTAGTCAACCACCAATGAATCTACTCTAGCCAGGGAGGCTAATCTACTCTGAATGCTTCCTCTGAGTCTAATACACAAATCTGCGCTGGCGAAACATACGCAGCACAAAGTTGCCTAAAGTTTCATTGTGATAAAACTTCAGAAATTAGAGGCGCTGTGTATGTTTCCCAAGCAGCGTTTCGTGTGTTAGGTATAGGGGAAGCATTCAGAGGTGATAAATCACCCCAGCTAGAGATTAATCACAAGGTTTAGAATCCACTCCTTTGCTGCTGCTGTCCTGATTTACGTTCCTGTACCTGGAAGCATTGTCTTCACTCAGGTGCAGGAAGATGCGGCCGATATCGGCTGTGAAATAAGATGTCTCAATGCTTCCGGGTGCAGGGACATCAGTTAGGACAGAAGCAGATTCTTGGCCTGTGTTGACCCTATCCTAAAACAATGTAAGAGGAGCCAGTTTTCCACTCTGTATTTTAATCCGTTTAAAAGGAGAACTAAAACCCCCTTTGTGATAAGTCCCCACTGGCCCCCTCTCTGCCTCCGCCTGCACAGTCTTAACCCTGAATTCTGTCCCCTCTAGAAATAGCGACTGCACATGCAGAGTGAGCGCAGCAGAGCTCATGGGTCTTCTTCTCTTCCGTAATCTTCATGAAGTGAGCATGCATTGGCGCATGTGCAGTTGCAGCAATCTTCCAGCTTGCAACATCTGCGCATGCGCCGAAAGAGAGGGAAATTACCGAAGCGGAGGAAGAAGACACGAAGATTACCAAAGAGAAGAAGATGGTGCCCAGTGAGCTCTGCTGCGCTCACTCTGCATGTGCGTCGATATTTCTAGAGGGGACAGAATTCAGGTGTAAAACTGTGTAGGGGGGAGGCAAGGAGGGGGGGCAGTCACAATGGGGGGTTTAGTTATCTTTTAATCAGCTGGCTTGCAACACAGACATACATTGTTTTGCCTCGAATAAGGATGAATTATATCTTAGCTGGGATCAAGTACAAGGTACTGTTTTACTATTACAGAGAAAAAGGAAATAATTTTTTAAAATTTGAATTCTTTAATTAAAAGGGAGTCTATGGGAGATGGCGTTTTTGTAATTCTGAGCTTTTTGGATAATTGATTTAGAGATAATGGATCCCATACCTGTATTTTACAGTTGATTAGAAATACATTTTCTTTCATCAAGCAAAAAAACAGCTTTAAGGTAGAGAACCCCTTTAAAAGTGCCCAGTATAGCCTCATTTACCATTGCCTTAACCACTAGGACACTGCTATGTCTGAATTGCTAGCTAAATATCTCTCAGTGGCTGTCACCTGTCCTAGTTCTTCATTCAAGTCAGATGTGTTGACAACGGGACCCTCTCCTGTCGTTTCATCAAACATTTCTTCATCCCAGGAGATGAAATAGGACCCCAAGAATTTCTGCATTTCCACTGTGACATACATGGATACAGGAATGATGTAGTTGAAGAGGACCATGAAAGCTAAAAAGTCTGTAAATGCTCCAAGGAACTAAAAATAAACAAAACATGCCGGTTATGCCTGTTTCTCCACCGGAAAAACACGGTGACTGAGTATAAATGAAGAATTGGGGAAGAAAGAGGAACCTTTCCTGGTCAGGTATGCTAACAAAAGGATGGTTTGGGAATTTTTTCACAAACTGTATATAATGCCTATGGTAGGTGTTATCAGTGCAGCTTTATCCACAATTGTCTAAGCATTCCAATCAAACATCCACTACCTAGCATTATTTTAAACATTAGTGGGGGAATGTAATATTGGTCACCAAAAATCGTTCGCAATTCGTTCCCAATGGGAATAACTGTTCGCAAAGTTAAAAAATCTTGCCTTTGTGAACACTTTGCCCCTGATTCGACAGTAGGATAGTGATTGTGAATTTTATAGTTTGTGATAGTGTGCAGTATATGTAATAAAACCTCTGAATGAAGGAAAATAGAGTAACTTCTTAATGAAGGGAAAAAAAAGTATTTGTACCCTTCTCTCTTTTTCTGTATCCCCTTTGTTTAATTTTATTCATTTTAAAAACTGGAAATAAAGACTATACAAAAAAAAGGTCTTAGTGAAAAAGTTGTTAGGTTTGCTCCAAAAGTTTACACCACCTTCAAGCAGGTATAAAAGGTTCGAAATGCACAATTAAGATTCGGAATGCAGCAAAAGCTTAATGAAGAATCTTAATTATGAAACTCTAGTTGTTTTGATAATATTTAACTGGGAAGCTGTGCTTAGAAAGTTTAGAGCAGCATTGGCAGTGTCCCTGTGCAATAGCATTTATCAACCATACACATTTGGTGCATGGGTTTAACATATATAAAATAATCAATATCTAAGCCTGTGATACTTACTTTATTTTTTAGTCGCTCTGAATCGGTTTTTTGGTTGTACCAGGGCTCATCGCGGGAAGGGTCGCTCTGCCATATATACTTAAGCACAGTGTTTATTAAAGCTTTACTGATCAGAATGCAAAGATACACAATGAGAAAGGCATTCATTGACCTAGAAAATAACAAATATTACTGGTTAACATTGTTTTTTTTTTGTTACATACTGAACTGTTCAAAGTACACTTTCGTCATCATTGTTAAATGTTTCCATTATAGCTGTATTTGTAAAGAAGTGGTGAAAAATAATGGTACTAAGAAAGACTGCCAACATTTATGCACATGGATAGATTCCAAAAATAAATTATTTGCTCTTGTATACGCGTATTAAATAAAAGCAGCAAGGCTGTTCAGTGGGTAGTACTTCTGTCTTGCAAATGAGTCATGCAGATGGAGGCATTCACAACATGCAAGGTACAGAGCGGCTGGAGGTGCAGGTCTCATTGAGGCCCTGTGCATATCTGCCTTAGAATAGGTGGTGTAAACAGGGCTGGGGTGTGCCTCTTGAAGCTGCCCTTTTCACTGAGCACCAGATATGTGGAAAGAGCAAATGCCCTTGTACCCCTTAGTGCCCTTGTACTTGTGCCCCAATGATCATGAATGACCCCTGATATTTTTCAGTGACCACCAACAACCAGAGAGAATTTTTAGTTGCAGGCTGGAAATATCAGGTTGGTGGGTTTATTTTGCTTAAAATAGGTCCACCTAGGGGCAGATTTATCAAGGGTCAAAGTGAAAATTCGAATTTTTAAATTTGAATTTCGAGTTTATTTTAGTGTAATTTGAGAATTTAAAAAAAATCGAAATGTGAATTTCGAAATATATCATATATATATGTACTGTCTCTTTAAGAATTTTGAATTTGACTATTCGCCATCTAAAACCTGCCGAATTGGGGGTAAATTTATGAAAGAGTGAAGTTCCGCCACTAGAGTGAAATTCCGCAGCTCTTAATTCATTTCTATGGGATTTTGAAAGGCGTATTTATCAATGGGTGAAGTGAAAGTTCACCCTTTGATAAATACGCCTATAAAAATCCCATAGAAATGAATGGAGAGTGGCGGAATTTCACTCTAGAGGCGGAACTTCACTATTAACTTCACTCTTTGATAAATATACCCCATGTTGTTTTAGCGAATGAGGGACCTCCTACAACCTATTTGGAGTTATTTGGTGGAAAATCAAATTTTTTTCAATTCGAGTTTGCAGGTCGATCCTATTCACCCGAATCTAATTTTTTTTTTTTTAAATAAATTTCGAATTGATGGGAGTTTTAGAAACTCCCATAAACTTGAAATTTGACCTATGATAAATATGAGTAAATATAAAGGTAACTTTCCCCTTATATTTATATATATATATATTTATATATATTTATTTTAGCTGCTATATTTACCATATGCCATGACTATCACATGCTTTAAGGCAAATCAGCTTTACAGTAATATTTTTGATAATAATACACAGAAAAAAAGATCCTAAATTACTATACCACTTATTTCAATGCATCAAAATGCTACAGTTTAATGTTATTTATTAATATATTTATACATATTATTAAAAAACCCTTGGATCTCTGGGTGAATATTTCCACTCATAACACATGCATAAAAACAGACTTTACTTTTCAACAGCAGATCTTTTCTGTGATTTGGACTGGTAATTCAATGCCATTTTGGTTTCCATGCCAGTGTATATTGCAACACCTAGATAAGGACAGAAAACATTAGCTGCATGAATATTTGCTGCTAGAAGTGATTGATGCCAAACTGCAAAGACTGCACAAGAAAACACAGTAACACGAGCATATTAGCATTTACAAGATCAACGTTTTTCATGACATGGGTTTTTATTTAATACCACAGTGTTTGAATGCAGGAATAATTCTGCTTATGTTATGGCTGCTCACTAGGACCACAACAGTTATAATTCAGCTATGTACACATTAAGGGGAAGATTTATCAAGAGTCGAAGTGAAAATTCGAATTTTTTAATTCAAGATTTCGAGGTTATCTTAGCGTACTTCGACTAGGGAATAGTCCAAATTCTAATCAAATTTGAAAAAAATTGAAAATTCGAAATTTAACACATACGGTCTCTTTAAAAATTCGACTTCGACCATTTGCATCTAAAACCTGCCAACTTGCTGTTTTCAGCCTATGGGGGACCTCCTAGAACCTATTTGGAGTCATTCGGTGGACTATGAAAAATCAAGTTTTTTTTTTTTTTTTTTTTGAAAATACTTTGATTCCAATTCGATCGAATGCAATACAAACTCAAACTGAATACAGCCTATTCACCCGAAGTTAGAAAATTAGATTTTTTAAATACATTTCAGTTGGTCTTTTTTTATTCAAATTTTGAAATTTGACCCTTGATAAATCTGCCCCTATGTTACTTTCTGCTAGGCAAGGAATTCTGCACCTAGAATACAAATACTACAGCTCTGTATTACTAATTAATTGTAATTTGGGCTACAAATACCAAATGCTAGACTGTCCCTCTAATGGTTTACAGCAATATAAATCATATGGGCAGAATATAATAGAACTAATTTGCTGTATTTAGCTGTACCCTCAAACCAGTGTCTCAAATATCCATGTGTAAAAGCCCTTAAGATAAACACAAGTTTAATGAGCACAGGGTGCTTGGACATAACTGATAAAGGGTTTGCTGGTTGTGGCTAAAAAAATATATTTTACATATTATTCCTTGCTCATGTTAGATAGTTTCAGGCTTTTGCTAAATGCACTGCTTCAGTGCTAAAAGTGCTGCTATTCTAGTTAGAAATCAAAATATGGATTATGATTTAGAAATTACCAAATATCTTCTCTGTGTTTTTCAAAGTGGCACCACGAAGCAGCAGATTCTCAGATCCTAGAGGCCTAATAATGTAAGAAATAAAATAAATTATCAGCATTATAAAACAAGCTATCAAATTACCATGTAATAAAATGTAAGAATATGAGATATCACTGAACTTAAAGGAACAGTAACACCAAAAAATGAAAGTGTTTCAAAGTAATGACAATATCATGTAGTGTTGCCCTGCACTGGTAAATCTGATCTGTTTGCTTCAGAAACACTACTATAGTTCATATAAACAAGCTGCTGAGTAGCAATTGCGGAAATTGGAAAAAGCCTATATGGCACAGAATAAATAGTGAATAACAGATAACATTATGTTCTACAGAGCTTATCTGCTGTGTAACTTGAGCTTTTTCTCCTTTGAATAGCTGCCCCCATGGCTACACAGCAGCTTATTTATATAGTGAATAAAGTAGTACCCCCTCTTGTAAAATATAAGGATATTATAAGTTACCGAGGAGTTTCATGACCATATAAAAACACGAGGCCGAAGGCCGAGTGTTTTTATACAGGTCATGAAACTCCGAGGTAACTTCTAATATCCTCATATTTTGCAACTGGGGGTACTTTATTTATTATAATACACTAGTTTCAGGGAGTCATGTGACAGAAATTACATCAGAACTCACCGTTTATAACTGATGACATCAGAACGCATCGTTTATAAGGATATAATTTACAAGATATTCATGGCTCTTGTGTATTATATTTATATAATACACAAAAGCCATGAATATCTTGTAAATTATATCCTTATAAACGGTGAGTTCAGTGATGTCATCAGTTATAAACAGTGAGTTCCGATGTCATTTCTGTCACATGACTCACTGAAACTTGTGTATTATAATAAATAAAGTACCCCAGTTGCAAATTTGAGGATATTAGAAATTACCTCGGAGTTCCAAGACCTGTATAAAAGGCCTTCGGCCTTGTGTTTTTATTTGGTCATGAAACTCCTCGGTAACTTATAATATACTTATATTTTACAAGAGGGGGTACTTTATTCACTCTATTAACAATAATAGCGTTTCTGAATCAAACACATCAGTTTTACTAGTGCAGGGCAACACTGCATTATATTTTTATTACTTTAAAACAATTACATTTTTACTGGTCATTGAGCTACTCAACAGCTAGGCTAGTTGGTTAGATATCCTGAAAGCCAGGCAGTGAATGACCACTATAGTGTGTGTTCCAAACTAATTTAATAAATATGTTTTTTTCAGGGTCAGGCACAAAAATGGCTGCAGAATTATTGTGCCCAGTAAAATCATATACAGTAAAATGCAGCTGAGCCTTCTTGGACAAGGATTTTGTGCCCATTCACATGCAATTCACTAATAAGGAAAGACAATTGCACCTTATATACATAAAATATGTATGCCTTTTAGTGGTGGGTGCAATTGGGTCAGTAAGAGCCTTTTCTTTCTTATGTCTGTGTCTAAACAGATGTTAAAAATTGTGAATTATCTATGTTGAGATAAAAGCCAGAACGCAATACAGTTTATAAAAATTTGCAAATCAGAACAGATGCATGACCAATACCTGGAAACAGTAATCCACTTGCTCTGTGCGGGCAGTAACTCATCAAGTAATATAAGATCCATGACATTAAAGGAAAACTATACCCCCCAAACAATGTAGGTCTCTATTAAAAGATACTGAGTAAAACAGCTCATGTGTAAAACCCTGCTTCATGTAAATGAACCATTATCATAATAATATACTTTTTTAGTAGTATGTGCCATTGGGTAATCATAAATAGAAAATTGCCATTTTAAAAAATAAGGGCCGCCCCCTGAGATCGTAAGATTCACTGTGCACACATACAAACCACATGTAAGGTCACATGAGCCAATTAACAGACAGAGTTCTGCCTTTTGCTTCAACACTTCTTCCTGTTACAGTTAGTGTTGTAGTATTTCTGGTCAGGTGATCTCTGAGGCAGCACAGATAGAGTCACGAAATGGTGGTTCAAGGCAAGAGATGTAAAAGGGCAATATTTATATAAATATATATTCCAGTTTGGTAAGATTGTTTAATATGTCATTCAATTTTATATAAACTATCTGTTGCTTAAGTATTCATTTTGGGGGTATAGTTTTCCTTTAAAGAGCTACTCTGTCAATTGCTTAACAGATTCTTTAGTCTGCACAGGTTTAAATTGTGCTTTGTAATTATTATTTGTTCTACTTTAGTTAACTTTTTTTATCCATTCGGGTATTCAAATAAATGCTACAATTCTTCCAATCTGTTAAAGTGTTCTAATATAGAATCGGTAATACATACAGTAGAATTGCCAAACAATACAACTGACAATAACCAATAGAAATGTTAAATTCATTTAGATTGGAAAATGGCTTTGAAGTACATTCTCCTTATGGAAAAATAGCTTTGAATGGGCATCTCGTCTGAAGAACTAGGTAACAAATACAAGAGAGTAATTAATTGGGCCTCAGACAGATAACAGATGACACCATACCAGGGGCATAACTACCATACAGCAGACTCTGCCTCTGCGACTGTGGGGGGCCCAGGGGACTGAGGGATTTTAAGAGAAAATGCTACATGGAACTGTTTTTGTGGGGGTTTTTTTTGCTCTTACCATATTTGTAAATGATGTTCATTGTATTTTAATAATAAAACTGTAGTTTAGGGTCTGTAAGTAGAAGTAGATAACTCACCAAACAAGGGGAGAGGCCCAGGTGCACCGCCCTGAGCCCTCAGCACGGGAAGCCTACAAACCTAAAAAAACCTTTAGAGCAGGCACTCAATGAAGGCAATCTTCCAACAGGCAGATAAATTCAAAGTGAAGAGTTTATTATGTCCACAGCCTTACGCATTTCGTGATAAACACTTATCATAGGCTGTGATTAAGTGTTTATCACAAAATGCGTAAGGCTGTGGACACAATAAACTCTTCAATTTAAATGTATCTGCCTGGTGGAAGATTGCCTTCATTGAGTGCCTGCTCCAAAGGTTTTTTTCATTGTATTTTAATCTTTATCCTATATATACAGTATATATTAAAGAGGAGATCATTTATTTTTCACCAGTTGACATTTCTTTTCATTGCACAAGTGTACACACATTACTTACCTGGCAATTGGCTCATCTGCTTGATTGTAGATGTTTATCCGACCAACAAATCTGTGCAGTGAATGAACAAGAAATGTAAATGCCACATAAAACGTACCTGTATAATGATGACGGTGATTCCATAAACATATAAATAATTATAAAAAGTAAAAGTTAATGCTTGATCTCCTGTGGAATAACCACTGCAACATTTGATGCTGATGTAATTAAGTCAAAGAAGGTCCCAAGTGCAGATTAGATCCAAAATGGAAACATAAAGAGAAAACGATACTGTGGTTTCATAAAAAAGTTTAAAAATCTGAGAATTTATTGTCAGATAGTAAAAAAACAAGTTTCAACTTGAACATGGAGGAGTGGCAAAATTCAGATGAGCATTCCTTAGTCAGGAGTGGATAGCTACAAAGCTCAGCAGAATACCTTGCACCACAAGTCAAGGGCATAAATTAGATGCCGGATCTTGACAACAGTCTAAAACCTGAAAGCCCCTCCTAATAAGTGCAGGCACAAAAGCACCCAGAATTTACCAATGTGCAACTGAACTGTTAAACAGTTTGGACCTAAATTAATTCCGGGTTTCCAGCTTAATGTCACTTATATTTTAGCTTGTTTCTGTCTGCCAGTAATAACGTAGCTCCGCAGTAGGGATGTAGCGAACTGCCGATTTGGTGTTCGCGAACGCCGTTCGCGAACACCGGCAAAAAATGCGAACGTTCGCGAACAGTTCGCGAACTTCGAACACCCGCTAAAATCGTTCGATTCGAACGATCGAAGGATTTTAATCGTCCGATCGAACGATTTTCATTCGAATCGAACGATCGAAGCATTCGATCGAATGCTTTTCATTCGATCGAATGCTTACAATCGTTCGAACGAATGGAAATCGTTCGATTTTTAGCGGTCGAAGGAATTCGAATGGTCGAATGGTGGAACGATTTGTATTCGAATCGAACACGAACTCAAAATGCGAACGTCGCGCGACGTTCGCGAACATTCGGCGGACGCGAACGGTCGAAGTTCGCGCGAACAAGTTCGCCGGCGAACAGTTCGCTACATCCCTACTCCGCAGACAGCCATTTATTCTCTTAGTTGGGTGTTCACAGTGCAGGTAATTATTCCTATGGTTATGAAGCTGTGTAAGCCTGGTGGCAGAATACTTTACTCCTGCATGGGAGCCATTAATCATATGAAAAGTTGTCTCATGTAACACTGTTTTCTGATTTTGTGCAAGATTTACTTCTTTGGTGTTGAGTAGAACAATCCTATATGACTGAACACAGGTTGAGAAAAAAGCTTATTGCTGCATTGGCTCCGCTAGCCAGGAATACATGTGCGTTAACTTTAAATCTACCCCATCCACTCTACAAAGGCAAAAGAATATTTCTGATAAGCAATACAATTATCTTCCATGACTAAACAATGTATCCATGATTATTCTGATTAAACATAGAATAGAAGAGAATTTATGTTTCCTTGAACAGCATTCCCAATGGACTGCTCTCTCAAGTTACATTTCCCCTGTGATATACAGTATATTTTGTTCTCACCATTCTATATGTTAATTTTAGTACATCTGGAGCTCATACTATTTATACTTTTCTAAACCCTGGTTGGAGAGAAGTGTTTAAAGGAATTGTTCAGTGTAAAAATAAAAACTGGGTAAATAAATAGGCTGTGTAGAATAAAAAATGTTTCTAATATAGTTAGTTAGCCAAAAATGTAATGTATAAAGGCTGGAGTGATTTCATGTATAACATGTCAGTCTGAACACTACTTTTCAGCTCTCTTGGTTTACACTGACTGGTTGCCCTGGTTACCAGGCAGTAACCAATCAGAGACTTGAGGGGGGGCCACATGGGTCATATCTGTTGCTTTTGAATCTGAGCTGAATGCTGAGGATCAATTACAAACTCACTGAACAGAAATGTACCATGTGGCCCCCCTTCAAGTCGCTGACTAGCTCAGAGTTTTAGAGCTGAAAAGCAGGAAGTTGGATTCTGGCTGTTTTATTAGACATCTGTTCACTCCAGCCTTTATATATTACATTTTTGGCTAACCAACTATATTAGAAACATTTTTTATTTTGCACAGCCTATCTATTTACACAGTTTTTATTTTCACACTGAACTGTTCCTTTAAAGCCCAGCAATGTTATTAAAGCAGCCAAAACATCTGAATGCTCATAAGATCATTTGTGTGGCTGAAAAGAGCTAGCACCAGTGTGGTCAACTGTTTTCCATTAAGGCGATTTACAGACGGCAGTTGTGGCTTCATCATCGGGTGGAGAATATGTCCTTATATTACTGGAGTATATGTGCATTCAGCCAGATAAACACTTGTGCCATTCCTTCAGTGACCAAACGTTCAAATGCTAGACTACTTGTGACAAATAGTTACCCTGGTGGTCTAGTGGTTCACCCTCTGACATGCGGGGGCACCCGACGTGCCTTCGGCAGGGACGCCCGCCTCATGTGTCTTGTCCCCTTCAGCACTGGTTGGAGCGCTCCTATGGAGCACGCGGCCGCGAGCTTCTGGGTTTATGGGTCAGCGCAATGACGTCAAATTCAAAAATATTTAAGGGGATCTCAGTACTGAACTCATTAGGTTCAATATAGTTTGTGCCTGGTGCTATTTCTATTTGTATCCTGTTGACCTTCTGGTTATTGACCCTTGCCTTGCCTGACTATTCTGAACTCTATATCCTGACCCTTGCCTGGCTGTTTATTTTGACCTCTCCAAGCTGGCCCTTGCCTGTCTGACTATTCTAAGCTCTACAATTCTGATTCCGGTTTTCACTTTCTCATCTGCCACTGCATCCATTCACTTTCAACCAGTTTGCAGGATGATCAGTTAAACATTTCCCCCAACCTGGTTTACATGTCTAGATGACTTGAGGCCAACTGCACAATTTAATCTTTTTATCAGCAGATTTTGGCTAATAAACTCCCCTTTTTTGTAATACAGACATTGCTAGCTCTTACTTGTACAGGTCAGGCTGCGGTTGTTCACATTCTATGGTAGCATGCAGACTGTCCATTTCTTGTTCGTGGTGAAATGATTTCGTATCTTGAATGGCAAAATAGGTCTGGAATAAAAACAACCAACAGATAGGATTCATTAAAGCTGTGACTTACAGCACAGAAAGGCATTTGATGCAAAATGTAACCTGACTATTCTTAAATGTCCAGCCTGAAACTAGTAATGAGTAACTGCCTAGAGCCATTGACTTAAATGTCTATGGATGACTCAACAAGGCGGCTCAAACATGCACACCCCAGGGAAAACATGTCACCTCATGTCTCATGCTATAATCGTACTACTTGACAGCTTCTACAGCAGGCTTTCACTGAGATAGTGTACATTAGTTTTATATGCTTTGACAATTTATTGAGTTTTTTTTCTATTATATGGGACATATTTATAATGGTACACAATATATTTTATTCCTAAAAATAGTGTATTGATTAGTATTCATAAATCTACAATGTTGTCCTTATACAAATTAATACCATGTATCAATACTGCTGACATAATCCAATAGAAAAGGCTGATTTATAAAGATATGTATTTTTATACCATCCCAACATGTACTTTTGCCATTATTTGACTCCAGTGCAGATCGGAAATGGACCATTAAAGTCAATATTTAAACAGAAATTATTTTACACTTCTTAAAAAGTATGCCTCTAAAAGTACACTTTGCATACATTATTTGGAGCAAACTTACTTCTAGAACAAAATTCTCTCAATGCATTTCGCACTATAAATATAAATGACCATTAAAATCTGACTAGCTACAGAAGTTTTGGGCCAGAAGAGAATTAGTATCCATAAAACTAAAAAGAAGAGGAACAGAATGTGAAGCAACTGAATGCTGTATAAAACATTAAATATGGTGAATAAGTGCAGGACTAAGTTACTCAAAGCCAGTTACTGCATAAAACTGCTGGAATGTAAGTGCAGATAGAAATGACCATCCAGGCTACTACCAGAGGATAAATTCACAATTGATCATTTGTGAGTATTACTAATAGTCTTACTTAATTTATGTACATGAGATAGGGAAAAGGGGCCCTGGATTCCAGCTGAGTGAACCCCATCCTCTGCACTAGAATGACAATTAGCTGGTATGCAGAAAGGACGGTTTCAATGTGGCCATGCTTTCTATCTATGACCTTGCTCTTGCTAACACAGTAACCACTGCGCACTACTTAATCTTTAGGCAGAACTATAGTGTATTGAAAAACAAAAAGCATAAAGAAACAAAACATTGTGAAGTAATGGTGTTAAATAGTGTTTCCTTTTAAATGGAAAACCTAATCAGCACGGAGGTAACAGGTTGGCATTGGTATGTCTTGCATTAAAACTTAGAAGTCAAAGCATTTTGAGCACAAAATGCAAACATGTGCAGAGAAAAAGACTTACTTTATGACTAGATTCTCCATCCAAACTAGCTGTTGTAACAAAACATGCCCCGTCCTCCCTGCTTGATGATAAAAATACCAAATCACATGGAAAAGCCTCATCTTCTCTTACCATTACAATGTCTCCAACCTGCAGAAGAACGTACAGATTATTTATTTCAGGTGGTATTGTGCAAACAGTTTGTGCAATTTGCAATATGCCTGTGCTATAAGACATGATTTCAGTACTTTAATGTATACCCTTAAATGTCCACAATGAAATGCCTCTGCTAGATCAGACTCATGATACCTGTATATGGTATAAGAAAATCCAGAATGCAGTCCATGATATGAAAAGTGCCATATACACCATCATTAGGCTGACCACTGCCCACACAAATACAGTGTGGCCTATGCCTTTGACTATAAGGCCAAGCCACCGCTTGGCTTCGTGTAAGAATACAACACAAACCCTGTACACCAGGAAACTAATGGATGTTCAGTAACAGCTAGAACTGCTTGCTAAGCCTTTAATACAGTCACAGAATCTTTGGAGGGATAAAGCAAATGGAAATGAAATATTCTGTACATACAGATGTGTCTTTTCCTTAGGCAAATTGGGAGAACAAAAGTAATGTATACTGACCCTTAAACAATGTTACGAAACATTATATAATTAAATATGATCTAAGTTGATCCAGGGACTGGTCCGATTGCCATCTTGGAGTCAGGAAGGAATTGTGTCCTCATGAGGCAAATTGGAGAGGCTTCAACCTAACTAATTACAGTATGTTACTATGTGTAGTATGTTGCTATGATCATGATGTGTTGATGACTTGCTTATAACTATTTAAATTTATTTTAATTAATTATCTGTTCCTGGGTGCCGCTCTACTACAGGCTTACTGTTACTTAAATATATGTCAGATATTCTGCTAAAGGCAAGATGCAATGATCCAGCCTTTCTTTGGAACTGCTTATGTGCTCGCAGGCATTTAAAGGAGAAGGAAAGCTACAGAGGCATTTTATTGCCAATAGATTAGCCACAATAGTGCAAGCTAGAATGCTATATTTATTCTGTAGAATGCTTTACCATATCTGAGTAAAAAGCTCTAGAAACTCTCTGTTTGTTTAGGATAGGAGCTGCAGTATTAATGTGGTGTGACATCACTTCCTGCCTGAGTCTCTCCCTGCTCTGGGCTCAGATTACAGTAGAGAAGGGAGGGGGAGGGGGAAGAGGAGCAAACTGAGCATGCTCTTGCCCAGGGCAATGAGGTTTAAGCTGAAAACAGGAAGTCTGATACAGAAGCCCATGAGTACACAATAGAAGGAAAGAAATGTGGTGTTTCTTTTGACAGGGGACTCGGAGCAGCATTACTTTGAGGGTTTACTGGTATATTTAGGTGGACCTTTCTGATAAGGCTTACTTAGTTTTAACCTTTCCTTCTCCTTTAATGCATAACACCTGTTAGGAATCTAAACATGTACAGAACAAAAACACACATGTTAAAGGAGAACTAAACACTAAAAATGAATATAGCTAAAATGTGGTATTTTATATAATGACCTTATTGCATCAGCCTAAAGTTTCAGCTTCTCAATAGCAGCAATGATCCAGGACTTCAAACTTGCACAGGTGGTCAACATCTTGGAAAATGTCTGCGACACGCACATGCTCAGTGGGCTCAGCTTCATACTGTGATATTTATATTCTATGTGTACTGTATATTGTGAGTGGGTCCCTAAGCTCATTAAGTGACAGCAGCACAGATCATGTGCAGTGAATCAGCAGAAAGGAAGATGGGGAGCTACTGGGACATATTTGGAGGCACAGATCTTCCCCACTAAAAGGGTTGTGATTGCTTTGGGTTGGTACAGAAGCCCAAAACATAATGTACAAGATTTCTAACCTATTTCTAGGTGCATATATATATATATATATATATATATATATATATATATATATATAAAAATATTAGTTTATTGCAACGCTTTGGCTCCTAAACTTGAGCCGTCATCAGGAAGTGAAACCCCTACAAACAACAATCCCTTTTGAACCCAAAGTTTCGCCACACTGGGGTGTGACGTCATGGGGGTAGTCTTCAGCAATGTGTATAAAGGTGGATAGCTGAATGAGCCCAAAAAGGTGGTATTTAAAATAGCGCTAGGTGAGTGCTGGTGCCAGAGAAATTCATAATGTGTTAAACTAGGATGGGACCGAGGGATTAAAAAGGGTGGAGGAGTGTGTTTGTATGTAAAGCCTGAATTAAAGCCATGCGCTAAAGAAATAACAATAGCTGGCACTGGTGAGGGTGTAGAATCACTCTGGGTAGAGATTTTGACTGGGCAAAAGGTAACAAAAAGAATTATCATTGGTGTATGCTATAAACCACCTCGTATAAGTGTCGAGTATGAAGCCCAGCTACTCTTGCAGATACAAGCAGCTTCACAGCTGGGTCAAGTTGTTGCTATGGGTGACTTCAATTATCCAGACATTGACTGGGGTAATGGGGTTGCTAAGACAGAAAAAGCTAGTAGGTTTGTAAATATGCTGAATGACAACTTTTTATTCCAGCTCGTTCAAGAACCTACTAGGAATAACTCTCTTTTGGACCTTGTAATAACTAACAATACTGAACTCATCTCTAACATTTGTGTGGGTGAGCATTTAGGGAATAGTGATCATAACATGGTCTCCTTTGAGATTCTGTTGCAGAAGCAATTCTATAAGGGAGTAACTAAAACACTAAATTTCAGACGTGCAAACTTTGACAGTATAAGGGCATCTCTGCAAAATATTAAGTGGGAAATGCTTTTCACAGGGTTAAACACAGAACAAAAATGGGAAGTCTTTAAAATGCTGCTTGATAAATATACTTGTCAGTCTATTTCACTTGTAAGCAAGGAACGTCGTTGCATTGCAAAACCTTTTTGGTTCAATAGAAGCGTTGGTGTTGAGGTGGGTAAGAAAAGACGTGCTTTTAAGGCTTTCAAGTTAGCTGGTACAGCCGAAACATTTATAAGGTACAAGGAGGCCAATAAATCATGCAATGAAGCTATAAGGCAAGCTAAAATTGCTATAGAAAAGGATATTGCAGCTAGCAGTAAAAAAAATCCCAAATTATTTTTTAAATATGTTAATAGTAAAAAAATGAAGCAGGAAGGGGTGGGACCCTTACTATCAGAGGGGGGTCAGCTGGTTGATGAAAACAAAATAAAAGCGCAGATTCTGAACTCATATTTGTCATCTGTCTACACAAATGAGGAACCAGTAAGTGAAGGTTTCCTTCTTAACAGTCCCAATTCTAGTAATACAACTAATGATGCATGGTTCACACATGAAGAAATTCAAAAGAGACTAGAACATGTTAAGATTAACAAAGGTCCAGGGCCAGATGGTATTCATCCCAGGGTAATTAGCGAGCTTAGCTCTGTGATTGCCAAACCTCTTCACTTAATTTTTCAGGATTCATTGAGATCTGGCATAGTGCCGAGAGACTGGCGAATTGCTAATGTGGTGCCTCAAAACTATAGGCCAGTTAGTCTGACGTCAGTGGTAGGAAAGCTTTTCGAAGGGTTAATAAAGGATAAGATACTGGACTTCATAGCAAATCATAATACTATGAGTTTGTGCCAGCATGGTTTTATGCGTAATAGATCTTGCCAGACTAACTTAATTTCTTTTTATGAGAATGTAAGTAGAGACCTCGATTCTGGGATGGCAGTGGATGTGATTTACTTAGACTTTGCTAAAGCATTTGATACAGTGCCACACAAAAGGTTACTGGTTAATTTAAGGAATGTTGGCCTGGAACATAGTATTTGTACCTGGATAGAGAACTGGCTAAAAGATAGACTACAAAGAGTGGTGGTAAATGGAACATTTTCTAATTGGACCAGTGTTGTTAGTGGAGTACCGCAGGGCTCTGTACTAGGTCCCTTGCTTTTCAACTTGTTTATTAATGACCTGGAGGTGGGCATTGAAAGTACTGTTTCTATTTTTGCAGATGATACTAAATTGTACAGAACTATAGGTTCCATGCAGGATGCTGCCACTTTGCAGAGTGATTTGTCTAAATTGGAAAACTGGGCAGCAAACTGGAAAATGAGGTTCAATGTTGATAAATGCAAGGTTATGCACTTTGGCAAAAATACTATAAATGCAAGTTATACACTAAAGGGCAGTGTGTTGGGAGTTTCCTTAAATGAGAAGGATCTAGGGGTCTTTGTAGATAACACGTTGTCTAATTCTGGGCAGTGTCATTCTGTGGCTACTAAAGCAAATAAAGTTCTGTCTTGCATTAAAAAAGGGCATTAACTCAAGGGATGAAAACATAATTATGCCTCTTTATAGGTCCCTGGTAAGGCCTCATCTGGAGTATGCAGTACAGTTTTGGACTCCAGTCCTTAAGAGGGATATAAATGAGCTGGAGAGAGTGCAGAGACGTGCAACTAAATTGGTAAGAGGGACGGAAGACTTAAATTATGAAGGTAGACTGTCAAGGTTGGGGTTATTTTCTCTGGAAAAAAGGCGCTTGTGAGGGGACATGATTACACTTTACAAGTACATTAGAGGACATTATAGACAAATGGCAGGGGACCTTTTTACCCATAAAGTGGATCACCGTACCAGAGGCCACCCCTTTAGACTAGAAGAAAAGAACTTTCATTTGAAGCAACGTAGGGGGTTCTTCACAGTCAGGACAGTGAGGTTGTGGAATGCACTGCCGGGTGATGTTGTGATGGCTGATTCAGTTAATGCCTTTAAGAATGGATGGATGATTTTTTGGACAGACATAATATCAAAGGCTATTCTGATACTAAGCTCTATAGTTAGTATAGGTATGGGTATATAGAATTTAATTAAAAGTAGGGATGGGTGTATGTATGGATGCTGGGTTTTCATTTGGAGGGGTTGAACTTGATGGACTTTGTCTTTTTTCAACCCAATTTAACTATGTAACTATGTAACAATGTATTTATGTGGGAGGAAATGCCAAAATTAAAAAAACGGGAGCATCGGAAATTCATGTCTCCTTACCTGAGGTATGAGGTCACAGCAGAGGAATTACTGTATTGTGTGTATCGCACAGTACAGTAGTCGGACCAACGTAGGTTGCTTATGTGTCACATTGTTTTTCACAATCAAGGCTATTAGCGCGTACCTTGATTGCAATAGCCTTGATTGTGAGTAAATACATAGGGCTTGGAGGACAACACCCAAAAAGCTATTTCAGCTGCCCACAATACAGTGCTCACGTTATTTGCACATAAACGGTCACACATTAGTGAGGTTATTAGGCTAGGCTGTAGGGATTAAATTACATCTAATAGCAACAAAAGAATTCTTCTGCATGGCTGTATAGTGCATTTATTTGGGTACTCACCCTTAATTTCTTGCTTTGTGTCCTGACCAGTTTCCCATGCTGAATAACATGGACTGAGTACTGGTTCATTGCATTGTCAGCTTTATGCCTCAGCCAATCTTCATAGCCCTGTCATGGGATGATAGAAAGCAGATCAATAAGATAAATCAGTAAGAGAACTCCACTTCTAAAGCAAAGTGGCCCATTACCTGTTTAATCGCTGTCACAGTGATCACAAAAAAAAGTGGCAAACCACTGGTTACTGGACTAGTTGGTGTATCAATGATAAGCTGGAAGAAAAAGACACATTTATGTTGTTAATTGATGAAAATGTTCAGTGAAATGGTTAAACATCTCACACATGCTCAAGTCTCAAATATTGCAATGCCGATATAAAACATCAATGGCTAATAAATATCCTTGCCCATGTTCTACAACGACAGTGCAGTATTGACATATCCTGCATTATGGTTTAGCCAAGAAGATAAACAGACTGGGGCTCTGGAAAGAAACTGCAGCCCACTGAACCTCATTTTGAGGTTGTATTCAGCAGATCATCATTTGACTTGATTGGGTTAAAAAGGCAATTGGTACAAACTGTAAAAAAAAATTGGCATAGTAGATTGAAAAGTACTTAATAGCATACAGTGATAAAAAATAAATCCATGTTTTACTGAGAAAAGCCTTTAAAATTTTGTTGCACTAGCATTAATTCCTAGTATCTCTCGCCACTCTTTTACTGCATTGCTACATTTAATTTGTTGTAAAGTTATCATTTCAGAAGAACACTGAACTGTTAGCTTGACCTTCCTTTCAGATTTACTATAACCCTATTAACTATAACCCTTGTAACAGGTTGGTATGATTATATATAATATACAGTATTGTCGATTCATGACATATCTTGACTTACAGAGATTGCAAACTGCACAAACCGTTACTAACTCAGTATAAACTATAAGCTACAGTGATGTCAAGCATAGTTATTCAGCCCTTTAAGGTGGCTCAGTAAGTCTTTATAGCTTGTACATACTGTATGTTCAGCAAGTTGTGCAACCATTTGATAAATAATAAAGCTTATCTATATTTAAACATTTTACACTATGTCCCAGCTCACTGGAAAGGTAAAGTATGTAGCACTGGATTAAAAGTTAGCCACATCTTGGGCTTTTACCTAAAACACATACATTTAATTGGCCAGTGTGAAGCCAGTGCATATAGAGTAAAGTATACATAAGCACTTATTTACAGGAACAGTGAGCTGAAGGTCTTGGCCACAAGCAGACATGATAAGAACTAATATTAAAAGGAACTGCAAACATTTAAATCTTTAACATTTTAAAGAAGGAAAGATAATAATGTATCGAATAACTTTTTCAAATGGGATAACAAGTTCTTAGTGTCACTATCTGAGACATACAGTAGATACATATTTACCATATAAACAACTGTAATGCTAAGGGACTGATTTATTATAATGGCCAGCATTTTTGGGGAAACAATCAGGCAAAATATTTTTCTCCAAGGAAATTCAAAGGAAAGCTCCGAAATACGAAAAGGCCATGTCCCAAAGGCTCCATTTTATACAAAACAGGTGCTCGTACTTGATCAAAACTAAGATATAATTAATCCTTATTGGACAGCCTATTAGGTTCATTTAATGTTTACATGAAGTAGACTTAAGGTACAAAGATCCAAATTACAGAAAGATCCGTTATCTGGAAAACCCCAGATTCCAAGCATTCTGGATAAAAGGTTCCCTACCTGTACAAAAAATAAAAAGTAATCGATGGCTGAAAAACCGAGTGGGGTAAAGAACTCTTTTTTTTTTTCCTCATCGTTTCCCCTGAACACGCTGCTCGAATCATAATAATTTAATTGTAGCTCTAACTGTAAATCTAGAAACAATAGAGAAGCAGTAAAAAAAGTTTCTCATAGAAATGCCAATTTTATTTTAAGAGCTAGTGTCACCACTGGTAAAAAATACTGGTTCTTTCATTAGCAAACAGATACTTCATGTAATGCTTTGATTTTGTTTGGTAATGTAACAATCATGATGACAGGAAATGGATTTTTGAATCTAATTAGAAACAATATCAGGTCTAATGCGTTGAGAGCTCCAGTCATAGCTCCGGCAAGCAAACAGAGCAGTATGTAACCACTCCTGTTCATAAAGAACTAAAGTAATGCAAAGTAGAATCAAAATGGTTTAAAAAATGGATCAAATGATGCATTTCCGATATATTATGAAGTTGGTTTATCTTTGTTGTCTTTTCTGGCTCATTTTATTTGCCCTGCTATGGAGAGTTGAATTTGCAAACACTGAACTCAATGTATTTATTCTTTTGCTTTTCTTTGCACCTTGTAAAGTTACAGCTGCCTTTCTAAAAAACATACAAAACATAATTTCATACCTGTACAAGGAAAATTATAAGGAAATAGAAATTTGCTATTCTTCTGAATTGTTCAAACAAGTTCTTCGGTACAAAGTTCCAGAAAGTATACTGTAAAAAGTAAAAAAAAAACCTCATTAATAAATAAACATCTCATAAATCAAAGCATATTTTGTCATTAAGCACCAGAATGTTTTATGCTATTACAAAAATATAAACAGTGGAAATAATTGCAAAAGAAAATTATACACAAAGCGGGAATTATGCATTATTAAATAACAGAAATAAGTTATTGTATAAATATGCACAGCCTAAGGAAGGCTTTCCACTGTGTCACTGCCATTAATACAAAATCTAATAAATAAATGCCATCAGAGCAGTAATAAAGTTGGAAACTGATTCCAAATAGTGACACATTCATTCTCAGGATAAGACTCCTGGATATACTGTATATATCGTTGTTAATGGGAAAAATAATTCACTTTATCAATGTTTAGTACAACAAACCATCATGTTATTTGGCACTAGGGTTGCCACCTTTTCCTAATCAAAAGGGAGGGGCTATGACACAAAAGGGGGCGGGGCCACAGCACAGGGATTTCACGACGGATTTCAGTTAAGTTTTACAGGGGATTGGGGGCAGGCCGAGGGGTCTTTTTGAAGGGTATTACAAATTTACCGGTAGCTACATTGCCAGTAAATTTGTAATACCGGCTCCGGCCTTGGCAGGTGTTTTACCGGCTAGGCCGGTAAAATACCGGCCAGGTGGCAAACCTATTTGGCACAGAGTACATTATTTATCTGCATTTAAAAGTTGGTTCTTATCAGTGGGACATACTAAAAGGTTCTAATTTCAAATTATTTTATACTTTATTCAAACCTGTAGAGGACAAAATATCTATGAAACATTTCCACTCCCTCTTTGACTTCAGCAAACAATTGAAAAAACACAGCTGTAACATACTGTGATGTGATCTATTTGGATTTTGCCAAAGTGTTTGATACCATGCCCCACAAACGACTGCTTTCTAAACTAAGGTCTGTTGGGCTTCATGAAGTAGTTTGCACATGGATAGGAAACTGGCTACAGGATCGGGTACAGATTAATGGTTGTTAATGGTACATTCTCTACTTGGAGTAAGGTTCCTAGTGGGGTCCCTCAGGGCTCTGTATTGGGTCCACTTTTATTTAACTTGTTTATTAATGACTATGGGGAGGGTATAGTAAGTAATGTATCAGTGTTTGCAGATGACCCAAAACTATCCAGCCCAGTTAATTCCATCCAGGATGTGGCATCTTTGCAAAAGGATCTTGACAAACTGGCAATCTGGGCAGCTAAGTGGCAAATGAGATTCAATGTTGATAAATGTAAAGTCATGCACCTGGGATGTAAAAATATCCAAGCCACTTATACCCTTAATGGGATTGCACTAGGCAAATCCATTATGGAAAAGGACCTTGGAGTTCTTGTAGATGATAAACTTGGCTGTAGCAAGCAATGCCCGTCGGCAGCATCAAGGGCAAATAAGCTGTATTAAAAGGGGCATTGATTCACAGCAGGAAGTGGTCATTCTTCCACTTTATAGAGCACTGGTAAGGCCCCATCTAGAATATACGGTACAGTTTTGGTCTTCATCTCTCAAACAGGACATTATTGTATGAGAGAAGGTCCAGAGAAGGGCGACTAAGCTGTTAAAAGGCATGGAAAAGCTTAGCTATGAAGAAAGACTGGCCAAATTGGGGATGTTCACGTTGGAGAAGAGACGTTTAAGGGGTGATATGAAAACTATGTACAAATATATAAGGGGGATCATATAATAATCTCTCTATTGCTTTATTTACCAGTAGGTCTTTCCAGCTGACACGAGGTCACCCATTATGATTAGAAGAAAAGAGGTTCCGCCTAAATATTCCGAAGGGTTTTTTTTTTACAGTGACAGCTGTGAAGATGTGGAATTCTCTCCCTGAATCAGTTGTACAGGCTGATACATTAGATAGCTTTAAGAAGGGGACAGTAGACAGGCAACTACTGAATGTGCTGGAGATTTTATACCAGTGGTAGATCGTCAACAACATCTAGAAGGTAGCAAATATAGATAAACAATGACCAATTGATGCCATATAATTGGTTACACCATCTGTCCATTGGTATTATAAACCAGTGTTAAATCCCAAATGAACCAATTAGTTTAACCAATCTCATGGCACCAAATGGGGATGATTTACAGTATGTCTAAACTAGACAGTTGATTGACTGATACGCTTGATAAAGGACACACATGAACCACAATATTCTGGGTACATTTTACATAATCTACTAGATTGCAAGTACACTAGCCTTTATGCTCCCCATCCTTTATTCTTGGCCCCAATGTGAAGCCTGACTGAAGAGGTTGATGAATACTATCTGAAAGAGCTAAGCACTCACCATCAATTCTACTTAAAGACCTTAGCTTAGAAAGTAAAATATTATGGGGCACTGCCACAAAAGTTTTAGAAAAATCCAAATAGACTTTACTGTATTGCCACTGTCAAAGTTTCTACTAACCTAATCATAAAAGGCAATTACATCTCTTTGACTTTTTTAAACCATGCTGCTATTACTGGTAGTAATTGAATATGTTCCCTTGATAAACTTTCACATAGCTTACATATTACAGATGTCAAACTTATTGGTAATTTCCAGGTTGAGAATTTATTTCCTTTTAATATATCAACTTTCATGCACTCCATTGATACAATACTAGATGAAAAGAGGTATGATAAAGAAATGGCCTCCTTAAAATTAAACTAAGTTTGCTAAGTAATTAAAGATGTATACATACCCCTTGTTAATTTAATTAGGGTATGATACACATTTTTCAGATGTTTTTTCCATAAAGCTGGCCATCCGTGTAAAAATCTTAATTTTTCCCACAACATTTTATGAATAGGTACACTAAATTTGTGCATTACTGTCGACCAACCTTGGAACTTCCTGCTCTTATTGTTATGTCTGTGATATGTATGTATTTATGCCCAGGTTTCTTGTATAAAACCATCAATTAATGGATTGTTTTACCAGCTCACGGTTACATGGGCAAAAATCATTATGACAGCTCATCTGAAAAGTAGAAATAACTTAAGAGATAGAAGGTATGCACATTTTCAAGATATCCAATTATTATGTGCATATACTGTTCATTTATTATATTAGCCAAAGATTAAATACAAGTGAAAATGTTTGTAACCAAGCTACCAGGTCCTATATTTTGAGCAAAATAACTCTGGATTATTTAAAAGTCTTGTTTGGTGGCCCCACACACAGACCCAAAGTCATACTTTTTAGTTTCATGGTACTTTATTGGATAAATTATACAGTGCATAAAGTAGTCAGTTTAAGGAAACAAATAGTAAGCTCATAAAGTTGTAAGTAAAGGAAATAAGCAGTGCTTAGCTCATTGCTACTTGCGGCAAGTGTGAAAAAAGTGGGTAGTGTTAGACAGAAGTAAAAGGAGAAACTTTTCAGTAATGAGGAAATAATTCTGGGGTGGCTATGTTTAAAAAAGAATGCAAAATTGTGCTACTGTCATGTGCGTCCAGGGAATGTATTTGAAGAATCATATTAAAACTAGTTTCTGGCTAAAACAAAATCCCTTCCTTAAATTAACTGTTTGAATCTGATTTATTCTAAGTTGCCATATGTCTCATTGACAATCATTATTCGAGAATTGCAGGGCAACAGGAAAACAGATTATGCCATCAACATGATCTCACAGTACTGAGCCGCTCAGGAAATCAGCCTTTGTAATCTGCCCAGATTAAATGTAAGCATACACTGGTCTTGGCAGTATGAGAGAGCAATTTTGACAGCATCTCCAGGGGCGTTTCTGGGGTTTTTCGGCTGAGGTGTCCTTTCAGATACGATTACCTTTCCAAGTGCTGGAGTGAGTTGAGGGGGGGGGGCAGCAACACTAGTGCAGGGAGAACATTTGTGCTCTCTGCACTAGAAGAGTCGAATGTTTGATTTAAAGGGGACCAGTCACACAAAAAAAGATTCAAAATCCTATTTTATCACATTAGTCAAGCAAAATAAACTTTAATTAAACTGTATAAATTATTTGAATCGTGTTTCCTTCAGTCTGGGAACTCATAATTATAGCAAGCAGGAAGCCGCCATTTTGTGGACACTGTTATTAAAGCAAACCTTGCATCATCTCAGAATCTTGTTTGTGCACTAGAATGGGGGACCAGGTGTCCATTCTCATGCACTGGCTTCACAATTAAATGGTAAAGAGAACTGGGGAATGTGGGGAGTGCAGTGCCTAAGGCATATAGGAGGGGTTTTAAATGAGTTTACAACAGCTATGAATGCTTTAATAAAAAATAGAAATTGGATTTCATGTTTGATTTGAAAAGAACTTTTATATTATACAAATTTTTGTGTCTGGGTGACAGTTCCACTTTAAAAATCTGAATTTCAGCTCTAATGCAGTGCCTCTGAGCATCTCGTATGCTTAATGAATTATTATTTTAACATTAAAAAATAGATTTTCACAACACAGTTCCCCCATAAAAAAATCTAAACAAATAAAATAAACTACAGATATAGTCAAGCAGATATGCACTAGGGATGTGTTAGCTGGAATTTGTCAGACTAACTGGTGCAAAATAGCCCTGCACGGTAGCTAAGATATAATTTCTTAGGGACAAACCTGTCAGCATATCTACTGACCCTAATTTATGCTATTTTAGTTAAAATTAACATTACTCAGCATTTAATCACCATGTGTAACATTAGCCAGAGGTATAACATATGTAGATTGATTAATTAAAAATAGAAAGAAAGCAAGGCTCACACATTCCACCCTAAATATATATTACAGTCATAATGGGGAGAAGAGTGATTCTTTAGCTATCCAGTTATAAATCTATAAATCACGACTATGAAGCATCAGATTGAACAGCAGAAAACCAAGAAATCAAAAACTAAAACTTAATTACAAAAATTATACAACATAAAAGCAAACAAATGCTACACACTGTATTCATCATAGGTCCTTGGGACAGCCATGGTGTATTTAAAAGACAAGGAGGTTATTTATCAAAATCTGAAATGTTCTCATTATTTTCTGAAGACCACTCCGACCACTTCTGCACTGACTATTTCCCTGTATTTTTCAATAAACTTACATGAAAATGTCTTGTATTGTTAAACTCGATAAAAACATAAAATAATCCGAATCGTATGTGTTTTTTCAGAATTGACGCCTGAAAACCCAGTATAGATTAGGATATCTTCAAAATGACAACAGGACATTTGCCATTGACTTCTACATGAACTCGGCAGTTCTGAGATGGAGTACTTTTTTATTTGGACTTTTAACACTATTGGAGTTTAATAAATCATGAAAAAAAGTTTTTTTATCATCCAAAAAATTGGTGTTTTCCACAACACAACAACTGGGTTGTTATAATCTAATTTTAACCAAAGTAGCAGTAATATAATTTTCAGAGTACAGTTCTTTATGTATCACATAGCAGAACGGTAATATAGTAGTATGGTGTTCTACTCATAAGTCAGCACTTTTGCCCCCATAGTGCATGTCAGTATAGAAAAAATAATTATGGAAATATTCAGATAAATGAACCGAAAATAGAAATGAATTCAGAAGTAAATGCTGTACTTTGGTGGATAATTCCCCTCAAGCAAGTAAATGCTACTAATTTGGGGACATTTAACACACAAGAATTGAATGACATAATTTAGGGTTATCCTGATTTATATGTACCTTTATTCTCACTATAATTGTGTTCCAAAGTTAACAGTTAACACAATAAGGGGCAGATGTATTAAGGGTCGAATATCGAGGGTTAATTAACCCTCGATATTCGACTGGCAAATTAAAATCCTTCGACTTCGAATATCGAAGTCGAAGGATTTTGTGCAATTTGTTCAATCGAACGATCAAAAGAATAATCGTTCGAACGAACGATTAAATCCTTCGAATCGAACGATGGACTTTAATCCATTGATCGAAGGATTATCCTTCGACCAAAAAAAGATAGCCAAGCCTATGGGGACCTTCCCCATAGGCTAACATTGACTTCGGTAGCTTTTAGGTGGCGAACTAGGGGGTCGAAGTTTTATTAAAGAGACAGTACTTCGACTATCGAATGGTCGAATGATTTTTAGTTCGAATCGTTCGATTCGAAGTCAAAGGCGTAGTCGAAGGTTGAAGTAGCCCATTCGATGGTCGAAGTAGCCAAAAAAACACTTCGAAATTCGAAGTATTTTTTCTTCTATTCCTTCACTCGAACTTAATGAATGGTCCCCTCAATGTTAATTCCTTAATTCCCTTCATCATAATGCTAAAATTCATCTCGCCAAATGAATGCTGATGTATTTTCGCTACCGAAAATTCATCAGTGCGAAAGTCTCTTAGCGTTACTTTCTTCCTAGCAAAACTATGTTAACATACTTACACTTATGTCAATTTAAATATGGCAGCTACATACAGGTCATATATATGTCTTTATTAGTGATGGACATATTTAAAATGTCCAAGGAAGCAAAATATCCTCTATTCTCCTAAAAATTAGTCTACCCTTAACAAATGTAGCATGAGCTTCAAATAGTTAAAAAAGTGTAAATAACATATATTTAACAGTTACAACTTTTAAACATAATACCACAATAAAATGTGAAAAAAACTCGAGCAATTTTTCTTTTTTTATGACTTTTTTGAATACAGGATATGATGTCACTGACATAGTAATGTTGAGGATATAGTTTCAACATCAATAATTTGCCAGGTAGAACCAGGCGAGGTTTTAAGTTATCATAAAATTGGTAAGCCCTTTCTTTTGCATGTTCGTAGCTAATTTGGTCACTTCCAGTGCATATTTTACTTTGCCTTGCAGTGCTCCATAACCCCCCCCCTTTTTATGTATTTCTTAATTACAGAAAACATTATAAATAAAATTCCCTTTATTATCTTTATGTTATTTTAATTAATACACTGCAAACATAATGCTGAATATTTCTGCTCTCCACTGCTCTTTGGCACACTAATGAAATTGTGAGTAGTGATTGCTCTTTCTTTTTCCATTTGGTCGTCGCAATCGTCAGCGAAACCAATCGCTGAAACAGTAGCTGTTATGTAATTTATTAATGGCTGCTAAATAAAGCTCAGGTTGAATTATTAGGCCTCCGTTCTGGTAAAAAAGGAACATAAGATCATTAGCTTTCAAGGTTTGGCCTTTTTTTTTTTTGCATAGCTTCAAAGCAATAAATGTTTCTTGGGGAAATTATGTAATTGAATAGATCAAGCTTATGCCACAGTCACAAGAAAAAAAGAAAACAAACCTCAGAACACAGTGATTTTCTGATTACCTATGCATGGCTGTAGTACTTAATAGCAGCCCTGCAATTAGCTAAGAGCAAATTCTGTCTCATTTTAATTAGCTCTGGATAAGAAATGAAGGAAAAAAAGCATTTAATTTTATTTGATTGCATTAATTACTGAACTGAGCACTAGAGGCAATTTCGGCCATATAGCAATGAATATCCCAATTCAGTTTTTGATGGCTGGCTGATCATAAAGGGGATCTAAACCCAAATAGATGTAGATGTACTCAGGGTGCTTCACTTTTACTATTTACATTCATTTTTTATTTTAAGCACATTCAGAGGTTTATGCAATTTTTTGATTGCTACATAGTTGTATTTGAAACATATCCAGAAATGTGCTGAATTATCTGTAGCCCTACAGGTACAATGCAGTGTTCACCCTTTAACTGAGGACACATGGTTGCTATGGGTTAATAGGAAAGTAGCAAACTTAAGACCATATATTACATTTCCCTCTTAGAGTGCAGTGAAAATGCATTACCACCCAATTCCACGTCATTTGTTTAGTAACTGGCATGAACCAGTCGCTTTGGCCACAAAGTGGAAAATCAACACTTCAGGGTTCCAAACAAAATCACCCGTTGTGGGCACAATAATAGGGAGATGCCATTCATGTAAGTTACTCCATACATAAGGGCTGGCATCAAGGCTGCCATTAGAAATCACAGGGCCCCATACAACAACATTTTCAGAGTTTCCCCAAGAGACCTGCTTATTTTAAATAGTTACAATCTTTCCTTATCTTAAATTGTAACAAATCTATCTAAGTACACCTGCCATTCTGCCAAAAGCCAATTAAGCTTTAGAAAGTTTGTTTTTGTGGCTGTTCAGTGCAGGAGATCAGAGAGTAACTCGGGATATTTTAGTAACAATCAGGGACGGCAGGCTGAGCTGTCAAAATTGGGACTGTCCTGCGAAAAATGGGACAGGTGGGAGGTATGGAATAAAAAAATTACTTAAAAACATAACCAGTCCTAGTTAATACTAAAAGGACTTTGGATACTGTAAACAAAACTACATTTTTGAGTTATACTCTATCTTAAGGCAAAAAAGAGTAAGAACCAGATGCAGTTGAAAACTTCAGAGATGCAGTCTTATCAATAAATACACTTTATTCTCTTTTGAGGAAGAAGTATGTGAAGCCTGGATTTAACTAAGGAACAGTCAAGAATCGGCTCCCAACAGCACTACAATAACACAGCAAAAGAAGACCACAAAATGACTTGCAGTATTAAAACACGTGAAGTTAAATAGAATGGCCAGTTCTAAGCAATATTTAAATTGGTCTTCATTATTTATTTTTTATCATTTTTTTTTAATTATTTGCTTTCTTCTTCTGACTCTTTCAAATGAGGGTCACTGACCTCATCTTAAAACAAATGCTCTTAAAGCTACATATTTTTATTCAGTTTTGTCCCTAGCAACCGTATTGCTGAAACTGCAAACTGGAGAGCTGCTGAATAAAACCTAAATAACTTAATAACCACAAAAATAAAACCCAATTACAAATTGTCTTGGAATAAAAATCCCTATATTATATTAACAGTTGTATTGTAGATATGGACCTGTTATCTAGAATACTCGGGACCTGGGGTTTTCTAGATAACATAATTTCTGTAATTTAAATCTCCATACCTTAAGTCTACTAGAAAATCATGTAAACATTAAGGGGCCCATTTAATTAGCTCCAGTGAAGGATTAGAAGAAAAAATACTTTGAATTTCGAATGGTCGAATATGGCTACTTCGACCATCAATTAGGCTACTTCGACCTTCGACTACGACTTCGAATCGGATGATTCGAACTAAAAATCGTTCGACTATTCGACCATTCAATAGTCGAAGTACTGTCTCTTTAAAAAAAACTTCGACCCCCTAGTTCGCCACCCAAAACCTACCGAGGCCAATGTTAGCCTATGGGGAAGGTCCCCATAGGCTTCCTAACAATTTTCTGATAGAAGGAAAATCGTTTGATCGATGGATTAAAATCCTTCGAATCGTTCGGTTCGAAGGATTTAATCATTCGATCGAACGATTATTAATTTGATCGTTCGATCGTAGGAATAGTGCTAAGTCCTTTGACTTCGATATTCAAAGTCGAAGGATTTCAATTCGGCAGTTGAATATCGAGGGTTGATTAACCCTTGATATTCGACCCGAAGTAAATCTGCCCCTAAATACACCCATTAAATACACCCAATAGGCTGGTTTTGCTTCCAATAAGGATCAATCATTTTTTAGTTTAGGTCTCGTACAATGCAATGTTTTATTATCACACAGAAAAAGGAAATAACTTTTAAAAAATTTGGATTATTTAGATAAAAGGAAGTCTATGGGAGACAGCCTTCTCCTAGTTTGGAGCTTTCTGGTTAACATGTTTTCGGATAATAGATCCCACACCTGTACCTTTATTGGCTAACTAAGATGATAATCATAGCAAGCTTTCAGAACATTCCCTCTTGTGACCTCCAAATGAACAAAGTTAAAACAGCGTGACTGAAAATAGCTTAACCATTCTTCTTGGCTTGTACCCATAAACTTTGCAATACTGACAAATACTGACCTTGTCGATATATTCACTGCTGCTCTCATGCAGCAAATTAAAAAAACAAAACAAAAAAAAACTACAACTGAACTGGCAAGGAGAAAGAGTTGCATTAGATTTGTATATTATTATTGTAACCACGTGAGGTAACCACACAAGTGACTAGTGGAACAGTAAACAATCTTACATTTGAGGAGACTATCCTGTTATCTGGATACCTCTGAGGAATGTACGCTTCAGTGCCAGGAGGGGGCTGTTTGTGGCCAATGTAAATTGTTCTATTGTCTACCCAGTTCTCTTCTCCAGCACACTGAAAAAAGAACAGAAAAATTTCAGATTAAATACAGGCTTTTAACGAAAATCAAAGTCATTTTGAACAATAAGTATTAAAATCAGAATGCCAATATTATTATTATTATTATTACTTCCCCATTTTGTCTGTATCATAACACATTCCATTCAATAGCAATGCTTGCTTATGCATGAGGAAACTATAAATGTATTTATTAATTGATATCATTTGAAAATGAATACACTCCAGGTTTGATTTTCTGGGGTTTGAAGTTTCAGGCTGTCCTTGTATACCCAAAACTTTTCTTTTCTACACTTTGTAATCTTACAAGCAGTGCCCTTCTGATGCTTTGCCATTATGGTATTAAAGTAAGACCATAAATATTTCCTTTCAACTGGAAATACATAATACCAGTGACTTAACTAAATGTTACTGGGCCCTACAGCAGATTCATTTTAGGGCCCCTAACATATCAGAGATTGTCCTGTATTACCAGTATATATATTCATTATGCTCATTATTAATGCCTCATGTGGCCCCTATAACTCCTGCCCCCCCTGCATCCACAGGGTCTGCTTCCTCTGTAGTAATGCATAATAATACAATGGAGCTGTACACATACTAAAAATAATGCAAACCATCTACTACAATAAAATCTGCTTAGCAAAACATATTTAAGTATTTACCAATTGACCAGAATATAATATAAGGAAACCTGCAAAGGACTGGCTTTTACAAAGATATCAGGTTTATTATAAATGAAATCCAAAGAAAATGTATTTTATTGTCCTAGTGTAGTTAGGATCATGAAAGTAAACATATAGGTTACGGGGATAGAAAGAGTTGGCTATTTTTATTCAAGATTCCCAGCATTCCTCTTTATCAATGTATTTTGTGAAAGTATTGGAAGTTCTATATAAGCACACATTTTCTATTAAATCAGACGCAATTGTGTGGAAGTCCGTCTGGAGTAATTTCCGGTGTTCACTGTGTGAGTGACATCTGTGCCTGATTCTTTAGACACAAGTGTGCTTTGCCTATTCTCTCTAGGTGTGAAGGGAACCCTGGAGCTATCGATTTGTCAGGGTGTGGGAGTAGCTACAGGGTTCTCTTGCGTCAATATGCGCAGTAGCTCTGAGCAGAAAGCAGGAAAGACTGAACTATACGGAAATTGCAATGAGTGTATTTTAATGCAAATACTTTTAATGAAGGCATATGCAGATTTAAACGAGCCCTATTTTCTAACAAATACTTTATTAAGTACTATTATCATTCAAAAAACATATTATGAGTAAGGTTGTACTAATATAGATGCAAGTCATTGAAAATATAGATGCTTAGTAAAGTTACTTGTGTCAAAACATGCTCCTTGCCCTTCTATATAGTTGCACTAAACACAGAATCCATAAGGTGAACAATGTGGCAGTAATTCCAGGGTGACCTCAGCGTGCTGTTTTTGAGATCAGAGCAAATTGCAGTTGTCACGACTGGTGGTGGAGAGAATGCAATCTATGACAATAGCCATTGGTGTGATTCCTATATGAAGAATAGTGGGCCGGCCCGATACCCATGGGTCGGTCGGTTGGGGCTGAACTCGCACCCCCATTTGCGGGTGGCAGGCGGGACCGGTTACAGCTCTTCTTCCTGCTCTGCCTGCCTGCCACCTTGCACTGCCGGCTTCCAAATTCCGGCTTTATAGCCACGCATCTGGTGCAGGCGGGCATGGGTGGAGGGAGGGCAGTTTCGGGTCGGGTGCAGGTCAGGTTTTACCACTAATGAAGAAGTATATGGAAGCAATCTGCTCCATGGTACTGGAGTTTATTGAGTGGAGAGTGACAAGAATGCTGTGATGGCTGGTTTTAATAGTGACTGAAGCCTATGCAGTAATGCTATTATCTAAAGACTTTAGGGAAAAAAACCTTCTCAAATAATATTTTCCCCTGCATGTTCCACCTAGTGCCAGAATTAAACATCTATTTATCACCAATATGCATAAATTACGGGATTGGTTAAAATGTGTCAAAGAATACAAATAACTCTAAAAAAAAACATCTAAAAAGTCAGTGAAAAATATAAAAGGAGTCAAACCCTGAACAAATAACCTTGTATTTACCTACATTACCCCAAATCTATAATCTTGCGTTATTTTATACTGAATCTATATTTCCAGTCATACCATTTTTATATGGAATACCTGTTTAACTTAATTGCTCTATAGCTGCATAAAATTGACCTCCCTGTGTGGTAAGTGTCACATGTGCAGTACAGATTGCATGCGGCATATGGATAAATATACAGTATATATATATATATATATATATATATATATATATATATCTGTTCTTAGTTTACTTAAAGTGACACTGACACTAAAAAAATGACTTTTTAAAATATTAATGTGCATTAAAAGTTACCTATAGGTCATGTTTTTGCTGAGATGTTTGTTTTTGTAAGTTATTGTTAGTTAAAGTTTCTAAACCTGACTGTCCCATCTCAGCCTGTCAGTTAAAGTTTCTGATGCTAACGGACTCCGGCTGCACAAACATGGCAGCCCCCTTATACAGGGACATGGTTCATCAGACAGGTAATGTAAAGGCATGCTGCAAATACTTTATGGCAAAGTTATAGGTAGCTTTCAAAGGCAATATTATGATAGATGTAAAAAAAGAGTTTAGTTTCTGGTGTCAGTATCTTTTTAAGTATTTTAAACATATTCTCACAAAACCTATTAAAAAACCTTATACACATTACAAAAAGAAAAAAAATATGCATCAGTCCAACAGGAGGCCAGCCAGATGTGGTCCTCGCTCCAATAGATTTTTATGGCCCATAAACTGCCCAGAGCTAAAATGACATTACAATTATTACATTCTGATACTGTTTAGCACCATATAGTAAAGTAAAAAGAAAATTGTATACTGTAGGGGAACAGTTAGACAGCACTGTGTAATGAAATGTTGATATTTAAAGAGAAAGTATACTTGCATCCAAAAAGCATTTACATAGCAGAAAGGATACTATTTTAAATGTTCCGGTAAGATTATTTTTTTCTTGAGATTACAAATAAATAATACATTTAAAAATAAATAAAAAATAAATTTACAAATAAACAAAAAAAATGTTATGAATAATTTAAAAGCATTATGGCAGAATACATCTCTCTAATGCATATTCCAGATAATGAGCAATATTACATGTAAGTTATGCAACAGTGTGTTTTCCATTACTGAATAACATATCATTTAGGCACCAGGATAATTAGTAGAAGTAGACACAATACACCAATATACAATTAGTGAAAGTAGATATAATACAAAATTGACCCTACTCATAATGTGAAAACAGACATGGGGGCTCATTTATCAACACAGGGCAAATTTGCCCATGGGCAGTTACCCATAGCAACCAATCAGTGATTAGCTTTTTAAAGCCAGCTGCAAGTACAACAATGAATACAACAATCTGATTGGTTGCCATGGGTAATTGCCCATGGGCAAATTTGCCTAGTATTGATAAATGACCCCCATGATGTTTGAACTCACTATCCTGCACTTATAAAAAAAAAGATGAATGTTCTCACTAATATTCATTATGAGAGACAGATATTGGAAAAGGGGGGAATATCAGCTTTTAGAAATTGTTCCTAATGCAGACAAATAGCAGAAATGCTGCAGTTCAATAGCAAATCTTAATGTAAATAATTCAATTTCATCACAAAGGATTATAATCCATTACTCTTGTGTTACAGCAGAAGAACAACCAAATCAATTTAAACAGCAATAAATAAAATGTTTTCTTTTAGAAAATGGCTTTTTTGTAATGGATTGGATGGTTTTATGCAATCAACGCTAGGACAATCATTCTAAATAAGGTTTTAAAAGGGATGCTGTTTAACTGAAGTATTAAAAGATACAGAATTATGTTTAAGTCTAGACAGTCTTATCTGAAATAAGTTAAAATCATGCAATAGAATGACAATTGACCCACCTGCTCTTAGACGATAAGTACAATCAGTACAGTAGTTATTGTGCATTTGTACCACAGACAGTAAAAGACCTTTTTGTCCTTCACTATCTCTACTCATATAAATCTTATCAACTTCAGTCCATACAAAGCAGCTATCACTGTCATTTACAGCACCTATACCTGTTTAACGCAGATTTTTTTTCTTATAAGTAGATTTGCTCTGTACATAGCAGAAACATAGTATTTGCTAATGCAATTCCAGTTCACTGACAATAAAAATTGCAAAGAGGAAAGGGCTTAAGCTACTGCCACAACAGGCGGATTCTTGGCCTGCAGATAAACACTGAGGGGCAAATTCACTATGCGCCGAAGCGCCTAACTCTAGCGTCAATTCGCTAGCGTTGGGCATTTTCGTTACTTCGCAAATTCACTAACGGACGCTGGTGTAACTTCGCTAGTGTAACTTCGCACCCTTACGCCTGGTGAATTTGCGCAACGTACGTAACTACGCGCGCATTGTTCTGAACGCTACCTTTTACGCTAGACTTCCTTCGCCACCTCAGACCAGGCGAAGCGCAATAGAGTAGATAGGGATTACTTAAAAAAAAGTTAAAGTTTTTTCTAAGTCCCTAAAAACGCTGGCGTTTTTTCTATATTATGGGTGATAGGCTGAAAAAGATCGAAAAAATGTTTGGGGCTCCTCTCCCCCCTACATTTCCTAACTCATGGCAACTTAACTATACAGTTGGCACATGTGTAGGGCAAAATAAAAATTTTATTTGATGTTTTGAAGGTTTCCCAGGCATTTTTAGTGCTGCTACATATTCCTCCATTGAAATTTGAATTTGGCGCTGTATGCAAATTAACCATCGCTAGCGCAACTTCGCAATCTTATGCTACCCCTGAGTGCAACTTCGGATTTTAGTGAATTTGCGGAGCACTGGCGAAACTACGCCTGGCGAAGTGCGGCGAAGTTACACCTGGCGCAACTACGAATCTTAGTGAATGTCCCACTGAGAATCAGCCCCTATACTCCGATCAGCTTTGTAATGTGCCTGCACCCAAAGCCACTGTGTCTGAATTTGCATTTTGAAGCTGAAATCCAAATGCAAATGCATGGAAGGGTGCAAAGTGCAAAAAAAAAAAAAAACAGCTGCATGTTTTTATACACAGGTCTCTGTGCTCCAAAATGAAGTGCTGAGACCTGTGCCTGCCCCATGAATACAGTACTGCCTACATTTGCCAGTGCCTTATTCATTAAGGGATGGTGTGTGGAGGTCAGGGGCAGCAACAACAGCGGATCTGGGCCATCCCAGTCCAACACTAGTTGAGGCATACAGGTGCCCTTCCCCCCCCCACCCCCTAACTTGCTTTATGGATGGCAGTAAGCACAGGGCTGCATTTCACCCTCTCTCTGTATTTCGCACTGGATTAAAACATGCAGCATGCTGATATGCCCCTACTGCTTTGAGAATGACCACTAATTTAGTGTTCCAGCGCATGTAAGCAGGGAAATAAGACACTGACCCGTCAGACCTTTTCCCAATCTAATCACCCCCCCCCCCAAATCAGGCTGATCCGATTATTTGGCCTGGGTACAAAACATCTATGATTTAATTAGGTTTTTGCCGGATGGACTTTCCAGTCTGCAATACAAATGTCTGACCCATTCACCTTTATTCAAAACAACCATGCCCAGATAACTAAGCTTTTATTTTATGGTTTTACAGAAAGGATTTTAGGTGCAATGGCAAACCGTGTTTATAATG
This sequence comes from Xenopus laevis, assembly GCF_017654675.1. Lineage (NCBI taxonomy): Eukaryota > Metazoa > Chordata > Amphibia > Anura > Pipidae > Xenopus > Xenopus laevis. The sequence continues at coordinate 107,014,079 of NC_054374.1, forward strand.
CCTGAGGCTATTTTAACGCAATTACCTTTAGACAAATAAATGACAAAGAACAGTACATCTAGACATTTCACTAAAATGATCATCTCCTGGCTCTTTATTTAATACAAAAACACATTTTTACTAAAAGAAAAAAAAAAAAGAACATAGACCAGACTTCAAGAAACTGTGGTGACACTAGAGACTGAGAATGACAAATGTCAACACTTACACATTTCTATTTAATCATGTGGTCTGCTGCTAACAGAATTAAATAATTGATTATTTGCTCTGCATAATACAATGTACAAATGTTCAACACACTGTGCTTAGCTAGATTTTCAGGTCTATAAGTAGATTCCTGTAATCGAACATCTCATATGTACATCTCCCTCGAGATTTTGGAAGGGCCTTTTAAGGATAAACAGAGCATTCCCATAAGGCTACAAAGTGTCAAAAGCCAGTACGCTTTTGTTACATTTTACAGCATTAACCTTTGTTATTTTCTGATTTTCTACCTTTTATCATTTGTTGAAAAATGTTTAAACTAGCAAATTGTAACAAATCAGTTTCATGTCTGAAAATAAATCTCAGCTGTGATGTGTCCATATGTTCCCAGACTTTACTTTGAAACCCACCACCCACTCTCTCAACCTTATTATCATTTAAAACCTATGCACAACATATGCAGTCACCCACACAATATACCATTTTCACTGTGCATCATAATCCCATGCTTATTATAAAAATAGACTTCAATGTTACACTCTAATGCATGTATATTCGGTGCACAAATGACTGTTTAGGTGTTATTGAGCCACACGCTACCTTTTGGGTGCAGACCCTGTGCAAACAATGATCACAACCGTTTCAAACGTGGTATATATTACAAAATGCAAATGTGTGTAATGTACGGCAGATATCTTTTGTAAGCGACTTTCTGGAATTGCCGATGGCAGTCTATGGAGCCTTTTAGTAGCTATACACAGCTAAACAATATAATACAGAACTTTTGAAACCACAAAGGTTCCTTCTGTCAATGTTCCCAGGGCCCTTTTTAATGTGCAAATGACTGCATAAAGACTCTTCTTTCCCCAGCTAAGTAATTGCCTAGTACGTGGAACACTAACAATCTGTACTTTTCCACTATACTAATGTGCAGGTATTTATACTTAAGTGCTGAAAGAGACTTTCACTATTCCCAGTGCAGATACTTGTAGCTTGTCAAACCTATTTTGGGATGTACTCTTTACTGTAATATCTAAAGATCAATGTATATTAAGAATCTCAACATGGAAGCACACCATTTCAGTCAGAATTGCGCTGACCCAGTGCTGATACAGGAACACTTTAGGACCATCTCCCAATTACTGTCATGTAGAGTCAATTGGCTACAACAATATTTTTATATTGCATATTTTCTTGGAAGGATTTCTGTCTGCAGCTTAGGTCATTATTTAGTTTTTAGTTGCCAATGTATTATGCCCCTTTGGCCAAAATTTTACTTTTTTCTATTCCAAATCCTCTTAGACTTAAAATGTGTTTTCACTTGATAACCCATTCTCTCACTGAAATAACTCTAGCCATTTTTTTTTAGAGTCATTCATGCACTATACAAGTATAGTTTAACTAAAAACACCTTTTATATGTCAAGTGCAAGAATTTGAGCAGCAATAAAGCTGTGTTAAAGGGATGTGATCCATATGATGTTATACCTTATTGTACACTCCTCTTTTATAGAAGTTAATTTTGTCATATTGTTTCCAGATATTTTTCTTACTAACGTTATCTGAAGTTCAGACTGTACCAGTATTATCCTGTCATAAGGATTTAGGTCATTTGTAAAGGGCTTAAGGTTAATATCTAATGGTTGTCAAACCTTTACAGTTCAATCCAATACGCCCCACCAAGGAGAATGCCTATATTATGTATCACACACATTTTATAGTAGTTGTTTACATTGTTTAAAGTAAGGAATACACAGAATTCAGGTATGGCACACAGTTTTGCTGATTTAAGGTCAATGAATCAGACATATAAATGTAACTAACAATAAAGATTGACAACTGTGAGACAAAAATGAATTTACTGTAAGCAGTAAAGGTAATGTTTTCTGTTTTCTAACTTTTAATGAATGACTTTTAATAAAGATTACACAGAGCTTATTTTTCCTAAACTAATACTACAAGCCTGAAGCCTTATTTACTATGAAGCGCAAAGTGGGCTTTATAGAGACATCTACAATGTAGAAAAAGCACTTAGTGGAAAGTTTGTTATATGCAAGTTGCTCCAACATTTTCAGAGTGAAGATGGAGTCACTTTGCACATGGCATTAATAATTGACACATACAGCAAGTTGAAAGCTATAAGCCACAATGCCAAGCTGTTTGTAATTCTCGAGTTTCCTTCCATCATTGCATGCATTTAACTTGAACCATCAGAGCAGTACCTTTGTGAATTGCTTCAATGCACACTCAGTTTTGCATCCATTTACTTTTTGCATTGTCTGTTTTTGCCTTCACTAGACAGTGGCTGTCACTGCACCTTCTACATATACTGATATCTTTCCCATCACTTGAGAAAGGGCACCACTCTGGGCCCGAAACATGTTGTGTCAGCAAATCTGAAATAAAACCTCACTTCAGCAATAATCTGCTCTGTTGAGTGCTCTCCTTTCTACAATCCATGGCTAATATCTTTCCCATAACTCTTTTATCCACAATACACACATATAGGCGAGCGTCACTCCAGAGTCTTTTGGGGGCACATTTACTATGGGTCGAATATCGAGGGTTAATTAACCCTCGATATTTGACCGTCGAAGTAAAATCCTCCGACTTCGAGTATCGAAGTCGAAGGATTTACCGCATTTCCTTCGATTGAACGAGTAAAAGGAATCAATTGGTCGAACAAAATTCCTTAGATCAAAAAAACCTAGGAAAGCCTATGGGGACCTTCCCCATAGGCTAACATTGATGCTCAGTAGGTTTTAGGTGGCGAAGTAGGGGTCGAAGTTTTTTTTAAAGAGGCAGTACTTTGACTATCGAATGGTCGAATAGTTGAACGATTTTTAGTTCGAATCGTTCGATTCGAAGTCGAAGTCGTAGTCGAAGGTCGAAGTAGCCAATTTGATGGTCGAAGTAGCCAATTCGATGGTCGAAGTAGCCAATTCGAAGGTCGAAGTAGCCAAAAAAACACTTCAAAATTCGAAGTATTTTTCATTCTATTCCTTCACTCGTGCTAAGTAAATGTGCCCCCAGGTGTGAAATCATGTCCTACATTTCTTCAAGTTTTAACATTCCATATAAATTTCAAATAAAGGCACTCACCGATTTTCGTCCAACTATAGAAAATGTCTCCTGAAATTCCTCAGGGCAATCAGACGATTTACTTAGGGGGTTATTTATCAAAAACCAAAATCTCATTATTTTCTGAAATATATCAATAAATTCTCCTGGAAAAATCCAGTGCAGGGGAAAAACTCAAAAATTTTTATGAAAATTGTACGCAAATTCAATGCGCACGAATTTTTCAGTTTTTCTCCCAAAAACTCAAGATTTTTTTTTTCTGCCTGAAAGCCATGAAATCTTGGATTATTGCACGAAACCCAGCGCAGATCAGATCTTCGGGACTTCTCCCATTGACTTATATACAACCTCGGCAGGTCTGAGATACCGGATTTCATATTCTGACTTTTTCCATCCTCGAGGTATAAAAAAATTCTGTTAAAAAAACATTTTCGGATTTTATAGTAAAAAAAACTTGAATTTTTAGAGTTTTTGGCATTCGGACTTTAATAAATAACCCCCTTAGAGTTCATTTTAGTAACCTTATATTTTCACACTTGCTTAATATGCATCCAAATCACTGGCCATTTTATAGAAAGATGTAAACTTTAGGGTAGGTGTATCCTTCACAATTATTTACCCATACTATTGGCTATAATTTGTAGTTACTAGTAAAGTCTTCTCTCATTTCTTCTTTACAATAAAATAAACTTCTTTAATAAGTTTCTTTTAAAGCATATCTCTGGCTCTAAATATATGGCCACTATACCACCGTTTCATAAACCTCATGAACCATGAACGCATATCCCTGGAATCAGACAGAAATTCCATAGACCCTCCCCACTTGTATCATGCTCTATTGTACATACAATTTCAGCTATAACAACTTTTCCTAAAATTGTGAAGGTATTTTAGAAAGTTAATTCTTTATTTCATGGTCCTCCTGTAAACCTGGTAATCTCTTTTTCATCACCACTTTATGTGAAGCAAGGTTACCAAGATATCTTCTATACTAATTTATGGAACCAGTACACCCAAACTGCTTCATATGTGGGTCTCCTGCCACAACCTCGCTCTCCTGTTGTTAAAAAGTGTTGGTATGGTGTAAGATATGAAACACAGATGTGAAAAGATACTGTCTGAAAATATTTCATGAGGTTTGGGAGAGTCTACATGTCTCCACAATGAGGATGCCATTGAATAAATATTTTTAATACAAGCAAAAGGCAGCTGAGCTTACAATATCCTACAGGCATGACTCATGCTCTTAATCATTTGGGGCATTTTATTTTCCACACATGATATATATATATATCTTATATCTCTTGGCCCCAAATTAATTGGATTAGTTCTCATATTTGAGCTATGGACTTTAGGGACTTTTCACCATACATATTATTATTATTTGGTTATTTAGCTCATTACAGATTGTTTAGATTGGCTTTACAAATGACAAAACAACTGTTGGATGACTGTTTAAACCTTTGACCTGGTTAATGAAGAAGAATCTGGCTATTCTCTCTGGTATTAAGGGGTGCATTATAAGTAATATGAGACTGCACACAATTTGGCTGTTAGTAGTCATTAGGATCACATGAAAGTCAGCACATCCTGCATATGACTGAAATATGATTACTGTACATAGACATCTTTATGGTTTCAGGCTTTATAGCAACATTCTTTAGCAACATTTCACATTAGTGTGTCTCCACATAATGCTACCATGAGCTCTTATTTTTATGAATTATTACTACTACTACAGCATAGACATGGATGAGAACATCAAGATGCACAGGACAGAGAAAAATAGGTAAAATTAAATGAAAATTGGATTGTTCTACCATTACCGTTCATTCTCATGATAGTTGCCCTCAATTTGTAACCATTAAGTATGTCTGCATATGATTGAGATTCAAGGAACAGTTCGCCAGTGTTTTGTCTTTGCAGCATATGGGATATAAGGAAAAAATATATAGGTTTTTGCTATTACAGAACAGTGACAGAAAGGACAGCGATGCTATTTATACTGTACCCACATCTTCAGAAAGACCCTTGTGCCAAAAAAGTACCTCACTATCAATACTAATTACACATTAATCATTACATTATATGATATCTGAAGAAAATCTGATTGTGTAAGTAAAGTTTATTTTGCTCAACTAACATGATAGAAAAAATGTGGGATTATTTCTTAAAGTGACAGGTCCCCTTTAAACTAAACTACTCAAAATATCTCTGACTGCAGAAGGGGATTGAGGTGAATGATTAACCTTTATTCTCAGAAGACCCAAATGACGTTGCAGAATCAGCAAAAATTAGTTTAGAACCAATTGTTTGCCCTGTTTTAAACATGAAATGTAATTGTAGCAAAGCGTTTTACAATATTTATTTGAGTACTTTATGCTAAGTGGTGTTTGAAGTGGTGGTGGGTCCAAATTTTTCTGTACCCGGAAATACAGCTAACTGCACATTGCCATGATGTGAAACATGCAGATGATTTATATAGTGATACCTGTGCAGAGTTTAGCATTACCTAAAGGGCAACGTAGAAAGACTGGAGCTCCATAATAAGGAAAAAAACTTCTTAGAGATAGAGATATCCAACAAGTGCCCTTAGTACAAATGTCCTCTCTGCATTGCTATTGTAGCTCAGGAAACACTCATTTTGAAAACCTGTATGTTAATTATATACCTCAGATCTTTACCCAAGCAGCTGTGATAAGAAACATGTCCATATATTGACTTATAGCACACTTAGTATGGCACTGGCAAATATAATGACTGCTCAACATACTATACAGTACTTTAAATATTAGTCAGGCACCAAGCTAGTCTATGACTGAGGGATACACAATACACACTAAGCAATGAACCAACATAAATAAAAACATGTCTTTATTAATATTTCCATAATACATTACAGAGTATCTTAAAGGAAAACTATACCCCCCAAACAATGTAGGTCTCTATTAAAAGATACTGAGTAAAACAGCTCATGTGTAAAACCCTGCTTCATGTAAATGAACCATTATCATAATAATATACTTTTTTAGTAGTATGTGCCATTGGGTAATCATAAATAGAAAATTGCCATTTTAAAAAATAAGGGCCGCCCCCTGAGATCGTAAGATTCACTGTGTACACATACAAACCACATGTAAGGTCACATGAGCCAATGAACAGACAGAGTTCTGTCTTTTGCTTCAACACTTCTTCCTGTTACAGTTAGTGTTGTAGTATTTCTGGTCAGGTGATCTCTGAGGCAGCACAGATACAGTCACGAAATGGTGGTTCAAGGCAAGAGATGTAAAAGGGCAATATTTATGTAAATTTATATTCCAGTTTGGTAAGATTCTTTAATATGTCATTCAATTTGATATAAACTATCTTTTGCTTAAGTATTCATTTTGGGGGTATAGTTTTCCTTTAATGTTTGTTGCACATTTACAAGTTAATCCCAGACATATTCCTCATGTCATGCCCCGTTTCACAATGCAAGTGACACATTGCTCAAAGTAAGGTGTGTTACATAATAATAATAATACTCATTTTGTTCGGTACTTTCCATCGTGGAGCCATGGCCCTACGGTGACCTCAAGTGCATTTATTTAATATATGACACATTGACAACAATGGCTGGAATTGTCCCAGTACCAAAATCACCATAATAAAGCATTTAGATAAACTCAGAACTGCACGACTCTGTGCCTACTTTATATTTAATTCAACATGTTTCAAAAACAGTCTGTCTTGATGGTTTTAGTGCTGGTACCAGAAAACAGGACCCACCAACAAGGGGGCACATTTACTAAATGAAGAGTAAGACAGTTTTGGGGGAATGTAATAAAAGTCGCAAATAGCAAAACAATTTGCACAAATAAGAAATAAAAATTTGCATTTTGCAATGTAATACTCTTCCTTAAACTGTTATTGCATTGCAAATTTTTATTGCACATTGCCCACTTTTAAGAAGTGCTTGAAGGTGTTGTAATCTTTTGGAGCAAACATAACAACATTTTCAGTAAAAAGTTTTATTACGTTCACTGCGCACTGGCGCAAACTATAAAATTCGCAAGCCTTCTTCCCCTGTGGAAAGTGGTTGCTAAACAGTTTCCGGGTTTGCAGAAGCTAAGGCAAATTTATTTTAACAAAGGCATAACTTTTTGCATTGCGAATATTTTTTCCGTTACCGACTTTTATTTGCTTTTTTGCTTTGCTTTGCTAGAGAACTTTTGCACCGTTTCGCCAGGCGAATTTTTGTTCAGGCAAACAATCATTAATCTGCTTATTTATCAAAATGTAAAATTTCACCAGGTTGTGACTGGCAAATTAATAGAACGAAGCGTTAGCCTCAACATTATTATGTCATTGACATCATATCCGGTATTCAAAAAAAAAAAGAAAAAAAAAAAAAGGCTGGCGTTTTTTTCAAATTTATATAGTGTGATTATGTTAAGTTGTAACAGTTTAAAATGTTTTATTTACACTTTTTTTTAGCATTTAAAGCTCATGCCAAATTTGTTTTAGGTTAGGCTCATGGCTTTTTCTATATTCTCTTGATTTTGCTTCCTTGGACATTTTTAATAAAAAGTGCCCACTTCCAGCAATTTCACCAACATCACTAATAAATACATGCATGAGATGTTTTTAAATTTAAATTGAAATAAGCATAAGTAAGTTAACATAGTTTTGCTAGGAAGAAAGTAATGCTAGAGAAAAGGCACTAAGAAATATTCGATGAGGAAAGTATGCCATCATTCTTTTGAGACAAAATGACGTATTTAGATGAATACACATAGTCGGCACGAAATAACTTTTGACATAGTTGCACGAAGTATGGCGATGATTTCTGAAGCAAAAATGTGGACGTAAGTATTCTGCCCACGGTCTTACAATGAGTAGTAATCAGCTTGACATGTACCATTTAAAAGTGGAAACCATAAGAACTGTATCCATTTATTAGTCTACAAGCCTACTGTGCCAACAGCATATGTCTCATTTTAGGAGCACACTGAAAACAAAAACATAATTTTTACTATAGGAGTTGTGTCTTCCAACCACATGGCAGATGGTGAAGCACCAGTTTAGTGTAGCCTGTACCCATCATATCCGTGACTTTTTTGCCTTTTTGATAGCATATTACAATAGTGTAAACCAGGCAAAACTGCTGTTGGAAAACTGCACTACAATCATACAGTTCTATGTAATGGGCTTGAAAGAGACTTGCCAAGCCTTAGCAGTGTGATCTCCTGCATAATTTATTTAGCTTCAAAAGAAGTGTTATGGATTTTAGAAACATGTTACAAAACTCAAAACAGCTACAGAAATCACTATGCTTATGTATTTTTGAATACATGAGTAGAAAATAAAAAGATATTTGATGAAACATTAGATTGTACAATTTGCATTTTGCATGCACATAAATGACCAAGAGCCTGTTACTAATTCCCGATAATCTTGCCGCTGTACAATAACAAATCTTCTAGATTTCTTTAGTACTGAAACAACAGAACCCAGGTATCGGTAGGTATGGAACTGAAAAACTTCTGACACAGCAATCTGTGCCTTAAATACAAAAAGGGTTGTTTACAAACAATGGGAAAGAAGTGAACAGCACTAAAATTGGCCATACATGGGCCGATATAAGATTCAGACAGCTTATTAGGCAGTGTATGGGGCCTTCCGACAGGCTTCCCCCAATCAATATCTGGCCCACAATCGGCAGATGTAGATTGGCCAAGTAAAAAAATCAGATCGAAGACTGCATTGGTTCATTGGTCCGACCTCCTGTATTCAAGTCATTGTGAACCAATTGTTGGCTCCTAGGGCCCATGATGGGATCAGCCCAATATTGCCCACCTCAAACGAGCGGATCTCTGCATGCATGGCCACCTTAAATTAACCCTGACATAGTCTGGCAACCTTACATTTAGACTATTAGATCAATATACATCACACAAAATGTGTTGAATACATTAGGCTTTACCCCATGAGACCTCTAGGCACAGGTGGTGGTCAACAAAAATCCCATGTTTTAGATGTTAAACATTGAACCAGTGGATTACACCTATCAGCTTATGTCCAGGGTCAGGGAACACAACATGTGCATGGCCAGTATAACTGAGATGCTTTTCCCTTTAAAATCAGCTTTAAAATTTGCTTTTCAAGATTTTTACATGCATCAGATTTATTGATGTTTACATAAACCCCAAGGGGCCGATTCACTAAGCTCGAGTGAAGGATTCGAATGAAAAATACTTCGAATTTCGAAGTATTTTTTGGGTACTTCGACCATCGAATGGGCTACTTCGACCTTCGACTACGACCTTCGACTTCGATTCGAACGAAAAATCGTTCGACTATTCGACCATTCGAAGTACTTTCCCTTTAAAAAAAACTTCGACCCCCTACTTCGGCAGATAAAACCTACCGAAGTCAATGTTAGCCTATGGGGAAGGTCCCCATAGGCTTGCTAAACTTTTTTTGATCGAAGGATTTTCCTTCGATCGTTGGATTAAAATCCTTCGATCGATCGATCGAACGTTTAGCGCTAAATCCTTCGACTTCGATATTCGAAGTCGAAGGATTTCAATTCGAGGGTCGAATTTCGAAGTATTTTTAACTTCGAAATTCGACCCTTAGTGAATCTGCCCCCAAATGTCTGACTTTACAAACAGAACAGGTATTAAACACTTAAATTATAAAATGCATTCCATATTTGCACCTCAAGCAAGTTTTTAGCCATAAAAGCCCACCAGAAAGAGGAGCATGTTGAAAATATGAAGATGTCCTAAAAGCCTATGAAAAAATCAAGATAATTATTCATTATTGCTAAACACCAGAAGGCTGTACCTAAAAATACACATCAGATTATTATACTGTATACAAATGCTAATGTTTTAATTTAAATAAAAAAATGCAGTCTGCATTGTATTTGATGCAATTGCAAAAACTGGAGAATAAATATTGTGTATATTTATCAATAATACAGAGCCCTTTCTCAGTGAAATAGCCCTTAGTCTTATAAACCCGAATAAACATCATAATATTGTTAACAGTCAAACCTTGGAAATATCCAACTAAAACTGTTCAAATGAAGAGAATGGTTCCATTAATACTAATGGCTAAATATTTTGCATCCCTTTCACTATTGATCTGTTGATAAAATCAAAGCTAGTAAAAGACAAATGGTCTTTTTATCGATTAGCTGAAATACTGGAGTGATGTGAAAGCTGTCGTTAGAATGATGAAATTGGTAAATGATAAAAATCAATGTTATTTCTGCCAATAAAATGCAGAGAAAGCAGTAACAAAGAAATGTTACTTCAAAGAAGCAGAAATTTTACTAGGAATCGGAAGATAAGCTGATTTTGCAGGTGTAAGGAGCCTTTTTATCACAAAAACTGGAATTTTCACTATAACGATAAATGATAGGAGTTACTTTATATAACAAATATTCTATTGTCAGAAGTGGCTTACTTTTCCATGCAAAGACCACATTATATGTCTATACTTTTTAAGACCAGACAGAGCTAATAAGAAAAAGGTATTTTGAAAGTAAATGATTTATCTGTGGGAAACCACCTGTGTAACCTAATAAACGTATTGCACAATTAATTCATTTTGTAAGATTTCTATTTTTTGTCATGTCCTCCCACTCTTGTCTCATCCAGTTACACACTAGTTACAATCCAACCTTATTATTCAGTTGTATAGTAACTGATCTTGTATGCAAATAATCCAGAATGCGGTTATCCACAATTCTCAGGGACCTGGGGTGTCCTGAGTGTATCTTTCCACAATTTTAATCTTCATATGTCCAATAAGAATTAATTATATATTAGTTTGGATCAAGTACACAGTGCTGTTTTGTTATTACAGAGAAAAAGAGAATAATTATTTAAAGATTTGATTATTTGGATAAAATAGAGTCTATTGGATCTTATACCTATATACAGTATTATCAGGTCATAAAAGGGAAAGTGTTAGATCTGCAAAGCAATACATAAATAATCACAAGCATATATGACAGTCGAGAAACTGCAAAATGAGTAGGAAAAGCATTAAAGGATATATATACACTTGTATACCCTTTTTGATATAAGCTTGTTCAGTTATGCATATGAAGAAAAGATGCATGAACACTATCCTCCAGAAATAACTATAAATGTATCCTTTACATAGACATACCTGATTCCACTAAACATGTAACTCTGCTTGCACACTACATACAAAAATTGATCGATACAAATGTAAGAAGCACTTGTACAAATCTAAAAACAGAAGGGTATACAGATGTAATATAGATGTGCCTCTGCAATCTCTGGCAGCTTTTGCACACAATGGAACACACGAATACCAGCATAGACCTTCATCTCGATGAAGCATAAACAACTAAGTTTCCCAGTACCTTCTAACTATGTTCCTACCTTCAAAAAAGGTGAGGCATCAGAGATGAATCCCATATTTAGAGCTCAGTAACCAATAAGGCATTAAATAGTCCCCTCTGAATAAAGTAAGCAAGCAGATAATAAAATCATTAATATCAATATTTTATGCATCGATTATGAAAATTCTATATTTTTCATAATTAAGATAGAATGTTCTTATGTGATATAATGCTAACGCCAGCATATATTTTCTTTTATGTGAAGCAAGATTATCCTAAATAGACTTTTGTACAAATACTAAAAGTAATCTTACATCTTCAATATATTCAATATTGCCTAAAGTGAAGTACAAACTGGAAAGTGTCTCATAAAACTTCTGAGGCTTTTTGGTGTCTATAGAATGTTGGCCTAGTTGTGATATGAATATGCCACCAGGGACAAAAAAAATACAATGGCTTAGTAAAGCAGTTTCTTTTGTAAGGGAGACCATTGTACCCTGGAGTTCTGCTTTCTTCGCATCTTCATTAACACTATACAAAAAGTACCTTTTCAATACTAAAAGAAAAAAAAATCCCCTTTTTTACATGAACTTATTCAATGGGCTATTAAGTTGTACAAATGGTGCATACATACAGAGCTTCTAAAAATAAGTATAAATATATATTTCTTTAAACAAACATACCTGATTCCACAGACTGAAAGGAAACTATCATAGTCTAATTGTGAATCATATGAACTCCCAACCCCCTCCCACACCTTTTTCTATTGTGAAGTGACTTGAGTCCCTCTCATTTCTAGAAAATCTGTGAATCACCCACTCTGGAAAGCAGAAGTACCTACAAGCCCCATTGCCCATTATGCTTCCTGCCTATGGCAACTTGTGAAATTGTTCCTACAAGTCAGATTCTGTATAAGTATACCACTGCTCAATATTCTACAATCCTTTTTTTCTCATTTAAGGAAAGAAAAACTGTAACAGTAAGTTTTTCCTTTTTATTGATTAGGACACGTTGTACTGCAGAAACTAGGCCCAAGCTCCATGATAAAGAGTGAAATAAATTTAATCGATTAACATTATCTATTTACTTTACTTTTTTAACAAAGAGTTTGTGGCATTAAAATGTAAACTCATCTGATGCCAAAACACTGAGTAAAGAATAGTAATATACAATTTATACATTTTCATAATCTTTGAATAGCTCTCTATCTGCAATTATGATGTTCATAACAGCATACATAGGTACTCATGGTACAGTGCTGGAGGCAATGACAAGTAGGCAATGCCTGCAGGCTGCTACACATAACTCTATCTTGTCCTGCGGTGATTACAAAAATAAAAAAGGATGAAAGATGTCACACTACGTGAGGCACAAAAGAGACAGGGGATGAAATCAATTACTCTCTGTTATCTCTGGCTAAATTCATGCAGTGTGACGTGAGGCTACAATCTTTGCTTGCTATTGACACTCGTTCAGAATCATAAAGTAGTAACTCGTTTTAGTAATCTATGTTTCATGGGTTTAAAAACAGATCAAAGGTTTTTCTAATGTTATAGCCACAGAGGGTGACATTTTTGGCAAACATATTTTCCTTTTGTTTGTCAGTTTCATTCTTTAGGACCATAAAATCTCATATCTGATCAGCTATTAATATTATCATGCTATACCTACAACCCTTGGGGCTTGGCAGCAGCTGAAAACTGAGAGTTGTAATTCAGCTATAAGTTCACGAACAGCCATAAGTGCAGTTGCAGGAGTGGGGCTACTACAACATACACCATGAATGCAGAGAAACATTTTTTAACAAAGCATGGAAAGAATCAGAATCTTTAGAATCAGTACAATTTTTTTTTTAATTTGGGCTCCATTCTACTTGTTGGGAGGCCCCACCTCTGATCATCATGACCAATAATCTATGATTCACAAGGTTTGCAGGATTATTGATCCAAATGTAATTTTGTTTTTCTATAGTTTTCTATAGTTGCTATCATTTGTAAACTAACAGTGTTCAAAAGACACAATAAATTGTGGACTGCAATTAATGTTGTAATGTATCTAAAATTATGGAACTCAGGGGGGTAACTAGTAATAGGTGGGCCCCACTGCCAGCCCTTAATTGGAATCGAGTGCCAGCGAGCCTAAGACATTCGCTCTGTCCTTTTATCTGCAATAGCACTTATTACGGTTCCGACCTGGGAGTGCACCCATGGTAACATTTTTAGTGTTGGAATACAAAAGTCAGCCCTGTTTGCACTGACAGGTTGATCTTGCGACTGTCAGTTTATACAAGTAGTGCGGGAATGGATCTGCATTTTCTCCACAAGTGTATTTACACCAGTAAAGGAAACAATGTGTGTGACACTGTCCTTGAGATTTGTGAGTGACATTAGCCTTATAGGATGCTTGGATGTAAATACTGTAACAAATCTTTCCATAATGGACAGGTTTTCTTGAGTATCTACAGACTCACCAGGCCTTTGAGGTAGGAAATCTATATTCAAACATGCAAGAGTAAAGTAGAAAACTTTCTATGTGTCCCCACTTCTGTGTTAAACACTGCTGTTTCCTTATTTCATAGTTTTGCATTTCATCAGTGGGAAAAAAAGTTGAAGAATGCAAAAAAGGTTGAAAAGAATGTTTTTAGCATCAGGCTAGAGGGAATGTGCATCGAATCTACATTCCATACACTCCTCAGGGTTTCAGACAGTATAGCAGGTGAAACTTTGCCTTGACAGAAAGAATGTTAATATTATAAAGTAATAATCCTAATGCTTGTGATAGTCCAAGGTCAGTCAAAGGACGAAAGTTGGCGGGAAATGTGCCGGTTCCCAAGGCACTCCAAGGCATATTTTGAAATTTTATAAAGTGCCCTTTCTAACTGTGTGAGGGTGTGCCCTGCATGGCAGGTCTTCTGGTGTGTCCTAGGATGCCTAGGTTTCAACACTGTCTGCCTCCCATAAATCACATGGCAATATCAATGTAAAGACCAAATGTCTTTGGAGAAGGATGTACTGTAGATCCAAGCTATGCAATCGCTATTACTGGAGTCAGGAAGCAGTGTTTTCTTCCCCTTATGAGACATAAATGGCAATGTTTCCCTCCGGTTTATGTCTGCCTTTCTGTAGATCAATACACCTATATATAGAAAGCCAATAAAATATACCACTGGTTTCACGGCAATATCTACTATCCCAGCTCAAATGACAAAAAGGCATTAATGCGCATCTCAGCCTCACAACAAAAGCAACATTTTACCCACTTTCACGCTGTTTACACCTATTAGTTCTGCAAGCCAACTGTTAAATGTTTGGAGTGCAAGCAGTTTCTATTATCTTTTACTAAAAGAAACAATTTTGGTCCCATCTGACCAGTAAATATTTGTTAAACAGGCATGGTTGATTTTAAAAACAACCTGGAAAATGTGTACAGTTAACTTAAGATTAAAAAGTATTTGAAAATGGGGGCTATGAATAGACCAGATAACTCTTTCAAGCTGTAGGTGCTAAAATACAATTCATGTAAATATATTTTATTGCAAGTCTGCTAATAATTCATAACTAATTTACTTAACTTAATTTGACTTTTCCTGACTTGGTAATTGTAATCCAAGAAGCAGCTATTAAAGAAGACATATAGGATAAATGACCCCCCCCCCAATTTTGTAGGCAATCATGTATATATATATATATATATATATATATATATATATATATATTGGTTTTTTTGAGTTTCTGAGCCATAATATGCTGTTTGTGCAATGGCAGGTTCATTTTGTGCACACACACTGAGAAAGTGGAAGGCAGCGGGTGGGAGAAACCCACCTGTGCCATTATAAATGCAAATGTATAGGCATAGCATCACGGACATTTCAAATATGAATTACTGTTCATTAATGATGCCTGTTATTAACCCTTTCCAGATGGGATCAGTTTACTTCACACAGCTAGTCCCATCTGGAATGGGTAATGTCAAGCTTCATTACTCAGCAAAAAAAAGTGTTGTGCCGTAATTCAGCATTAATAATCAAGCTTAGATCTTTTGGTGACATGTCAATAATTAACTGTTAGACCATGCTAATTTAAACATTCCAACTTTTCCATTCAGAATCTCAAGACCGCTAATGAAACAAAATCCTTCCCTTAGGAAAGCAGGTACCGTATTAGTAAACACTATTATTTCAGACAAATCCCTATGAGATTACTGAGAAACAGCAAAGTGTAAACAATCCGTGCTTTGTTTGCTTTACAATATACCACTTAAGGCATTGTTTTCTATTTTTTTCCAGTAGACTCATATAAAAAAGTGTATGGATCTCTTCAATTAGGCCCATAGGTTTTCAGTTTAGGGCATCAATAAAATTAAATAAGGCAAAACAAATCGGAGAATTACTATTTTTTTTTTTTAATACTGGCAATAATAGAGAGAAGGCAGTAAATAAAAGTAACCTAAAAGTATGCTTAATGAATCATTGTATAAGCAGGACCAATATAACATTTAAACATCCTCTCTGCAACAGTCAGAATGCATTTCACATCTGTAGCAGCCAGTCTGTCTTTTACAGCTTTGGACCCATTGTTAATTATTTAATAATACAACAAAATCTATATTTAACATGTTGGCTATATTTTAAATTGTGATATATCTTAAAGGTCTGAGTCCAACTCACAAAACTGTGACAATAAAAACAAAAAATAAAAAGCAGAAACGAAGATTTTAGGATTGAAACAATTTCATAATCTACAGGTTTCCATGGCACTGGCCTTAGGCCCTAAACCATAGTGGCCTGAAGCAAGTAATAAGTAAGGTCAGTGACAAAAACCCCTTAAATAATGTTGCACTTTTGATATAGTAAAAGGGGTATTTCACATTCAAAGAGCTTTTCAGGTGCTTTCATATATTACAAATACTTTTATTTGTTTCCTGACTTTTTACTATTCCTAAGTTATATTATAATATATATATATTATATATATATAATTTCATAATATATATTTTTCACCAAGACATACCTGATTTTACAGACTTAAAGGAAACCATGATTTTTAGTTTTAGTGCTTGCTAGAACACGTTCCCCACCCGCCTTAGGCTCACAGTGTAATGCAGTTTATTCCATTCTGTTACTGGTTTCTACAGTGAGGGATAAAAGGATTCTCTGGAAAGCAGACTCAGAATCCATCCCTTTACCTGAGCTCGGCATTGTACGAGCTATGAAGGTGAGCTTTTAAATGTAAATTGCATAACTTTAAAATATAAATTTGACCAAAATAACAATAATAATAAACAAAACATTAAAGGGATCCTGTCATTGGAAAACATGTTTTTTTCAAAACGCATCAGTTAATAGTGCTACTCCAGCAGAATTCTGCACTGAAATCCATTTCTCAAAAGCGCAAACAGATTTTTTTATATTCAATTTTGAAATCTGACATGGGGCTAGACATTTTGTCAATTTCCCAGCTGCCCATGGTCATGTGCCTACACTGTGGGAGAGAAATGCTTTTTGGCCGGCTGCTGTTTTTCCTTCTCAATGTAACTGAATGTGTCTCAGTGAGACATGGGTTTTTACTATGGAGTGTTGTTCTTAGATCTACCAGGCAGCTGTTATCTTGTGTTAGGGAGCTGCTATCTGGTTACCTTCCCATTGTTCTTTAATTTGGCTGCTGGGGGGGAAAAGGGAGGGGGTTGATATCACTCCAACGTACAGCAGTAAAGAGTGATTGAAGTTTATCAGAGCACAAGTCACATGACTTGGGCAGCTGGGAAATTGACAATATGTCTAGCCCCATGTCAGATTTCAAAATTGAATATAAAAAAATCAGTTTGCTCTTTTAAAAAATGGATTTCAGTGGAGAATTCTGCTGGAGCAGCACTATTAACTGATTAATTTTGAAAAAAAAAATTCCCATGACAGTATCCCTTTAAGTACTTAGACAAGCATGTGACAGGGTTTACATCCTCTTGAAGCAGCCTCCCATTCTATGCAGCCGTCAAGTATGTGTGTACTTATAGAATTCTGGCGAGTGAAAAATAAGCAATTTGGAGAAATGACATTTCAATTCTGCATCCAGAGAACAAGTTGAAGCACATTTTTTCATAACTCCATAGAAAATAGCTTTCGGTTAAAGTATAACCTATAATTTCCACTTTCACTTAACTATATTGCAGCTTACGAACGATCTGGGTCAGTTCAAATGCATAAGAAATGCAAGGGTGACCAGTATCTGGAATGATTTCCGAGTACAGTCCAAAAAGTCTGAATATTTGCTGTTTAAGCACTCTGGGCTTAGCTTCCCAGCAAGCTTGTTGAATGTGGTGTTTACCTTTGGAGGATCATAAAAATACAGCATGAGCATTCCTAACGCATATAAACTAGTTGCCAACTGCAATCAGACCTTCTGTCACTAAACTCTGGGACAATAAACTTGATAACTCCTCAAGTTAATTGTTGATGTTATTTATCATCAGACCCTGTCCTTTTCATTATTCAATCTGTCATTAAAACCAAAGCTTTGTTGTTATGGTAAGTTCAAACCTAGCAACCAATTTTAATAACCCCTGTTTATTTGGCCTTTAAAGCATATTGATAGAAAGCCTAGCATGAGTTAGTTAAACAAGCAGATCAAATATCACTCTCCTAAAGCACAAATGCTGGAAGTATATATTACTGCAACTGTTATAGAAACTTAATTCAGGACTCCAGAATGATACTAACAATGAACTTTAACTTTTTCGATGCCAATGTATTTGTTTTGCGCAAAATACAAGCATATATACACACTAAGAAACATATACCAGAGGCCTTAAAAAGAAATCGAATTGTTGTTAATCCCCTGTGTATAATAGGTTAGACGAAATCCTCTTTCTACATAAGCAAAGAACTTAATACATGCCCGAGCTATTACAACATGCCGAACTATAATAATCAAAATTAATATGGTGGTATAATTCATTTGTAGTGCACTAATACAGATTATTGATGGGAATAAAGCAAGGAAAGATTTATCTAGTGTGATTATTGGTGGCTTCATGTTTAGAAAGCAATTCTGACGACTTAGCAGAGCATTTAAGCTTGTCTGAGACTCGGATGACTGGATTCAAATCACATCGTACTTTTGAACTAGCAGGAACTACTCCTCTGTACAGAGGCAATTTGTTTGCAAATACACAATAGAGCTGAAATATATTTCTTTAATTAAAAATGGATAGAGAAATCTTCTAAATACATATTGCATAGAATAGATTTAAAATCAATACTTGGCGCTCATTTAAAAACCAAATGTGTCTGGCTGCACTTTGCAGCTAGTGCCCAGACCTGTTTTTTTCCTCCTGCATCACAACTCCATAGCATGATATGCCCATAGCTGCTCCCTAATTTCTGTGTCTGAATGAAGGGTAGAGGCTGGATAACTACCAGGCTCCCATATCTGCCCCTCATGTATTCAGCTCTGCTGAAAGCACTGTATTTAGGCATGCCACCTCTACTGACGTACAGGGGTAGCGATGAGACGTACGCAGTTTGCAGATTTATAGAATGAAAACTGGGCAAAATGTTAAATGTTAAAAACTGGGCAGGTGGCAACTGTAACTTTATTCATGGGACATATGACAATTTTAGAAATTACTACAGTATTCAGTATGCGGAGCAAGAAACAAAGTACAGAAAACATGGTAATTTGCAGCCTTTTTTGCACTTTGCACCTGGCATGTATTAGTAAATGACTTGCTTTGTTACACCCAAGAGTCCTGGTGAGTACAGCACCGCAAATTTTCTTTGAATAAAAATGCCTTTTTTTTTTTTGGAGCACTGGCAGGACCTGGATAAGCGACGTTTCAGGCTACAAAGAGCCTTTTTTCAAGCTGTAAATGACCCCTATAGAGGTACAAAGGCTACCAATGACATTAGTGTTAGCTCTCGCGAAGATATGCTTTAGGCATTAATTTCTACACCTACATAAGCATATACAAGGTATATATAAAGTTAAGTCTCTATGTTTTTTTTGTTTATCACTACAGTTAGACCCCATTTTAGCACTTGGCTTATGCAAACAGGTGTTGATGGGTTAAGGAGAGCTGTAGGCCTAGCCATTAACATACAGAGTTATAAACTGAAGGACCACATTTTTTGAGGTGAAAAGCTTCAAATAAATCTCTATGCCCTATGCATGGTGTCCTCCAGCCTTGTTCAGGAGAAAGAGGAGCTCCTGAGGAAGCATGATGGCCATTGTTCTTTGTACATAATAATACTATATAAATACATGTTATTAATAATAATAACATAAACATTATAGAGGGAGGCATTATAATTTACGGAAGTAAAAATTATTTAAAATATTAATAGGTTATTTTACTGCTATTCCCTCAAGGTTGGATTACAATAAATGACCTCTCTTGTCTATACAAATATGTTGCCATGTAACTCAATATAGTGGGTATTCTATGTCACTTTATTTCTTTTTTTCTGTGGCTAAAGCTGAATCTCTTTTTTTCTGGCCCCTGACAATTATACCAAATAGAATAATGCATTTCCGATAGTGTTGTCAATGTCTACTTTGTGTCGACGGAAGAGAACAGCAGCCAGACAACACAGACAATAATATATTTTTAATGTATAGTGGCATACTGTTTCGTGCAATTTATCGTATCATAAAACAATTATTTGCATCTCAAAAACAAATCTGCCAGTAAGGAGGCAATATATTTAAGTGGCAAGAAATACTTGTATCCCTGTATTGGTTCTCTACGGGTGTGTGTTTTTAGCCACATTCTATGAGGGTTCAGGTTTTTGTAAACACATAACAGAACGGTCATACGAGGAGTATGTGCAAACTATCAGATTTAGGTAAATGCTAAATCATAGGAAATGATCTTTCACAAATCACATTTATGTCCCTTACTTAAAGGAAAACATCTAGGAATCCTGTTCAACAGTGTAATATCATGAAAGATTTGCAAAACCAAAATCCAGTCCTCTGTTCTAAAGACAGTATCACTTAACTGAATGTCTAACAGAATTCCGGATGGACTAAGGAAAGGTAGCTAACATTCTGCGTTGCTCATACACAAGTAGGTCATTCCGTGGCTTAGCCATTTTGCTGATTCAAACATGCTCAGTTCTGTATTTCTTTTAAGTAGTCTTTAAGTGGGCTTCACATATTTTTGCTTTATAACAAGTGACAACTGACACAAATCTTACCGGCCTGGTAGGAACCTTAGTTGTAACTGCCACAACTCTATTTAAAAAAAAAAAAAAAGTCTACATATACAGTAAATATAAGTTCTACAACTGCTAAGGCTTTTTATTTATAATTTCCCCCATAAAATATTTTACATTACAACAAAATGTGTGTATTTTGTATCCTACAAAAAGGCAGCTAAATGATAAGACTCCTCAAAGTGTCAGTCAAAAATAAAGGACATACATTAGTTTTGTAATCATCTAAAGATACTGTGATGCTTACACAATAAATGCAAATACTTATAATTCCAGGGTAAATCTGGCAGTACATTGTGTCTAGTTTTTAGGTAATGCCTCTGACACAGAGCATTCCTTAAAGACACAAGTGGGGGGGGGGGAGAGAGGCAAAAAATTCTCACTGACAGTTGCTCCCATTGTGAAGCTATGGTAGTCATTGATGTCAGTAAGTGGGCATGATTCAAGAATACATAAGTCAGTGTTCCTAACAGCTGATTAGCGGAAGTAAACTATGCCATTGATTTCTTAAGCAATACCTGTGCCAACAACTGCAGCTGGCAACACATTTGCTACACAAAAACAGAAAAAGATGCTGGTTGGCAATGGGGTTTTACCATCGTGGACCTCCCTAACAAAACCTTGATGGTTACAGGAAAACACCACAGGTAAAACTGAGCCAGGTACACCAAGTAAAACCTATAAACAATATCATGATTGCTATGTTCAGTTCAGTTAAGCAATATGCTGTATTATGAAGAACATATTTTCGTTTCACTAATATTACCACAAAGTAATGCAATTGAAAAGAATTTCCTTAAAATAACAGAACTACGTAAAAATGTGCTAATAGTCACAAACATCCCTACAGCATATGTAAATAAAAACAATTTGCAATATTCCTTTAACTACTCCAGTAAATGTAACCACAGGTATAATTGTGTTTTTTTTAAGCAACTGTGACTGGATTACTCGCAGGACAGGAGTAGGAGTAGAACAGGTTTAGCAAGGGGCATTTCATTCTTTTTCAAAATGTTTGCAAAAATCCAAATACATTCTGTTTGTTGTTGATCTGCTTCCTACCAAGCCCACCAAGGATGGGCAGGAGAATAGAGCAACTCCTAGAAAAAAATCCATACGAGTTGACATGTCTGTAATTGATCCCAGCCTTGAACAACAAGGCATAAAACTAAAAGCCATATCAGAAAAGTAAGGAGCTGCGGGTTGCAGGTTTAAAAATAAATACATAAATATAACATAAATATATACATTTTTGCAGGCACCAATCTCTTGCTGAATGAAGACCACACAGGGCCCTCTGTGTGTCAGAAGTGACATCTTCCAACCCATTTGAGACACAGAGCTATTTTGTCTGCAAATAAATCTTCTATAGCGTGTGGCTGCATGCCTCCATAAATCTAAAACGCTACCTTCTTCCCACCTGTGTTACTCTACCAAGATAAAAGGAATATTCTCAATAAAAAGGGTCAATTTAATACACAAAAATACAATTAGCCTTGTGTAAAGATAAATACACAATTGTACAGCACTTAGTACTTTTAATTATAAACTTCTGCTTCACTAAAGACGGCCCTAACTCTGTTCAGGTTTCAAAATAAAGTTGAGACAGATAATAGAAATAAGGGTGAGATGATAGAGATGGTAATACAATGATAGTTACGCAGAGTACAATTACAACACTAACTAACTACATTGGCTTTGCAAGTGATTTGCATGATTTGGAAATTTGTCACAGGGAATACATTGTTAATGCTCAGAGTACAGGTAAAGCAACTTCTCTATACTGACAAATAGGGTCGGACTGGCCTGTTGAGGTACATTTATAGTATCCTTTGATCTCTTATCATAATATGGGTGCCAAGTGACTATTATTTTTTATTATTTCTATGGCAAATTTGAATGTAGTTGGTGGGCCCTTGGCACAGGTTTATATGGTGGGCTACCCCTGGCCGTGTTCTGATAGAAGTGTTGACAGAGGAACTGAAAGTATAACAGTACTAATCTCCACCCTCCCTTAGTGACAGCCTGAGTTACCAACAGGGTGTGGTCAGTATGTGAATTACAAATATGCAGTTTTGTTCCAAAATATTTTTTTTCAAAAAATCATATTAGCGAGTTAAGAGGCTAATGTTTTTCCCCTGAAGGATTTACATTTTCATTTACCTATTCACCTATCAAAGGAAATTATTTTATTTTAGAGTAAATGTTTACAACATTTTTGTATGTACTGTAAAAGCAGGGCAGAGGCATTAAGGTAATGCAGATGAGAAATGTTGTCACCCACACTTATTTGTGGATGACTAAACCTCCAAAGTTACATTCCTACTAGGATTAATGTAAATCACTGGCGGTAAAGCATATGTATCCTGTGATCGATGTTTATATATCACCACTGACAATTTACATTCATCCCTATAGGACAGCATGTAACAGCACATTGACCTGTCTGTCATTACCCTATGACAATTAAGGATTAAACCTAGAATATAATATTATGCCACTACACTGTACTGCAAGCAACCAAGATATTCACTATATTGGCTATTGTCCCCCTTTCTGCTTATGTCACCCACTTTCTGCTGCTTCTATATAGAGTTCCTGTCTTATTTGCTTTGGCTTCTATATTCACGTTAACAGTCATTTGAAAACATGTCAATATAGCCAGCTAGTAAACAATTAAGAAAGTTAGTAAAGGCAATATTACAGGGGATCCCCACCCAAAAGCTGTTTTTACATAATGAAATAAATTGTAATCCTTACTAACTTTCTAATATACATTAATTACACATTTTCAATAGTTTTAAACTTATTTGCGACTGTACATTTCCTGTTGAAAACGTTGTCTCTCTGCTCTGGTGGTTTTGAATTTTCAAACAAGGTAGCAGAAGCCAGGCCTGAGAAAAAACACGAAATAGGTTGAGTAATGCTACATTGTTTCAAAAGACTGAACTAGGAAATAGATATTACATTTACAAACCACACACTTTAACCACTGAACTATGTGTGCTTAGAATTCATTTTCTTGTATTAGACATCCGCTTTTACAACAGGAAAAGTGAAATGTTTTTATTCATCATCACTGCCTAGAAGACTTGGCGAAGTTTTTAGCTCTACTTTCACTATGCAGGTTCTTCGGCAGAGGAAATATTTTAACAATAAATAGTTAATCCTTAGTATAAGAACATTGCTTCTACCAAAACTTGCTAGTACAATACTAGAAGGTGATTTGCATTTTTGCTATTAAATCAAATTCTTGGCTTTTGTGGTCAAATTGTCAGTATCATACAGTCACATGTTGATGATGAAATGTGGCTAGGGTTTCTTAAGGTGGCCATACAAGGGCTGATAAAAGCTGCCGACAGACCGAGTTGGCAGCTTATTGGCCCGTGTATGTGGCCCCCCGACGGGCTTCCCCGATCGAGATCTGGCTGAAAGTCGGCCAGATCTCGATCGGATGGGACTAAAAATCCCGTCGGATCGCGGACGCATCTGTTCGTTGATGCGGTCCCGCGATCCGACCGCCCGTTCCCATTCATTAGGATCCGATCATTGGGCCCTAGGGCCCACGATCGGATCAGCCCGATATTGCCCACCTCAAGGTGGGCTTATCAGAGAGAGAGATCTCTCCTTGTATGGCCACCTTTACACTACTAAAGTGTTTTTGTTGTTCCAAATGTCTCTCCAATGTGCTTTTATTGCTCATTGATTAAAGTAATGCACTATTAAGGGCACAATGGAGGGGGGCTTTGACACTATTGCTGCATTAATTTGTATAATACTGCTTTTGTGCTTTTAACGC
Organism: Xenopus laevis; assembly: GCF_017654675.1. Classification (NCBI taxonomy): domain Eukaryota; kingdom Metazoa; phylum Chordata; class Amphibia; order Anura; family Pipidae; genus Xenopus; species Xenopus laevis. Next base: position 107,038,741 of record NC_054374.1, read on the forward strand.
AAGTCTATCTCTCCCAATTTTGAGTGTGATTTTACAATAGTCAGTCCTTGGTCTGTGCCCTTCTCTTTCTAGTCCATCTTTATATTCAAAATAAACTTACTTGTAATCAATATTTGTACACATCTGTCAACCTGATATAATGAGCATCTCTGAGATTGATTTCTCAGATCATTGCTTTTAGCTTGTGATCAGGGCCACCATCAATAAGCCCACAGTTCAAGGAACATTTTACAAATATTTAACCCTTAAATTAGAATTTGGATTTGGTGCATGCCTAGCGTCTATATATATGTGATGGACTGTCTAGCTCAATTATACCTTTTTTTACTTATTTGTTTCTGCTTATCTGCCTACATTGATATGACCTCTGCTTTCACTGTCCTCAAAAGATTTATAAGAAACCAATTTGCAGTCCTTGAGTTGAATAATGACTCCCTGTCCGTACAAGTAAATGCCTGTATCTTTGGTACTACCTCTTGTTAACACAAATGATGGCAAAATAACACCTAGATGATTTGATTGTTGAAACAGGTATGGGATCCATTATCTGGAAACCCGTTATCAGCAGAACCAGCCTATTGGGTTCATTTAAAGTATTCATGATTTTCTAGCAGACTTAAAGAGACACCAACACCAGAAATTAAATGTTTTTTTACATCTATCATAACATTGTCTTTGCATGCTATCTATAATTTTGCCATACAATTATATGCAGACACTTTTACATTACCCATCTGATCACCATCTTCCTCTATGAGGGGGCTGCCATATTTGAGCTCCGGTAGTCTGTTAGCACTACAAACTCTAATTGAGATGTTGAGAATGAACAGTCAGGTTGGTAAAACAGTCAGGTTTAGGAACTTCAAGTAACAATTACTTACAAAAGCTGCCCTGTCAGTGAAACATGATCAACATGAGCTATAGGGAACTTTTGATGTGCATTAATATTTTCAATAATAATTTTTTAGTGTTTTTAAGGTATGACGATCCAAATTACTGAAATATCCATTATCCAGAAAACTGCAGGTCCCAAGCATTCTGAATAACAGGTCCCATACCTGTACTTTTAGCAGCAGACAAAAGCAGTTACCCAAAATGACCAATCCACAATTACCTCTGAATAGTTGGAAAACAAAGAAGCACTCTAGGTGTGCTATTTGCACTTACTTTACATTTCTGGGCCGCAAGGAGTCACAAGATCTGCTTTTTCTATTGTAACAAACCATTCTGTGGTCATCCAGCAACTACAAACCTGCTGCTGAAAATATGGTCCCACAGGCCAGACATTTGTTTTGTTGTTATTTGCTTTTAATGCCCTATTTTATTTGGTAAATTAAACCAATACACACTGCGAGCCAATCTGCACAAGTATGCAAGTTAACATTTTTTTCGGAGGCAGGAAACCTCATTTAGATGCACTTGCGTTGTAGATTAATATTAATATTGTGTGTGTATATGTGTGTATATATATATATATATATATATATATATATATATATATATATATATATATATATATATATATAAAATTATAATAGGTAAGAAAGAGAATACATAATGTCACATACAGTATTTGTGAATACATGTTGTTTAAGGACATATGCAAAATATTGCTTTATAAAGAAAAATATTCAAAGTATCTATTTATATTTCTTAATGGCACTGGTACATTATCAAAGTCATCAATGTGAGTAATAATCAGAAAGTTCAAGGAGAAAATTATTTAATTACAATTAAGTTTAATAGTGCACTGCAAGTTAACCCTACTGTGCACTTAAAGGGATACTGTCATGGGAAAACATTGTTTTTTTCAAAACGTATCAGTTAATAGTGCTACTCCAGCAGAATTCTGGACTGAAATCCATTTTTCAAAAGAGCAAACAGATTTTTTTATATTTAATTTTGAAATCTGACATAGGGCTAGACATATTGTCAGTTTCCCAGCTGCCCCCAGTCATGACTTGTGCTCTGATAAACTTCAGTCACACTTTATGCTGTACTGCAAGTTGTAGTGATATCACCTCCGACCTCCACCCCCCCCCAGCAGCCTAACAACAGAACAATGGGAAGGTAACCAGACAGCAGCTCCCTAAAACAAGATAATAGCTGCCTGGTAGATATAAGAACAGCACTCAATAGTAAAAGCCAAGTCCCACTGAGACTGATTTAGTTACATTAAGTAGGAGAAATAACAGCCTGCCAGAAAGTAGTTCCATCCTAAAGAACAGGCACAAGTCACATGACTGGGGCAGCTGGGAAACTGACAATATGTCTAGCCCTATGTCAGATTTCAAAATTGAATATAAAAAATCTGTTTGCTCTTTTGAGAAATGGTTTTCAGTGCAGATGTTTTCCCATAGCAGTATCCCTTTAATATAAAATAGCAGAATTATATCTACCAAGAGTCATGCCTAACCAACTGGCACCAGTATGCTGAAATTCACTTTCTCCTTTTAACAACCAGCGCTCAGCTATTTTAAAACAGCAGTATTACTCAATGAATGGAGTCACTGACATAGAATTCTTGGAGTGGAATAGCCAAATACTCTGACATTAATACAAGTCATGAGATATAAAACCATGTGAGCAGTCACTCTCACATGAGAGTTCCAATGAATTCTTTATAGTCCATTGTCCAGGGGAAATATCCTAAGATGTGACTGTTCTACTAGGATCACACACACCATGTCAATTTAAAAAAAGTGTAGCTCTGGGAAAAAAAAGGCAAGTTATATGAGAAAAGTGTTAAAAGTTCTTTAGTTTGAAACAAAAAAGCAGGGAGGGAACAATTTGCTGTCATGATGCTAGAATCAGATTTATCTTAAAAATCCCTATTGTTATCTATGGTGAAATGTGCTGCTAGCCATTAGAAAATAAGAGCTTCCATGTTTATGCTGATGGGAAGAGAAGATAACATACTTATGTCCCTGGCCAGAGGGATTAATTGAGCCGCTCAGTCCTAATGCAGGGACTATTTTCAAAACACATCTGGGCTAGAGTCACCAAACAGGGTTAACAACCGCTGTTTGTTTAGTACTTTATATTGTGAGTTATTCTTTTTGGGCAAAGTGCACTGTACATTTTGTCATTAGGGTGTAAAGTAAGGTTAAAAATGGTATTTTAACTCTTTTTACTAATCTTAAAACCTGGTATTTATAAGCGATTAACACCAAAAACTAATGCCAGGTCAGACATGGTGTTATATGATAAAATTAGTATTACTACAAATAGGCCAAGCTATCATTGCACACCCTCACATATACATATATACTGTGTATATATATATATATATAAATATATATATATATATATATATATATATATATATATATATATATATATATATATATATATATATATATATATATATATATACTTTTCACTCAGTATTCACACACCTACCAGTCTTTATTGAACTGCAGGTGCAGGGTCAAATATAACACAGTTCATCAGAAGGACCCGCACTTCCTTTAATGTGAAACAAACACATTTATTATATATATATATATATATATATATATATATATATATATATATATATATATATATATATATACACATTTACTGTATATGTGACTGTATGTAATTGTGAGATATTTATTAGCAAGTTTTTAATAAAGAAGAAAACCTAAAATCTCTAAGGGGGATGCCAAATTGATAGTTGTATTGCACATGCACCCTTCTAGAACTGACACAGGGAATACCAAAGATGTCAACTCCCAGGCATGGTGGCACAGCATAAAGTAGCCCAGGCCGGTGCTATGGAACCAGGTGGGAGGCGTGAGACTAGAATCAATGGCGGCTGCCTAAAAACTTGGAACTTCAGATGAACATTATGAGCCAGCAGCACATTGCCAAATCCAAAGCCGAATTAAGTTAACCAAAGTAAAGTAAACTGTCCAGTACTCCGAGGGAGTTTTATTTCTTCTCACAGACACACCTTAAAGTGTTTGCAGCCAAACCTGGCACTCAAGGAATGCAAGGGCTGCAAAAGCAACATGTTGATAAGAAAGCAACATGTGTGTGGGAATGGGAATTGTTTTATTCTCCGCTTTCTCCTGCCATAAGAGCTTTTTGGCTTATTCCCAAAACACTATCTGCCATGCATGTTGTCATTATATAAAGAACATGCTAGAAGGTACAGGGAGGTATGGCTGCTGAATATCCCTTTGACTCCCCCATGTAAAAGGCACACAGCAGCAAATGCAGATATCGATGACCCTGGGTGTTTGAGCTCCGTGCCTGACCCACAAACGAGCTGGCTGTGTCTGGGAGATGCACATAAGTGATGATTACAATAAGGCACTTTTACACTAAGCGGCACTTACGTATCTGTTGATGAGTCTTCTCAGCACACTGCAATCCATGTTTAGTGACAGCTGCCCTCTCACCTCTGCCTCCTTCTCTCTGCTGCCTCGTCCCCCCACCTAATTCTTACTTTCAGTATCCATACTCTCCGTCAGAAGCTTCTTTGCACAAATCCCCCTGAAACAGATTCAAGGGGGTCCCCGACTCCTCTTGGGGAAGGATCAGCTCTGTGTTCTTCTGTGGATTATAATGGATGGGAGGGCTACACATGAGTCTGGATGGTTAGTAAGTGCTACAAGAGGCGAGTTCTACGTTCTCCCCGGTCTATCCTTGGAGCAGGTGTATCCAGGCATGGGCACGACAGTGGTGTTTGGCCCCTTAAGTGTCAAAGTGTCAGTGTGAGTAGAGCAGTGAGTGTGCCCCCTCCTGTAGCTCTCCAACTAGATGCTCGCTTGTTCTCTCTGATCATTCACACCCTCCCAGCTTCTCTCTCTCCCCTCACATCCCTCCCATTCTACATCACACACAGAGCTGCCTTACACTACCCCACCCCTTCTCTATTTCGGTCTCTGCTACCTCCTCCTACTAGTGTTTAGCTCAGCCTCCCCTCCCTCTCCTCTCTTAGATCCATTGCTGTCACTCATTCTTATCATGTTGCCCCGCCCACTTACTGGGCAAACCTCCCTTCTGTTCTCTTGTCATCCCTCCCTCTCTTTTACTCACTGTGAGCCCCCCTCCTTCCCTTCATCAATCTGTTCTAGTGCTGGCATCCTCTGCTATTTATATCCTGTCGGGCTACTTTCTCATATAGCTACAAAAGATCACACAGTGGCTGTTATTTCATAGAAACTGTGGGAATATCCCCTCAGCCTTCTATTATTTTTTCTGTGTCCCCTCTCGCTATGATAAATATAATCCCGCTTTAGCTAGACTCCTAGTTCAGTATATAAGATTGTATTAGTGACCTAGATTAAAATAAAATTGAATGTATTTTAAATCCTGCCCAACTTAATGAGCTTCTGTGCTTTCATGCTGATCATGCATAAGTAGTATAACAAATGTGCTGCCCATTTTCCGGGCGAAATTACAAAACAAACGAATAATATTATTAGTCATAACTGAAAATTAATTTTACAAGTTGGTAACTATCTAGACAAAGCAGGACCCTTTTATATTAAGTGTTGTATTCAGCCAATATAACTGTTTTACTTACTATACTATATATATGTACTATACAATCTATGCCCGTTATCAGTCCTTTCCCTGTGTAACTTACAGTCTAATATACTTGCCAGAGCCCAGAGAGGCACTCGGTTTGATTTAATCTTGGGACATTTAACATACCAGCATGATTGTGGAAGCAATGACCCCCTCAAAGTTGTGTAAAATGTTAAGGCCCACGCTTAGCCTGTCGCTAGGATTGCCACCTGGCTGGTTCTTTACCAGCCTGGCCGGTAAAAATGAATGTTGATCCCAATGTTGTTAATAGGGAAAAAAGATAAATATATAGGAAGGCGGGTATTTTGTTTAAGAAAAGGTGGCAACCCTACCTGTCACCCACAGTAACAACCCAGTCACCTGCTCCTTGTAATTTGCATCCAAACGAACCCCTACTATTTAAGATCATTGACATGCACCCTAAATTGGTTAGAAACAAGCAGAAGTGGACAAGGCACAGAGTGCTATCAGGGACATAGCCCAAGGTGTAACAAGTAGTGGAAAAGGGTTAATGAAAGGGACAGCGTAGAAAGTGAAAAATAGCAAGTTTGTTGTTCACAAGGCACCTATCTGACTCACATTTTCGCCTCTCCCTGTCAGGCACAAACATATGTACCTGATTCTGGAAATGCAAAGATTATAAATTACTTTAGCTTTTGGGGTTTCAATATAAACAAAAATATTTAAAATTTCTTCTCAATAATGTATTCCAAGACTAACAAACTAACAAATCAGCATTTTGAAATATCCGGCAGTAGCAAAAAGCATTAATTGTATTATTTAAATGCCACTGCAGCTATAATATTAGTGAATTACTCACACATTTAATCAGATTTGCAGTCTCCCTGATAGTAGCAGCAAAAGCCGACACTGCTGATGTTGTTAATTACAACAAGAATATGAAGAATCCATTAGGAATAGGATATTAGAAACCTTGTGACAGTTCTGACCTGCTGTAAATGGGTCACAGGTGTACAATCTTGTTTTCAACAGGCTATTATGTAACTTTTTTTTGTCTGATTTTGGCAGGATGGAATTCCAACCTGCTCTAATGATGTTCTGATGATAACAGTCTAGAGAAACTGAAAGGAGGACTGGATAGATTAGATTTTGTTACATCTTGAGTGTGGGTTGCAACATTCCTGTTTAGTCAATAAACTGATTACTTAGCATGTTGTCATATCAGAAACAAGCACTGCTGCCAGGTATTGGAACCACTGTTGTTTTCTTACTAGGAAGACAACACTCTGCTGTCTATAGAGTATCAAATGTAGCCTGAATAACATAGATTATTTCTACCAGTACATATTAATGATCACAATGCTTGGGACTTAGGGTCTAGTGGATAATTGGTATTTCTGTAATTAACGAACTATGCCCTAAAGCTACTAAAAAAAACGTTTAAACCAAGACGAATGTTTTGCCATCACCATGAACACATGCTATCTTAGTTACTTTTAAATACAAAGTTCTATCTTATTAGAGAGACAATAAACAATCTGGCAAGAATGATTATCTGCTATAGCAAAGCACAATATAAAAATGCCATTGCTGTATTTAGGAGCTTTCTGGTTTCAGGATAAAAGGTCCCATTTCTGAAACAAAACAATTAGTTTCACACTGGTTTAAATTTGCTAAACAAAATGCGCTTAATTTCAGTGGTCTGAAATGACACAAATGGAAAAAGTATCTTACTAAATGCATTGTCTGGAAAGGTTTTGTAGTTACACAAGGATCTGCCAATAGGAAGTAGGCTCCATTTCCTAGAGGAAATCCCATGTCAGGTCTCTGTGACAAACCAATTTCAAGACAAAGGAATGCTTGGGTACTGGAATTATGTACTATATGATATGATTATAATTATCATAAGGGATATACTGAGTTTAATTTCCTATTACATTGCCTGGGGCAGGCCTGTGACATATGCTGGCCATTGTTTACACTTGTATAAAGGGTACTTCTTTGCTTTGTAATTTAATAAACTAACCAATGCCCCTTTCAATAATTAGAGACCTACCACTTTATAGATTTTTGACAGCCATACTAGACCCATTCTGGCCCTTAGTTTATCTGGTGCTCTTTGGGCTATCATACATAAAGTGCCAGAAACTGCCATTGCCAGATCGCATTCACCTAAATGACAAACACATGACAGCACTTGTACCAGGGCTTTCAGTCCTAAAAAGATCCCTTGATGCATGTCTGGGCAACACAACTCCATCACTAGCTCTGTTTTCTGATTGGAAATACCGCAAGACTAAATGTCAGCTCCCATGGGAGGAAGCTTAGCTGTTTGTCATCACTGCAATGAACAGCTTCCGGTGACTTCTAACAATAAGTATGGAGGGTAGAATTACACTTTTGTCACCCAATAGAGCATTCCATCATTATGCTTTTCGTCCAATATAGCATTAAACTTTAAGGTACATTGGCAGACTAGTATAAGACAGATACATATATCATATAGCACATCACCTCAAGCAAGACACTATTGATTACAACTAGGGATGCACCGAATCCAGGATTCGGTTCAGGATTCGGCCTTTTTCAGCAGGATTCGGATTTGGCCTAATTTTGCATATGTAAATTAGGGTCACAAAACAAGGAAGTAAAGAATGTTTTCCCCTTCCCACCCCTAATTTGCATATGCAAATTAGGATTCGGTTCGGTATTGGACGAATCTTTTGCAAAGTATATGGTGGTTCGGCCGAATACAAAATAGTGGATACGATGCATCCCTAATTACAACTTTACGCTTATTCAGTCATAATACTGAGTGTAATGCAAGTGTGATCCAACGGAAGTGGTCTGGTTTTAAAACCCATTGCTTAGATTATACCAAATAAAATAACATGGTCTGCAAGTGCTCTGAGCAAAGTTGCTGTAAGCCATAATTTTGGTCCATTCGCTAGGAAAGATCTCTGAACAGGCTTGCACTTGCATTAAACTTAGCAATGAAAAGAAGCGCTAGATGATCCGATAGGTTAACTGTAGCTTACAAACCTCACTTGTTGTCTAAAGAATGTCTCACCAAATGATATTTGTTTTCCTCCACAAGCTCAAAGGCTCTATATATTTAAAAGATTTGGTTTGTTGACCCACTTCATGGTTTTTGGCCTCTTTGCTTTGAACAGTAACGTAACAAAGTCTCATAAATTTGCTGACTAGATCATTAATGCCCTCACAACACGGGATTTGTAGTTATCTTTGGTTATACCATATTTCCTGCTAATTTGGCTGGAGTCAGTGCTTTATTAAATAATTTATAGTAGATTCCATATGCAAGCTACATGGCTACTCCCACATATATCAGAAAGCACCTTATTGCTAAAGTGTTTAAGTAGCAACGTTTCTATAAAGAATTGGGGGGAAGTTACTGAAATCCTATTGTTTTCATGCAATTCCAATGTCTTTACATGAATTATCGATAGTTGGGAAATTCTTGATTCTTTTCTAGAAGCTAATGGAATTTTATCATTTCACAGGTTGGAGAACAAACTACCAAGAAATTGAGTACTTCTTGCAACAGTGTCATGTTAGTTTACATTTATTTCATGCTAGTTTCCCTCTGTACACACACTGGTATTTTACAACTCAGGAACACTAGGTTACACCTCTGTCTCTCTCCTTATTGTGTCTATGTCTATCCACACTATTTCTTAAAGTGGGTATTAGTGAATCTATACTCTGTATTATTAAATGTGTAATGCTAACAGATTGATCAACATTTGTACTGCAACTCGTTTATTTTTGACAGAAAAGATATAAAAATTACAAACAAGAAGGAAATTAAAATCACAAAAAAAAGCAAATATTTTGTAAAACCCTCCTTACTATTAGTTTATGGTTTTCATTTTTTTCCCCTGGGGGCATAGAGTCTTCCACTGTTGTAGTTAAATCAAATGCTGCCCTAAACCATGGAGGGATAAAGTCACATTTAATCCTATACTCTGCTTTATACTGCTCTCTTGTGTTGGAAAAAGTGAACTGTGTTAATACAGAAAGATTTTTACAGTTGATAAAGTGCCTAAACACATCTTAGAATATACATATACAATGTCACTGAATACATTTTTGTACTTTTATCACTATACTAGTTATACAAACTATAGGTACATGTGCACTACAAGTATTATGCTATAAAGTTTGCAGGGCAAAAGGACTGCAAAGTATACAGGTATATCTGAGAAATTACACATAGCAGTAGGGTAGACAGCTCGGCAGCTGGTGATAGGGATCAAGAAGGTAGTCTTTGGAAACAGGTTAATGCCCAACTATTACTCTTCACAGAGAACTGGCAAGCTGGAATAAAGAAACTAAATATCAAAAACACAGTTAAAGTAAGTAAAACTAAATAGTGTTCCTAGAACATTAGGAATACTACTAGCTATATAATATATAAAAATTTTAGTTCCCTGACAGGAGGCACATAAGAATTGCAGTTTAATAATCCAGGGAATTTTTGAAATGTTGCTGGATTATTATTACTGCTGTTGCTATTATTATTAATATAATAGTTAGTAATATTAATATAAAAGTTTATCTCTGTAGGTAACCATTTGTATTCTTTTGGGGCTCAACACCGATTTGAGCATGCGCAGTTGAAGCTGATTCCTGACTTGGCCCAACTGCGTATGCTCCCGCAGGATTCGTGTCGGCGTTGAGCCCTGATAGAATACGAAGCAGGGGAAGATGAAGCCCGGGAGTACCGATGCTCTGCATTTTAGGGTCAGAATTTTTTAAGGGGTTGTTTTTTGACTAATGCACAGTGCAGGGAGGGTGAGTGAAGGGGGGGGTGCAATGGCAGGATTTTTTGGTACAAGGGGTTTATTTTAGGGATGCACCGAATTCACTATTTTGGATTTGGCCAAACCCCCAAATCCTTTGCGTAAGATCGGCCGAATACGGAACCGAATACGAACCTTAATTTGCATATGCTAATTAGGGGTTGGAAGTGGAAAACATTTTTTACTTCCTTGTTTTGTGACAAAAAGTCACGTGATTTCCCTCCCCACCCCTAATTTGCATATGCAAATTAGGATTCGGTTCGGCTGGGCAGAAGAATGCAGCCAAATCCAAATCATGCTGAAAAAGGCGAATCCCGAACCAAATCCTGGATTCGGTGCACCCCTAGTTTATTTCTCCTTTAAAGTCATAAAATCAAAACATGTCGCAGGTAGGAGCATCCTAATCTCTATTCAGCTTTAGTCTCTTTGCAAGTGGATGCTTCAAGGGGCTACCTTTCTACAGTGCAATCCTTTTTGTGGGGGATCTTCCAAGGCACATACCAGGGCAAAGGTCTATATACTCAGCTATATGATTTGATGATGAGAGAGTGAATCTGAATTTGATGGCATTTTTGGTTAATTGGTTAAAAGAAGAAAAACTTGCTATATAAGAGATCCAGGACATGACTAGTCAAACTTGGAGTAAGATGCTAGTGGCTAATTAGCAACATGTATGTTGCTCACCAAGCCCTTTGATGTTGCTCATGTTTTGATTTCTGATTAGAAGTTTTGGAGACAAAAAGGCCATGTGTACAAGACTCACCTGTATATAATAGCAAGCTTTAGTCGGACAGTCCACAAAGAGGCTACCAAATGACCAACCACAGCACTTTTTGGGCACCCCTAGCGACTTTTTCCATACTTGTGTTGCCCCCAATGTTTCTTGTAATTAAATGTTGCTCATGGGTAAAAAGTTGGGGACCCTTAACCCAGAAAAGAGCTTCGGCAGTCAGCGGATGCCTCGCTGGAACTGAATATTGTACTACAGCGGAGGATTCGTGTTTTTAATATGATTAGCGTGTTTCTACCTGTAGCTGGCGCTAAATCGCTGCCGGAACCTTTCTTCCAGTTTGAAGTGCCCGGGAGGGAGATATTCGGGTTGCAACTCCGCTGTCACAGCATACTGAAGCATTGTGGGAGCTGTCAGCCGCTTTCGGCGGGTTTTGTTAAAATGGCGCCGTTGCCAATGGCTGCAGATAATCTGAGTGTTCGCAGCTAAGTGAGCTGAGAGGGACGGATCTGAGGCGGCGAAAGCTGAACGACACATAGCCATGGCAGTTCCGGACCAAAAGTCTCCGAACGTTCTGCTGCAGAATTTGTGCTGTCGGATTCTTGGCAAGGGGGAAGGTAATGAGCTCGTTCTAGTACGGTAGAAATGATGACATATAATAGGTCCATTTCTAATATCCTTTATTTATGCAGCACATTGCAGAATGTATCATTCATCTACTTCCCTACACCATGAAGTTAACAATCCCTTACACACTCACACTAGGGGCAGTTTTGTCAGTAACCTATTCAGAATGGAACATAACCATGTCTTCAGATATATTCTACAGCACAAAGTAACCAGTTCATTGTTAACCTTACAAAGTTTTATATCTAATATAAGTGATAAGTAAGCAAATGCTGGTGCACACAGGGAATTCTTTTACTGCAACAGTTTGTCCTTGTCATTGACTGGCTAGTTACAAATATATGCTATATATATATATATATATATATATATATATATATATATATATATATATATATATATATATATATATGTGTGTGTGTGTGTAAATGTATTTCTGACAAGCAACTAACACTTTAGGTGCTTTACCAACTTTCTTGCAAACCACATATGAAATCTTTTCTTTGTTTTCTGTAACTGGTCAGTCATATGAGCAGACTTTTTCTAATAAGAGAAGCATCATCACCCATAAAGAAGAACGAAAGCTACAGAAGCAGCTTATTGCCAATAAATTAGCTACAATAGTGCAAGCTATAACACTATATTTATTTTGCCATAACTGAGTAAACTGCTTTAGAAACTCTCTCTGTTTGTTTAGGATAGCAGCTGCCATATTAGCTTGGTGTGACATCACTTCCTGCCTGAGTCTCTCCCTGCTCACTCATAGCTCTGGGCTCAGATTAAAGCAGGGAGGGGGGAAAGAAAGGAGGAGAGGAGCAAACCGAGCATGCTGAAGCCCTGCCCTGGAGGTTTAAGCTGAAAGAAGGAAGTCTGATACAGAAGCCCATGTGTACTCAATAGAAGGAAAGAAATGCAGTGTTTGTTTTGACAGAGGACTCAGAGCAGCATTACTTTGAGGGTTTACTGGTGTATTTATATAGACCTTTCTGATAAAGCTTACTTAAAGGACCAGTAACGTCAAATTTTTTTTTTACAAAATTCGTTAGTATACATCGAAATATAACCACCAACACACTTTAAAATTTTAAATTGCAAAGCCTTTATTAAAAAATAACTTACTGAAACTCCACTTCCTGTCCTCTTCAGAAACGGCGATACGGCGACCATCCTTCCTGCAGCAGTTGATTTCTTCTCCCTGGCTATCTCTCCTGGCCACTCTATGTCTGCCGCGCTCTGCCAGCAAGATTGACAGCCAGCTTCTTCTTCTCCAGTCACTTCTTGATGCAGCCGTACTGGTCCTGGTGGTGATCATCTACGGGGCTTGCACAAAACCGGCGTGCGCTGGACTTCTCCCTGCACACTCGGTGTGCTGCTGCTGCGGACTCTGAGCCCTGCTGCCCCTTTGTTTCCCGTGCACCCTGTGTAATGGAGGTCCCTGCTGACTGGGGGTCTGCGGCGGAGAGCGCTTGTTGTTGCTCCCACCGCCGGGCCTGTCACTCCTGATCGCTGCTCTCATGGAAAGTAGCGCTGCGCCCAGTTCCAATGCAAGAAAGGGTTTCCTGCGCTATTCAGGTGCGCTCTGCTCAGTATCGACAGTGCTAAAGTTATGAGAGAAACAGAGACAGCACTGAGGTTACAGGAAGAAGGACAATATTGAGAGTAACAGCAGCGGACAAAGAACTAGAGCTGAGTAGGAAGCCTCCCAGACAAAGAGGCTGTGCGTGCGCTTCAGTTCAGACGGCAGCGCCTGGGACAGCGCTACGGACAGCACACAAAAGCAGCAGCACTGCGGGACAGGCTCTCCATGGCGCTACTATCCATGAGAGCAGCGATCAGGAGTGACAGGCCCGGCGGTGGGAGCAACAACAAGCGCTCTCCGCCGCAGACCCCCAGTCAGCAGGGACCTCCATTACACAGGGTGCACGGGAAACAAAGGGGCAGCAGGGCTCAGAGTCCGCAGCAGCAGCACACCGAGTGTGCAGGGAGAAGTCCAGCGCACGCCGGTTTTGTGCAAGCCCCGTAGATGATCACCACCAGGACCAGTACGGCTGCATCAAGAAGTGACTGGAGAAGAAGAAGCTGGCTGTCAATCTTGCTGGCAGAGCGCGGCAGACATAGAGTGGCCAGGAGAGATAGCCAGGGAGAAGAAATCAACTGCTGCAGGAAGGATGGTCGCCGTATCGCCGTTTCTGAAGAGGACAGGAAGTGGAGTTTCAGTAAGTTATTTTTTAATAAAGGCTTTGCAATTTAAAATTTTAAAGTGTGTTGGTGTTTATATTTCGATGTATACTAACGAATTTTGTAAAAAAAAATGTTGACGTTACTGGTCCTTTAATCTTAGTCTTTTCTTCTTCTTTAAGAATAAATGTATAGTTTGAACAGTGTGCATAAAATGAGTTATGTATAAAAACAAAAACAAACGCTTTCTGACTGCCAAGGGAGGCAAGCTAAAATTTAGTCATGAAACTGTTAAATTAATCCTGATTATTCCACAGTCTTTATTTCACCATGTAGGCTAGGTACAGTCAGACTATAACTCAGTCTGTTATTGCCTTTAGCAAATGTCAGAAGGTTATTTTCACATCCTGAGTTATATCTGCTGCATTTCTCTTGTGCCATGTAATTTTGGTATAGGTATCTTTATTTTTCTTAATACACATATTGATAAAATTTATTATTTGCAGTCAGAAAAAGCATATCTGTTTTTATTGGTATACAGTAAACATATAAACTTGCAGGTGCAATGCAGGAGTGATTTTGATGCATGTATTAAGGCAGTGTAGTCTATTTAATGTAGATTATTGTGGAAGGTTTGTGTTTGTATCTGTTTGTTTACCTGTCTATACAAATACAGATATTGTTAATAGATTCAAGGTTTTAAACAGTTTGTCAATAGGAAACTTGGAACAGACCTCTTCATTCAATGGTGCTTTTTTGTTTAGTTGATCAAGCAGGTTTAAAAAATGATCATGACAAAGGATGATGTTCCTGCCTGGTTCAGAACTGTCATCGTTACATGCATGGGTGGTCGTGTGACTGTTTTTTTATTCCATAAAGCATCTTATCGCAAAATGTTTGTCTTTATGTTAAAGGAGTTGTTCACCTTCCAACACTTTTTAAGTTCAGTTGTTTTTAGATAAGTCACCAGTAATTTTCTTTTCATATTTTTCAGTTGAATTTAGATAGTATATAACATAAATAAAACTTTTTTCAAAAGTTTATCTGTCTGATGTATCAGTCTGGCAGCTCAGCAATCCAGATGTTCTGAATTGGAACAATTTGTAACATTAGTTGATACATTTCTCTAGTGTCAGACTGGCCCGGCGAGACAACGGGAAAAAACCCCTGGATGATTGACTTGGTTTTCCAGAGTAAATTTATGCATCTGTAATGTTAGCAACTTTTGTATCAATTATAACAGCTGAAAGCAGAGATGCATGGCCAAAGATAAGAAAAGTATCAACGAATATTTAACAGGTTACTGAGCCACAGCCCCCCAGCTGCTCTGTATTTTACAATATTGAACTATGTGGGCATGAGACAATGAGAAAAATTAAAACTTCAACAGTAAAAAAAGTGTTTAAAAATAAAAGAAAAATAGAAAGCAGTTGAAAAGCTTACAATATAAATGATGCATTGCACTTATATTAATAAATAATGGCACCAGTGTATTTTACAACTTCTGTATACAGAGATGTATCGTGCTTTATTTATTCATTGCATTTTCCAGTGCCTTATATATATGCTATGTTAAAATGCATATTAATAATGTTTAAATATGTGGAAAGTTTTGCATGTAAAGAATTTCACCACTTTATAAAAGTCATAGTTAGACAGCATACCTCAGGTCATACCCCAAGAAAACCACAGACCGCTGTCAAGGCGCTGATCAAGAATATCAGGAATCCGGCACAATTAACATCAAGATTCGGCTTTATTCACACATAGGAAGGATAACAGTGGAGGATGTACAATTCTAACGCGTTTCATGCCCCATAGCTGGGCACTTCATCAGAGTGAAGAAATGTTTAAATAAGAAATTTTAGAACTAGGAATACAGTTTATAAATGGCATTTTCATTTGCTATACAAATTTTCATTGGTTTACATATGTCAGAGTGTCTAAGCCCATTTCAGTGACATATCTGGTATGTACATTTGATATTCTTTGCCAGATAAAAACATTTATTTCCTTGAATTAAATATTTATAGTAATCCTGATTAGTTATGTAGTAGTTTGGAAACAAATGAGAATAAGCTAAGGGTTCATTTACTTGTTACCAATGCTGTTCCCAACAGTACTTTCTGAATTCAGTTTCAATAATAAGAAAGATAAAGCACATTCTCCCCTCTCCCTACTTTCCTTCTTTTACTAGCAATGGCATGCTGTGAATTGAACAAAGGTTCTAAATCACAGGAGAACTGCAAAATGCAATGCAAACATGCCATTGTACAGATTGGGTGTACCACCTATATTTATTCTGTATCCTTGTGGGTTGTCCTGTAGCTGTGTAGGAGAACAAGAATGGGCAGAGTATGTGCGTGAATACAGGTAAGGGATCTGTAATCAGGAAACCCGTTATCAAGAAAGTTTCGAATTACTGGATGACTGTCTCCATTTTATCCAAATAATCCACATTTTTAAAAATGATTTCCCTCTTCTCTATAATAATAAAAAAAGTGCCTTGTACTTGATCCAAACTAAAATATAATTAACTTATTGTAAGCAAAACCAGCCTATTGGGTTTATTTAATGTTCAAATTATTTTTTAGTAGACTTAAGGTATGAAGATCAAAATTATGGGAAGATCCTTTAAATAATAGGACCCATACCTGTACTTGTTTGGTCCACCTAGTTTATTTTTTAAATCCTGAGGCAGCATAGCAGTAGGCATTTTGTCTTTTTCCCTTACAGCAGTCACTAATCTCCCAAAAAATGTACTCAAACTGAATTAAAAACATGTGCATCAGCATTTGCGCTGAATCACAATTTCTAATGTCAACTTCTGCCAAGAATACCAAGGTATCACTTCTTATGTTTGGCTTTTAGGTTTGTATAGTTCATTAATAATGCACAGTTTTACATCATGTTTCTCTGTCATCTGCGTGGTCCACAAGTTAAACTGGAGTTAATGATAGCTTTCAGAACTGAATACTTAAAGACGGCTATTAAATTCTAACTTTTGAATGAAAATAATTGAATTTTATTGATATTGCATTGCTTTTATATGCATCACAGTAGAGGAATACATGTTTTTACCTCTAGCAGGTTTAGCATAGTGTTAAGTCTGGGCCCTAGTTGTGTTGACTTTATTTGGGGCAACATTTCTATGGGTTATCTACACACTAATAGCAATTATGCAATTCATACTAACATCCTTGGGCTTGGCAGTTTTTCCTTCCACACACATCCTGTAATAATAAACCCATTCTCAACTCTATGAGAGTCTGTAGGTTAGCGTCTCTCAACTTCATCAACCCACATGTGTATTGCATATCAATAACCTTGTGAATGGGTAAAGGCGGTTCCTGAACTGATATTTGACCACATAGGGGGCTTAAACCCAAAAAGTCAGAAAACCACTTTGCTAATAAATAAGGTAGACTATAAGAGGTACTTACACTTATGCAGGAGAGACAAACACACATGAAATAGCGGGCAGGAGAGGCATAATAGATAATAATTTATTGCATAAAATACTTAAAAAATATATACGCACAGAGGCATCGTGAGACTGAGCTGGGGTCTCTTTACATGATGTGACCTTGTAGGCTTTTGGCAGACAGACAGGCTTACAGGCAGAATTTGAGGTAGTGACAGAGACTTTATCAGGGCCAGGCCCCCCTAAGGTGTCTTCTTTATGGTACACCACTGTATATGGGGAACAAAGCACCACAAGGCAAAATAAAGGCATCATTATGAAAATAGACCAGTATAGGAAACAAAAGAATAACAAAGTTATTAGAGATAAATTCCGTGCAAAAGCATGAAAGACATTTTTAAAGGGCAAGTCAACCTCAAAATAAAAATTGGCCTAATAAAAGAAAACATTATTCTAAGCAACTTTGCAATATAAATTGATACATTATTTAAAAAGTAGCAACAGGAGTTAAGCCAATGCTGGATATAAACAAAATGGTCCACTGGAGAGCAAAATAGTGAAAAAAATAGTTTTTTTGTTTTTATTTGAGATGCATAGCACTACATGTTTCGGACCAAGCAGGTCCTTCCTCTGGTGCAATTTGCTCTCCAGTGGACCATTTTGTTTATATGCTACATTGAAGTAGAATTGGCAAAGCTACTACACTGTCTGAGGAGCTGAACGAACAGACGCATTGATCCAGGAACTTTTTCTAATAGACATTGTACTAGTTAAGCCAACGCAGCTTTCAATAGCAATTGTTTTCACAAATAACTTTTAAAAACACGGAACATTTTTAATTAATATATATTGGAAAGTTGCATAGAATTAGGTTTTCTTTTATTAGACAAATTTTATTTTGGGGTTGACTTGCCCTTTAAACCCTTTTCTTTTGTTAAATGGTCACATATGCTAGTAAAACTATATTCCTCCTTTTAGTTATATAGATGTATTATTTTATATTATTAGAGCTAAAACAGTGCCAACATATTCCACAGCATTAAATAAATTGATTTATACAATCAACATACAAAATTATACTAACTACTAGAGACCTGCTCAATAGAGCTTGCAGTCTAAAAGATAAATGTCTACAATCTAAATTACATGTTCCACCTATAAATAATGGCCAATGCATATTCTAGTTCATGCAGATTTACAACTACGGTATATAGTCATGTCATGCTTTATTGGCATGGCTTCATTTCCCAGTGCCTTATGCAAACTTTCTTTATATGTCTACTTTTAATTGTCTACTTTTTTCTTTGTCTGATAGTCCAAAACAATAATATTTATTATTATTATTATTATTATTATTATTATATTGTGTTATCATTTTTTCTTATGCCCCCATAAAAGGAAAATACTTAATACTTCTAATGAAACATCTAATTAATCAGCTTTGGCAGCATCCAAAATGCTAACATCGAGTCTGGGTGATGTCTAAGATGCCATTTAGGAGGCAGAGGTTTCAGTAAAACTACTGAGTAATCCAGTTTAAGGGCTTGAATAGCATGTTCATGTTTCCATAGAGTCCTCATTGAAAGGAGTCTCTGGTATGTGTTATGTTTGGATTTCATATCTGATGGATCAGGGACAAGGGTTCCTTTTAACATAGGATGTTTTTAAATTCATTTAAAGTCATTCTGTGGCTTTGGTATAATCCAAATCCTCAGAATTGTCTACAGATTTTCTTTTTTTTTTTTTTTTGCATAGACTATGAATCTGCACTTATTTATTCTTTCTTTCATTTATGAAAAAAACGACAATTTTTTTAAAAAAAATGTTTACTTGTAGCTTCACTGATATAAACATTTTCTAATGGTGCTCTGCATTTTATGAAAAATGTACTTTAAGATTAACTTTCCCTTTAATGGCTATTAACTGAAATGTGTTATGCTTTGTAAAATTGACCGCTTCTGTGTCATTGAAAAAATGTACCCTATTGCTGTCACTTAAACCTCTCTGCATGTTGTTTTTGTAATCCTTCATATAATGGTTTTTAGGTTAGGTTCATGTAAAATGTCCATTTACCTAAGAGCAGAAAAGCACTATACACATCATGGCGTATGTCTCGTGCACTTGAAACCACCTATTGAGAATTACAACTGTAATCCTACCTGCAATCTCCCATAGATGCTATAAATAAATCAGAAAAACTATAAGTGAAATCGATCCATTTAGAGGTCACACAAAGCTCTACTTGAAGCTGAAGTGTATCTCCAGTATATTGTGTTCTGGATATGTCCCTTTGTTTGCCGAAACTGCTGTATTTCTTTAAGTTATAGCAATCTGAAAATACAGCATTAATGCTTCACTCTACATTGAGGCATGGTGACAGCACTTTGCATCGGTGATTTTATTAACAGATAGTTCCTCCCAATCAAAATTTTATAGACACAAAGGTGAGTTAAGATCGTTCCCATTTTATAATTCTCCAAGATATTGACATTCTGCAGACTTATGACTTGCAACCCATTTCTGCCAGTAACTAAAAATGTTTACTAAAGCTGTACATGCATATAAATATCCGCAAAATTATGTTATTTTCTTGATTTTCCAAACTACATGATGGGGCAAATCAGACCGATTGATTTTTGGCTCCAGGGCCAGCAATCTGACCATAATGGATTCTAGGCAGAGCCATTGGGAAAGGACCAATTTTCCGCCAGATACTGTATTTCTCAGATTACAGTCTGGGAGGGCTCATACCAATGACCAGCTTTAGATTGCTGAAACGTCTTGCTCTTTGATTAAAGTGGACCTGTCACCCAGACACACAAATCTGTATAATAAAAGTCCTTCTCAAATTAAACATGAAATCCAATTTCTATTTTTTATTAAAGCATTCATAGCTGTTGTAAGCTCATTTAAACATCTCAGCTGCCAATCAAATATTGTCTGCCCCTCCTCTATGCCCGTGGCATAGAGGCGGGGCAGACAATTACTTTCACTTTCCATTCAGCACTTCCTAGAAATCACTGCTCTCCCCACATTCCCCCAGTTCTCTTTACCATTTAATTGTGTAACCAGGGCATGGGGATGGACATTGGGTCCCCCATTCTGGTGCACAAACAAGATTCTGAGATGATACAAGGCTTGTCTTAATAACAGTGTCCACAAAATGGCTGCTGCCTGCTTGCTATAATTTTGAAATCCCAGACTGTAGGAAATAAGATTCAAATAATTTATGTAGTGTAATTAAAGTTCATTATCCTTGACTAATCTGATAAAATAGGATTTTGAATAATGTTTTTTGGTGACGGGTCCCCTTTAAGTATATCTGCCTAGTTAATTTACAATATAGGATAATTAGGCATTCACGGGTAGTGTTTGTGTCTATTAATGTTAAAGCAGAGATTATATTGGCAAATCACAGTTGTTTTTTTATTTATTTTTTTCAGCTGATGTGGCCCAGCAGTTTCAGTACGCAGTCAGAGTTATAGGCAGCAACTTTGCTCCCACCGTCGAACGAGATGAATTTCTTGTGACTGAAAAAATCAAGAAAGAATGTATGTAATCTAGATGGATTTTTATTATGTAAATTGCAATAAAGCCTTTTTTTACATTTGTTGTTAAATTTAATGACATGAGATCCGTTATTTGGGACCTGGGTTTTTTCAGGTAATAGATCGTTATGTACCTGCTAGTCTGTTAAAATTTTTTGGAAAGATAAATAAATCCAATAGGATCGTTTTATTACCAATATGGATTCATGCAATTTAGTCAGAATCAAGTACAGGTATTGGATCTGTAATCCGAAAACCCGTTATCTAGAAAGCTACAAATTACAGAAAGGCTGTCTCCAATAGACTCCATTATAATCAAATAATCCAAATTTTTCAAAATGATTTCCCTTTTCTCTGTAATAATGGAACAGTACCTTGTACTTGATCCAAACTTTACCAAAAAAAAAAAACAATACTTATTGGAAGGAAAACCAGCCTATAGGATTTATTTAAAGTTTGCATGATTTTCTAATAGACTTAAAGGAGAATTCAACACTTTACCAAAAAAAAAAAAAAAAAAACCCTGCCCCCCGGGGAAATGCCCCTAACTTTTTACTTACCCCTCGGCGCAGATTCAGGCATCGGAGTTCACCGCAGCCATCTTCCGGGTCTTCGGTAAGCTGTGACGGAGACTGACGAAGCGGCGCATGCGCAGTTGGTTCAATTTACCAGTTTGCGTCAACTGCGCATGTGCTAGAATGGACGGAAAGTGCCGAAGCGCCGGAAGAAGACACGAAGACCCGGAAGATGGCTGAGGTGAATTCTGATGCCTGAATCTCCCTCAAGGGGTAAGTTAAAAGTTAGGGGCATTTCCCGAGGGGGCAGTTAGGCTGGGGGGAGGAGGGAGGGGGGTTTACGTTGGGTGGGGGTAGGGTTTTTTTTTTTGGTAAAGTGTTCTCCTTTAAGGTATGAAGATCAAATTATGGAAAGGTATGAAGATCAAATTATGGAAAGATCCCTTATCCGTAAACCCCAGGTCTCAAGCATTCTGGATAACAGGTCCTATACCTGTACAATGTACTGTTTTATTATAATTACAGAGAAAAGGGATTTTTAAACATTAGAATGGACTCTATGGGAGGTGACCTTACTGTGATTCAGAGCTGGAAAAGTTATTGCATATCTGTAGTAAGTTTTGATCTGGTGCTTACCATACTTTTTGTTTTATAATTTTTTTGAAACCCCAAAATGAAAGGTTGGAAAATTGGGGACAAATGTAATAAATTATAGCTGGGTGGCATTGATTTAATTGAATGCAATTAGTATAGCCCCCCCCCTCCCCATTTTCTTGAATTAAACTTAAAATGACTGTAAACTGGTACTCCTTTTCCTCAATACAACTTTACCATTTATGGCCACCTTTTATTATTTCCTTTTATTCCATTTTTTTTTAAGTGGTATATAAAAAGTTGAAGCATATATATTTTTTAGACATTAGTGTTCAAATCTAACCATGGTCAGAAAACAGAAATTCATAAATCCTCTAACCAATAGGCGAGCTTTTTACATTTTCAATAAAACGATTTGGCTTCAGTATTTTTTTCTTTTGTCAGTTGTGAGACAGAGGAGGGAAGCAGACGGTGCTCTCTTTTCAGAACTTCACAGAAAGCTTCAGTCACAGGTATAGTTTTGTGTGAGTTTAAAAAACTGTGCTTTGTTCTCCCATGCATGCTTGGATTACCACCTGAAGCTGCTGTCATTGAATGTAGTGGATATTCGCTAATTGCTTTAGACTGAATATGACTATATCCAATGATTTTCACAGATTTTTTGTTTTTGAGACCAATTGTTGCTGATCAGATTGCATGTATAATGTAAGCAGACCAGGGACATTTTTAGTAGTACTCTCTTAGTACTAAAGGCAGGTGGTAAGTTAAATACTGTGTAGTGCCTACAGGCACTTCCCTCTACTCCTCACACTTTGACATGACGTTCAGGACACAGACATGCCCCAGATGCTAGGGCTTGTTGAATGAGCACTCGGGTGTAATTTTGCACCTCTTCGTGGTCATGGATTTGTGTTGAGGTCCATGATGTTGATTCATATTCCCAAAAGGAAAATGCATGTCTCCATATTAATATGTACTGTCTCTCGTCTAAATATATTTTTTAAATG
This sequence comes from Xenopus laevis, assembly GCF_017654675.1. Taxonomy (NCBI): domain Eukaryota; kingdom Metazoa; phylum Chordata; class Amphibia; order Anura; family Pipidae; genus Xenopus; species Xenopus laevis. The sequence goes on from NC_054374.1 coordinate 107,061,677, forward strand.
CATATTGACCTTAAATTTATGAATATGTCACGTAAAAATGAACCTAATATATAGAACTCTATGAAGTACATTTCTCAAAGGCCTGTATTTATGATGAGGGCTTTTAACTGAGCAAAATGGAAAAGGAAATGTAACCCCCACTGTAAAATCAATAGTGCCAGCATAATGGCACCCTGGTCTCAATTGATTCTATCCTTCTGTGTTTGATCTATGCCACAACAACTGCTATCTCAATGCACTGAGAAGCAACACAAAATGAATTAAAGAGCTACAGAATGGGAAAACCTACTTTCTGACAGTCACAAGTTAGTGTACTCACTAAAACTATACTGCTGTCAGTAGGCAGCTGTAATGAAGAATATATTGGCTGCTGTGCTAGCACAGTGACCTGTTTCTGCATACCATGCAAAGCTGATGGCCAAGACCAAGGAAGGTTATGTTAACTGTTATAAGTGGTGAGGGTTTTTGCTGTTATAAATCCACAAAAACTTAATGGGAAACCTCCCACATGTAATAGATTTATGCTTATATGATTTTCACACAAAGAAATAAACTCAATAGTGTAGGTTTATTTATAGGGGAATTTGGTAGCAATTTTGATTTATCTTATGGCCTTTTAACTTTTTCAGTCTACCAGTGTATTCCAGTTGAAGGTTAAGTGCACCATTGATTAGAAAAATATTGAGGAACACTTAAGTAGTTCTTCACATTGATGTATTTGTACTTGAACATACCATTAAGTGCCCAGTGTGCTCAATAAGATTTTCCTGTTTGATGCTTACAGCTAGGCGTCTTTGAACTATAATTCTGATGACATTTAAATTATGTTGTCTTTATTGTTATTCTACAGCATCATGTGTGTCTGCCTTGTAAATCATAATTTAGAATAGGTACCCGTGGGCATTTGTACTTGGATTCAGGCACCTATTTAGAAAATCAGAAAATGATGTGCTGTTCAGTTCTGTATGTTGGCCACACCTTGATTTTATGCACGATTACCTTTGGGTCCTATTCATAAAACATTGACAAGATTGTAGCCTCAGCATAAGTCTGATATCTCTTGTAACTTCTGAATGGGTTCAGTGCAGCTTCCATGGTTACAATTCCACCAAACCTTTCACATGCTAAAATTAGGTGCTACATTTATGGAGCATCCTTCACCTAACAGAAGGTTAATAACAGTTACTGTGGCTGACCAAGATGTATAACTGGTATTAAGCCCATCTGAAAATGTCTTTAAGACTTGGTCAGATATTGCAATGTGAACAGGATTTCAGGATTTTCAGCATTCAGAAGCAGTGAGATTCTGTATTTATGTATCTAAGGAAAAAAGGTCTTCATATTGTTGCACAGTATAGTATCTGCTTTGTACTTCTCTTTTTTTTTTTCCTCACCCCAAGGGAGATCCCTTTTCTCCCTTACCGATAAACTTGCCTTGAATGTACGTCAAAAAGAAATGTGATATGTTATTCCAAGACCAGATATCAGATATGTAAATTCAAAAATGTTCTTTCCTTTCAGTGTGTTTTGAAAAACAGATGGTCTATACTCTACCTCTTGCTTAGTCTTAGCGAAGATCCTCGGAAGCAGCCAAATAAGGTGTGTAGCAAAACACTGATATCTCTCCTGTCTGTTAAAAAATACTGTAAATATCGTTTTATGCTGGTTGACTCTGATATGTGACATCTAAACTCTGGTGCAAGATAGATTACAAATGTAGACTTTACGGCATTGGTAGTATGATCATATTACGTCAACATAGTACAGCTATGGGACCTTTTATCCAGAATGCTTGAGACCTAGTGTTTTAACGGATCTCTCTGTAACTGGGATCTTCGTATTTTACGTCTACTAGAAAATCATGTAAACATAAACCCAATAGGCTGGTTTAGCTTCCAATATGATAAATCTTAATTGGGATGAAGTACAAGTCTATGGGAGATGGCCTTTATGTAATTCTGAACTTTCTGGATAACTGGTTTCGGGATAACGGATCCCATACCTATAGTATGTTTACATAATAATTCACACCTAGGGCAGATTTATCAAAAATCTATTGATTTCTTTCTAAGATTCAAATTTTTCTTGCACCCAAACGCACACATTTGAGTTATATTTTTGAAATATCCAATGTATGTGAATTAATAAGAAAAAAATTGTTTTGAATATTCGAATGTAAAAATTATTTTTTTTTATTCCAAAAACTCAATCAATTCAAGTTTTCGGGACATAAATTAGATTGATTCAAGTTTTTTCTTGACATAAACTCGATCATTTGAGGTTGTTTTTCCCCCTGTCGTTTTTCATGCAAATTTTTGACATTCCGATTTTTCCATAAATATGCAAACATTTGAAATTTGAGTTTATCTGAGGTAGAAAAACCCTAACAACTTAAAAATTCAATTCCTGAAAAATATGCCCCTAAATGTGAATGATTTCACTCAAGATGTAGAGGGACTGAAATATTAATCAGAAATACCTTCATTAGAATGTCTGCTTGTTGGCCTACTACACTGGCATGAAATACATATAACAGAGGAATCTTTTTTTTTTTCCCTCTCATACAACAGACCTTTAAGTAGGGCATACACTGACAAATACTGTCATAGAGGCCATACCATGCATGGCCATCTTTGCATTATTTATTTATTTTGGGGCCGGTCACCTGAATGATCAAAACAGCAGGAAGTGAAGAGAAACTACAAAGATGCAGCTCCTTTTCCCAACTTTCATATGACAGATGGTAAATTATGGATGATTATGTTGAATTAACAGATGAAATACTTTTCCTTGTGTTTTTATTGCAGACCTCTAGTTTTGCTGCATTGTTTGCCCAGGCCTTGCCCCGTGATGCCCATTCCACGCCATATTATTATGCCAGGCCACAGAGCCTCCCGCTCAGTTACCAGGATCGGAATGTGCAGTGTGCACAGAATGCTGCAAGCATCGGCAGCAGTGGGATTAGTAGTATTGGCATGTATGCTTTAAATGGGCCAACACCGCAGTCCATAATTCAAGGGTAAGTTTGTAAAGTACTGTAAATTATATCATGCTGATGTGGTAAAAATCAGAGAATGTAAACATTGCAAAGGCAACAATGGGGAAGCTTTTGCTCTTTGATAAATACTTTTTCAATCCTCAATGTGACAAGTGACTTGTGGCAGTTTCTTATGCATGCTTTACTTTAAAATTGTGTATTATGATGATTAAGTTGTGTTCTTGCATAGCAAACCCCGTCTTGGTCCTTCTATTATTGTAAGGTTTAATACATTCACAAAGGAAACTGCCAATATGGGAGTCAATTGAACTGTAGATTTACTTTAGAAACCACTGGTCTGTCGTTGGAAAATAAAATCACTGTAAAACTTTAAAGGGATTCTGTCATGATTTTTATGATGTCGTTTTTATTTCTAAATTACACTGTTTACACTGGAAATAATTCATTCTACCATCTAAAATGTCATTCCTAACCCAACAAGTGTATTTTTTTTAGTTTGGTAATTTTGCCTGGTCATGTGCTTTCAGAAAGAGCCAGCATTTTAGGATGGAGCTGCTTTCTGACAGGCTATTGTTTCTCCTACTTAATGTAACTGAATGTGTTGCAGTGGGACTTTGTTTTTTACTATTGAGTGCTGTTCGTAAATCTACCAGGTAGCTATCTTGTGTCAGGGAGCTGCTATCTGGTTACCTTCCAATTGTTCTGTTGTTATGCTGCTGGGGGGGAAAGGTAGGGGGATGATATCATTCCAACTTGCAGTGCAGCAGTAAAGAGTGACTGAAGTTTATGAGCGCACAAGTCAAATGACTGGCAGCTCCTGGGAAACTGACAATATGTCTAGCCCCATGTCAAATTTCAAAATTAAAAAAAAAATCTGTTTGCTATTTTGAGATTTCAGTGCACAATTCTGCTGGAGCAGCACTATTAACTGATAAATATTTATTTTTTCCCGTGACAGTATACCTTTAAAATGCTTAAAATAAGTAATTTTACCTGTCTAATGTTAATGGATATTTTGTGACTAGTTTAATGTTGAAATGAGTAAAATGTTGTAAGTGATCAAGAGTAAAGATCAAAAGTAAGACCCTCTTTGATGTATTTTGTGAGGTGTGAACTATCCATTTACATATGTGTTCCTTTAATTTCTAGAGGATCTCATTTGAAACCCTGTAGTTTGGTTAATTGTTAATGTCACTGACCTGTGCACATTAAACTGTAGTGTTGTCCAACTGCATCAGTGCAAATTATCCCACATTCTGGCATGTTAGAATAAACCCTCACTGTCATGACAGCAGATAACAGATATGCCGCTATTTTTTTTATCTTTTTGCCTTTACATCCCCGTTTAAGGATGAGGTTGTTGTTAAAAGAAGATGGTTTCCCAGCAGGGCAGGCCTGAAATAATAAACCATTGGATCAACTTTACTGCAAAATCAATATCCAATATATAACAGTCCCTTACTCAGATTTGTATATTTTCTAAAATCATTAAATCATTAAAGATTATATATTAAATAGATTGCTATAGAGAGAGAGAGAGAGAGAGAGAGAGAGAGAGAGAGAGAGATCATGAATGAATAGGAAGAAAGAATAATGTAATCCGTTTAAAATAAGTATGCACCGAATCCAGGATTGGGCCAAATCCTCGTGTATGTCTTAACTGAGTCTGCTGTGCTCACAGTTCTCTTTTTTTTTTTTCCCCTCCCTGTCCCTGATTTACATATGCAAATTAGTATTTGGATTTGTTCGATATTCTGCCGAATCTTTCACAAAGGAATCTGCGGTTCAGCCAAATCCCAATATAGTGCATTTGGTTGCATCCCTAGTTTAAAACACAGAACTGTTGTGCAATATTTTGTATTTTATATATCCTATTGAAATGTAATCTTGGATTGCAAAATAAGTTATGGTTCCAGGTAAAGTTTTTTTTTTTTTTTTTGTACTGTGTTGACCAGTTGAAAAAGTTAATGGGTAAAATTTTAGATATGAAGCATAACAAAAGTGGTGTAAAGGTGATAACTGTTGGGAAACAAAGATGATAATCACTTTTACACCATTAAGTTCCTTCTTCAGTTATGTAGTAATAAGTCTGATGTGGTGTTTTCTTTCAGACAGTCCAATCAAACTCCGAACATGGGAGATGCACTTCGCCAGCAGTTAGGGTCTCGCCTTGCTTGGACTTTAGCAGCTGGTCAGCAGCCATCACAGCAAAGCACTACCACCAAAGGCCTTCCCAATACAGTATCCCGAAATGTGCCAAGGACTAGAAGAGAAGGAGACTCAAGTGGTCAGAAAATAAAAGCAGCTCTGTTTTCTTGCTTGTTACTCTAGTGGTTAAGGCTTTAAAAATTGAGAAAAGAATCTTACACTGATGATCCAGTTGGACATAATTGTCAAATGAAAATCTCCACCAGTACAATGTCTTTCTTAATGAGTTTCAGTTGTACTGGGGACAGAGAAGTGAAACCAAAATATATAGGAACACATAGTTATCACATTCATTCAATCATTTTGATTTGTTCACCTATAAATGAACTGTTTTTATGAAATAGAGTGTGAAATTCTGCTTTTTATTCAGCAGCTCTTCGGTTAGAAATTTCAGCAATCTAGTTGCTTAGGTCCAAACTACCCTAGCACCCATACACTGATTTGAATAAGAGGTTGAATATGAATAGGAGGGGCCCTGAACAGAAAAATGAGTAATGAAATGTATCGATAACTATAAATTTTGTAGCGTTACAGAGCATTTGTTTTTATAGGGTGTCAGTGACCCTTATTTATATGCTGGAGACAGTCAGAAGAAGGCGCAAATAATTCAAACATAATAAAAAAATTAAAAAATAAAGGCCATTTGCTTAGAATAAGGATTCTATAAAAAACTAAGTTTACTTACAGGTGAACCACCCCTTTAACTCCAGTATATAGATCCACAGTCATATTTTGCATAGTTTTTAGAGTAAATGCATTCTTCCAGCAATAAGCCCAAATTTATAAGTTTTCCCTTTGTTTTAGGATCTGTTGAAATAACAGAAACATCTTTAGTGAGAGACCTTTTGTACGTTTTCCAGGGAATTGATGGGAAATTCGTTAAAATGTGCAATTCTGAAAACTGCTACAAAGTAGATGGCAAGGTAAAAGAAATGAGTTGTGCACTGGTATTACTGTAAGTATATTAATGTAAATTATTCACTAATATCATGACTACAACTGGATTTTATGGATAAAGAAATGTAAGAACCATTACACAAAATTCAATAAATATTTCAGTATCAAGTCCAAATAATTTACACCAGAAGTTAGTTTAACCTCACCAGGAAAGGACTTTCCTTCCAAATTTTGACTGAACATTATGTTGGAATACTTGAGAATTTTAATCTTAATGCATTGCACTTTCTGTTAAGCAGCAATAACCATTAAGAAATTGAGTTGTCCCTTTTTGCTTTGCCAGCTATATTTTGCCTTCTTTACTGATAAGTATGACCAGTTTCATTAGTTTCCAGAAATGCTATAATAAAATGTAATAACTGTGGTATTGTACTGCCATCTGGTGTACAAAAGGCAGCACTACTTTGAAATGCACAATGATTATAAGGAGACTCAACCTGTACGTGGGGAAAAAAAACCCCTCCCTCCCCCCCCTGTGTAGGCCCTCCTCCCCCCCGGGCAAATGCCCCTAACTTGTTACTTACCCCTCCTTCCAAGTCCTTTGTGGAGTTCACGGGCGCCATCTTCTCCCGAGGGCTCTTCTTCCTGCGTTGACCGAAATTTTTTGGCGCATGCGCAGTACGAGGCATTTACCGGTAAGGATCTTCTGCGCATGTGCTGAAAGTCACAAAGTTTCCAAAAAAAATATCGGAAACTTTGTGACTTTAGGGTGCATGCGCAGTTGGAGGCATTTGCCAATTCGGAGCTACTGTGCATGCGCCCGAAAGTCACGAAGTTTCTGATCTTTTTTTTCGGAAACTTCATGCCTTTTGTCTCATGCGCAGAAGATTCTTATCGGTAAATGCCTCGTACTGCGTATGCGGCAAAAAATGCCGGTCAAAGCAGGAAGAAGAGCAATTTGGAGAAAATGGCGCCCGTGAACTCAGCAGCAGAGGACCTGGAAGGAGGGGGTAAGTAACAAGTTAGGGGCATTTGCCCGGGGGGGCAGGTAGACCCGAGGGAGGGGGGAGGATTTTTTCCCTGTACAGATTGACTTCTCCTTTAAGGTGACCAAGTTTTTGATGATGCACCGAAGACAAAGTGTAACCAAAAACACTCTTTAGGACACTTACCATGTACTTAAAGGAGAATTCAACCGCCCACTAATAAACCTCTTTATTCCCTACCCTATGAGCTTTTTACACGGGTATGGTAAAACATTCTACAGAATAAATATAGCATTCTAGCCTGCACTATTGCAGCTAATCTATTGGCAATAAAATGCCTCCGTAGCTTTCCTTCTCCTTTAAAGGGTATAGGGCACTTACAGGTGTTATCACCTGTGCGGGGGGGGACTATGTAGGGTAGGTGGTTTTATTAGTGGGGGGGATTGAATTCTCCTTTAAGATAGTTTTATAATTTACTGTAAATAAAATGTTCCCTTATGTTGATAGACATAACCTTCCTTTAAAAACCGTTTTATTTGCTTTTGATCTTCATTTAGGAGTAATGACACTACTGACAAAATATTGAGACTAGTGTTCAGTGATTTACTAGACATATCATGGGATTTTGTGTAAACTGGAAGAAATGTTATCACTTCTAACCAAACCAGGTTACATTTTGTATAATGTGAAGTCCATCAAGTTCAACTCCTCCAAATGAAACCCAGCATCTAAACATACACACACTCAGTGAGCATGGCATGTCTGTCAGTGGGAAAAGATTGGCAGCGATCCTTAGCTTTTAAATCTTTGCTATACATTATAGTCAACCATTATCATCGACCAACATGACCTTGAAACACCTTCAAACTGTAGCACTGTAGAGGAGTAATTTGCTTCTGATGTCTCTTCGCTTTCTCAACATAAACTCACATATCTTTTATAGGGGAAGTTGACCTGTTTAACTGCTAAATAGGGGCCAAAAGCAAGGGTGGGGACTCTGACTCCAACAGAATGTGCAGGAATTTTGCTCATGCTGCTCAATAAAGCAGTGAGATAACACACCATTCCATTGTGTGGGGATGAAGATTCCCTGGCTTTAAGAATAACAACTATCCCAATTTATTTTCAAAGGCAAAATAGTTGTTTGAATTATTATCAATAGTATTTTGTGTGAATAAGGTTTTACTGTACATAAATGCAGGAAAATATTCTGTTTTGTAGTTGTAGTCGTTTTAGCATTGTTTTTGGGTTTTTTTTTGTTTAACAAGAGCCTCAGATTTTTTTTTAGGAGTATTGTCAATTGGGTAACTTGCTGTAACATCACAAGTGATGGCAAACTCTACAAGTAGGAGGTGACAATGTTGTAACAGCCAAGTACCTTATATGTACTGATCTCCTGGGAAAACTCATTGCTATTGGCTGCTACCTTACTAAGTAAAGCACAAGCTGTCACAACTGCAGCCTGTTAGCTGAAAACAACTTGTTTACAATGCACACACGGCTTTACATTTCTGCCTCTACATCAGTGATCCCCAACCAGTAGCTCGTGAGCAACATGTTGCTCTCCAACCCCTTGGATGTTGCTTCCAGTGGCCTCAAAGCAGGAGCTTATTTTCAATTTCCAGGCTTAGAGGCAAGTTTTGGTTGTATAAAAACCAGGTGTACTGCCAAACAGAGTTTCCTGTAGGTTGACAATTCACATATGGGCTACCAAATGGCCAATCACAGCACCTATTTGGCACCCCTAGAACATTTTCCATGCTTGTGTTGCTCCCCAACTCCTTTTACTTCTGAATGTTGCTCACGGGTTCAAAAGGTTGGGGACCCCTGCTCTACATGATGCTCACTCTTGTCTTGCGTAGAAGGCACATACTGTATTTGGTCACATTTCCATGGAAAGAGTCAGTTATCTAATGTTTGTTACTGTTTACAGTGTACGGATTTCCTTATTAAAAACAAAATAGCTTTAGTTTTTGATAAGACCTTGAATACTTAGTCATATTTTGGTTTGCAAAGTACAAGAGACCTGATATAGGGTGTTATTATTTATCAAAAGGTCGAATTTTAGAGTAATATGTATTTTATTAAACTCTAATAGTCACAATTCGAATAGTATGTTATTTATGAAAAAATTAGAAAGTCTAAAATTCGATCGACTAGTCCCTCCCTGAAAAATCGAATTGGATTCAATTTTCATCCAAAAAAAAAAACCTTGACTTGTTTTTTTTACGCACAACATTTTTTTTCTCCCATTGGGTCTATGGGCGTCATTTTCGAAGCAAAACTTGGCTCATCACTACTATTAACATCTTCAAATAGTTCAAGGGACTGCTGCCATTGACTTCTATTTGAAAGTGGAGAATAGAACTGTTTCCAGGGTCGAGGTGTGATAAATCTCACATTCGAGTTGGTGGTTTAAAATTTGTGAGTTTTGACCAAAGTAATTGCCAAAATTTGAATTTACCATTCGAACCTTCGTAAATCAGCCCTATAGCGTCAGTAGTTTAACACAAAGCCCATGGATGATAACATTTAGATATTTAAAAGTATTTTGTTAATTTGTACATGACTGATGGGTTTTAGTAAAATGTTTTTTAATAATGTAGTTGTAAATCATGTACCACACCACTGTATTTATGATTTTAGGTAGCTGTATCAAAATCCCTGAAAGATATTACCAGCAAACTTTCAGAACTTGGATGGCTTCACAATAAAATTAAAAAATACACAGACCAGAGGAGCCTGGATCGTGCATTTGGTCTTGTTGGTCAGGTATGTAGTTTACTGCAGCTCAGTGTCATGACATGAGACCTACGGTCTATTATACATGTGGGTGGAATGTTGCTTACACTTAAAGACATTTTGTATATACAACTAAAGCTTTTTTTATGTGCAGCTACTAGGGGGCGCTGCTGCATTTAGAAAACGTATTTGTCCAAGCAAATAATGTGCCAGATCCCAGTCATATCTATACATGCAAAGATGATACTCTGTTAGTTATGACTCTGTTTTTAGATATCAAAATTACTACTTTGAATTTATCTGGATCAGAGCTATTACCAGCACTGGAGTGCATTTTCAGCCTGATGACGCTTCAAAAAAGCTGCTGATGCAGACAAGGGGGGCCTTGTTCATCTGACTATTTAAATAAAGAAAAGTCAGATCAAACTAGAATCCACGATTAGAGCTATTTCTTATTAAAAAAAGCACCATTTAATCGGATCAGGGAGAAACATGAAAAAATTGAGAGAAAATACGAATCTTGCGATTTTTTTTCGGAGTGAGAATGATATTGTGTGCTTTAGCGAAATGTAGTTACATTACTTACTTTCCATGCAAGTAAATATTAATATTTAGTTTACTGTTCATTTTACTAAAATTTACAGTCTAAAATATCTCCAATGTATCGCAGCAATGTGCAGCCTGCAACACTTCCAGTTGAACTACAACTCAGCTGTTCAAATGCTGGGAACTTAGTCCTGCTGTAGAAATGCTGATACAGTTTAGTAGATTTGCGGTTTGTGCTTTTATTATTTTTAGTGTCTTAAATCAAGACATCAGTCTCCTTTGGTTCCGAAGATACATCCATTAAATTGTAAGCACTTATAGATTTTTTTTAAATCCCTGCTGCATTTCTTTAAACATACACAAAATGTGTGTATTATCGCTCTATTTCTGCCTTGTATCCTTGCAGTGCATTTGGCATTTTGCTGTTTAGTGAATGCAAATGGCTCTAAAATTAAATGTCATGAACATTTTGGTAAATTTTGTCCTTCCAGAGTTTCTGTGCCGCATTACATCAGGAGCTCAAAGAATACTACCGTCTCCTTTCAGTTTTGCATTCTCAGGTAAAGTATAACCAACCATGTTTGATTTGCAAATTATCTCTGAAAATGATGAAAACAAAATGTCTCCTGGGAACATTGCTGCAAACATACTACATTTTACATTTGTTTTCATTTATAGACACCTCCTCAAATAACAGAGCTTGCCTTGAAAATTCTCATTGCAAATACAGCAATGCCAATTCATTTCCAATGTTTAAGAAGCACTGTGGCCATACTACTTTGTCTGCAGATTTCTAAACAGATTGCATATTTGAGAAGCATCAGGCTGATTTTTCCTTTATTACATTTTATTAATAAACAATTGTGTCCTGATAATGGCACTAATAGGAGTATAAATCATATCTTTGTGTTCAGTATGTCTTCTGTGCTTTACCAATTCATTTTTTGTAGTGGAAATGTTTTTTCAAGCCATTGTCTCTCACTGGTAGGTTGGCCACAAGAAAGGGATGTGTCCAAGCAATCCAGAGACAACCCCTACACTTTATGGCTAGTGAAAATCAATAGAAATATCCTTGTTTATCTGCTTTCAAGTTTATAATATAGGTAGCCCACATATAAATTGTTAAAAAGGAGCTTTTTACGAAACTGCTTATTAAGGCTAATGTATCCACTCGAGTGGAAATTATAAATCCTGATAATACACTGCTGCAACTGATCCTTCGAGGACCATTTCACAGCTTGATATTTACTTCAACAAGCAAATGCTTTTTCTGTTTAAATTAGTTACAGGTTGAAGATGATCAAGGTGTGAATTTGGGAGTGGAAAGCAGTTTAACTCTCCGACGACTTTTGGTCTGGACATTTGACCCCAAAATTAGACTGAAGACACTTGCAGCACTAGTGGACCATTGCCAAGGTGAGAGAAAGCTAAATATGTAAAAAAAAAATCCTGTTCCATCTTGCCTTTTAATCTCAATACAAACGCTAATTAAATATTATGGATATAATGGTGCATAACCCAAAACTGTATTGGACGCTTCATTTTTTATGTTATTGTTTTTTTTTTTTTTTTTTTTTTGTTATGAGTTGCTAATAGTAATCTGCTTTCTTTTCCCAACCAAGCACATTGTTTGTAGTTGATTGCTAATTGCAGCCAGAGTAGGTGTAGCCACACTCAGCATGTGTTTACAGCAGGAAAACAATGTTGACAAACTCATAATTAAATAGTTATAGCATAACATTTGTACAGAAAGTCTTATTATAATCTTGTTGCAGTCAACTTTTTTGACATTGGTTAACTTATTTGACATATGTATCTTTAGTTTTCTGCTAAGGTTTTGATGAATTTCCACTATCCTATAATTAGCTGCTCTACAGCCCTACACCCTACCCAGCATCTAGTCTGCTGTGGACAATTTTTAAGGTATGGATGGTTCTTGCCAAAAAGAGTACATGGGATACAGCATTTCTTTCATTATTTTTAGGCTTTATTTCTCTTTTGAATATTAGAATTCGCAAAAATGTTTTGTGTAGAAATAGAACAATAAAGGAGCTAGTAGTGTACTATAAAATAAGAATATTTGGACCCTAGCAACCACATTGCAAACTGGAGAGCTATTAAATAAAAAGTTAAATAATGACACAAATAATAAAAAATGAAAACCCATTGCAAATTGTTTCAGAATGTCACTCTCTATATCATACTAAAAGTTAATGCAAAGGTGAACCCCTTTAAAACATGGGTTCCTTTTTTGGCAAGCACAGACCTAGCATTACCATGCACAATGACAAGGTTCAGTTGAAGTGATAGTAAGATTGCAGTCTAGAGCGGCAGAAATGCATTCTCTGGATTGATAAATAGTGCTTCACAATTTGTCACACAGACATACATATCTATGTATGCAGAATGCTGGGAGAACAATGACTTTTGACCTATTGCTCAATCTTTCTACTTCTTATGCTTTTGAACTTCATTTGATGGGTTGTATTCATTTATCAATGTGAATTACATACCTGCTCCTGTATTATTATTAAAATATGAAAAATCCAGTAATTACACCATATTTACTTCAAATAGGTTACATTAAGGTCCTTATTTATCAAAATCTGTATTTTTCTGAGTATTTAAATAAAAAAAGTCTGACCAAATTAGAATCCACCTTACTAAAAAAGCACGATGTAATCAGATCGGGGATAAAATCTAGCAAAAACCAGAATCTTACGATTATTTTTTTTTGTGGCTTTTTCCCGAAATGCCTAAATTTTTCCGATTTTTGCATGAAAATTCAGAAATAGTCAGATTTTTAGGCTAATTTTAGCACAGACCACAGAAACTTTCAAATAGGATAGGGACCTCTCCCACTGACTTATATACTTATCAGGTCTGAGATGGCAGATATTCAGATTTGGACTTTTTGCATCCTCGGGGTATAATAAATCTCAAAAAATTCAAGTTTATATTTTCCACTAAAAATTCAGTTTTTATAGTAAAAAAACAAAAATTTTTCAAGTCTTTGGCATTCAGACTTTAATACATAACCCCCTAAATTTTCATTTGTTTTAAAAATAAATAAATAAATAAAATAATATATATATATATATATATATATATATATATATATATATATATATATATATATATATATATATATATATATATATATATTAGCATATTCAATTCGCTGGAAGGAAACAGGGCCAATTTCAGATGCTTTATAGTGAGCTGAAAAAGGCTATAAGTCTTAAAAATAATTAAAGCTTAAGCCACCATGGTCCTAGGTACAGATTTGCAAATGTTTTTGGACTGTTACCATATCATTTTACAGCAAGAAACATTAAAGCGTTTTATCGACTACCCTTACAGACATGTCTCACGCCTAAGATAACTACAGAATTTGTAATTGGCTAGTTTTAGTGCTGCAGTTCTTTTGTCCTTTTTTCTTTCTTTCTTCCAAAATTGTATATTGTATATCCATTCCTACTGATAAGAAAGAAATGCCTGTCATCTCTAGGTAGTATTTTGTCTGCATGTTATTGCAGTTGAAAGTCTTTATTACAATTGGTCACTTGGCGTACTACTAATCTTTTTTCTTCAGGCAGGTAAATCAGCAGAATAACGTCACCCACGTTATTTGTACTCCTTCATCAAAATAACTTATGTTGTGATAGAAATAGCCTCATTTTAATCAAAAGTAAAAATCCTATAACATATCAATTTTCTCTATGTACCTCTTTGTAATTGGTATGTTTGCAAACAAACCTCACTTGGAAGCATATGCTTTTAATAGAGGTCAGAGGAGGTCAAAGTGTTATATATACAATATTCAGATAGACAGCCTTCTTCTGTGCCATTGCACTTTTGGCTCACTGCACCAGAAGAGATTTCTCTCCCATGTAGGAACAGTAAACAATGCAGTTTCATTGAGGGTAAAAAATATGTACTTTACCCTATTTTTATTAGGGATGCACCGAATCCAGGATTCGGCCTTTTTCAGCAGGATTCGGCCGAATCCTTCTGCCTGGCCGAACCAAATCCGAATCCTAATTTGCATATTGAAATAAGGGGCGGCAAGGGAAATCATGTGACTTTTTGTCACAAAATGAGGAAGTAAAAAAGGTTTTCCCCTTCCCACCCCTAATTTGCAAATTAGAATGCGGTTCGGTATTCAGGTCGAATCTTTCGCAAAGGATTCGGGGGTTCGGCCGAATCCAAAATAGTGGATTCAGGGCATCCCTAATTTTTATTTCCTTCATTTTCTAAAGTTTTTTTATTATATGTTGGCAGTTTCTTTGATACATTTTTGATGTTTCCATATTGTGGTGTTCTGTGCAAGCATCTCACCTCTCTCTGTTATTTGTTTTTTTCTGGATATATGCGGTTACAGATGCCATTTAAATAAAAAAATTAAATGTATATTTCAGGAAGGAAAGGAGGTGAATTAGCATCAGCTGTGCATGCCTATACGAAAACAGGCGATCCATATATGCGCTCATTGGTGCAACACATCCTTGGATTAGTTGCCTATCCCATCCTTAACTTCCTTTACCGCTGGATATATGATGGAGAATTGGAGGACACTTACCATGAGGTACACATTTTTTTTTGCTAAACTCCTTTGTAGGGTGCCCTGCCAATTTTAATACATTCTTTTCAATTACTTTGTATGCCAAGTTGCACTGATTTTTATCCTTTCATTAGTATTAATAGTAATAGTTAATTGTAAAAGTTGAAAAATTAAATACACTTGAGTGATCCAGCAATTCTAGGTCAACTGAAGACCCTTTACATGTAGTAAAATCACTATTCACCAGTCTGTCATAAGCACAACACAGCTAAGTTCCATTGGTTTGATTGATGAGCTTTGGCTCTCCATATGGACTAAATATCTTTCCTCCTTTATAGTCAGTGCCGCCTTTTCCTCATTTAAAAACTCAGGATTTTTTTTTTTTTTAACTTTGTCTAAAACATTATCCTATGATAGCCCTGTGGCAACCTAGGATACCAAATAATAAATCACCAGCAGACAGGTGCCCAATATTGCTTCCAAACTACCTAATCACTTGGAAGTCTCAGCTATAAGCCTTCACAGTTCCTAGTTCTGTTATTTTATACACATAAGTAAACCAAAGTATTTAGCCTTTCTAATACTGGAAGAAGATTAGGGATTTTTTTTTCTGCAACTGTGTTACCAACATCAGCAGTCAGCAGTCACCCTATAGTCTGTTTACCAGAGGTACCTTGCTAACCCTGAGATAAATGTATACGGGAACACACTTTTCTAATGTTTTTTTTTATATATACAAATAAGCTTCTTCACGGCCATAGGGACTGCCCTTCAAATTCCAGCAGGGCAGTAGGGCTCGCATTACTACGCTGTTTACAACAAAAATTTTTAGAAAATATATTCATGGCTTTTAGCTATAAGATAGATATATTTTTTATATAGAATAAGGTTGTAGCAAAGAAATATTTGTATTTAGTGAACAAGCAGATAGATATGTGACCAAGAGCCCTGTGTGCACTTTTACAGTAGACTCTATATAGTTTTAAATACATAAAACATTATATTATTAATCCCCCCCTTTTTATGTAGTTTGAAATTGTACATACATACCAATGTTATTATATTATATAAGTATTATAATGTCTGCTCCCTAGACAGACCTCATAAAAAAAAAAATTTAAAAAAAAAAAAAGCACTTTTGGGCATAGAACTCTTTGGGCGTAGAATCCTCCCAAATTTACATGTCGAGAAGTAAGGCCAATTTGTTGTAGGCAATGCTCTCTAAAAAAAAATATAAAACTGCTGCTGTTTATTTTCCACACTGACCTTGGCATTTATCCAATAATTAATGAGAAATCATAGTACAATTAGCTATGCTGCTTCTCGCTTTTCCAGCATAGTATTATGACAATCACAAAGCCTTGAACAGGAAATGCATTGGTACATCAGCCAATAATGACCTTTGTTTCTTCTTTATTTTTTTTATTTCTCTAATGATTGAACATTGTTTATTTTTGCACATACTTCATGTTATTTCTGTTCCAGTACCGTGCATGTGAGCTTTTTCACATTCCACTTACTATACATTTTGTTTGCTTTCTCTTGAATAACATCATTTTTACCTTGCAGTTAGTTTCCTTCCAAATGTCTTCAATTTGATCAAAAGAATGTGACTATCTGGCTGTGAAATATTTCATACCCAACCTTTTTTGAATATGATGTTGACCTTCCATGTGTTCCTATAAGAGCCTACATTACCGGCAAGGCTTCCCAATATATTGGTGTTGGTAGTCCTGCCTTGAAAATGGCATTTCATTTCAATCAACAGGTGTTCATTTGGGTTGAGGTCAGGGCTATGCACAGGCCAGTAAAGTAGTTCCACTTAAATCTGTGGAAACCAATTCCAATAACTCTAAAAGTTTTCCATATAGTGTTATAGATGCTTTTGATTATTGAGAAGTGAACATGTGTGCGTAATATTCTTATAATGCAAATGCCTTTTAGTAGATGATAGCAACTGTTTTTGTAAGTTACTTCTCCATTAAAGGAACAGTAATGCAAATATCATGTACTGTTGCCTTACACTGATCAAATTGACCTATTTTCTTCAAAACACTACTATAGTTCATATAAACAAGCTGCTGTGTAGCAAAGGCGGAAATTGAAAAAAGGCTATATGGCACAGTTGAAATAGTGGATAACAGATAACACCATTATTTTCTACAGAGCTTATCTGCTATCTGCTGTGTAACCTGAGCCTTTTCTCCTTTGAATGGCTGCCCCCATTGCTACACAGCAGCTTGTTTATATGAACTATAGTAGTGTTTCTGAAGCAAACAAACCAGTTTTACCAGTGCAGGGCAACACTGCATTATATTTTATTACTTTAATACACTTCATTTTTTTGATGTTACTATTCCTTTAAGCAGATGTATAAAAGGCTCATTTATAAACACTGAGAAAATCTGAACCTCAGCATTAACCTATGGCATCCAATGTCATTTTGCTTTCACTGTTCAACCTGCAGGTGGCTTGAGAAAGCCATTGACTAGATTGTTTCTATGATTTATGGGCAAATTTGCCCAGTGTTTTTTTTATCTAAAACACTTCCCTTTTCTTTCTAACTTTGGGTGCTTCTTCAGGCAAACCTGTGTAAACAACAAGAGAAGACTTGCCAGCTCAGTTATATAACACAATATCAATGCAAATTGACATTTAATCAGTGGTTAATTTATATGGCTTCAGTAGACTGCATTTGCATGTATGCAACTAACTGGTAACAGTTTTGTATGGTATGTATTGGATTTAAACCTGGAGTTTAAAAAATAAATAAATAAAGTCAGTAGGATTGTTTTTTTCTACAAATATGGATGTATGCAGCTTAGTTACTGCAACAAGCTACTGTTTTATTATTACAGAGAAAAGGGAAATCATGTAAAACAATTAGAATTTATAATGGATTCTATGGGAGGTGACATTACTGTGATTTAGAGCTTTCCAGATCTCTAATATCTGTATAATAGATCCCATGCCTGTAATTTTCTGAAAAATTTTCTTTAATTTTCTCTACTGTTTCTTTTGTGACAACCATTGCATACTGCCACATTATCTAAGCAACACAGCAGCATGTAGATTTCATCCTTTTCTGGGTTTGAATGAAATATAACATGACTTTAATGTGTGAGATGTTCAAATGTCTGAAATATTTCTCTTTAGTTTTTTGTTGCTTCTGATCCAGTGGTAAA
This sequence comes from Xenopus laevis, assembly GCF_017654675.1. Classification (NCBI taxonomy): domain Eukaryota; kingdom Metazoa; phylum Chordata; class Amphibia; order Anura; family Pipidae; genus Xenopus; species Xenopus laevis. The sequence goes on from NC_054374.1 coordinate 107,079,803, forward strand.
AACAGACAGGCTGTGGCATGACAAGTATTCTCTAAGGAAGTCTATGATTCCATCATTTATGACCATGGATCAGTCTAGAAAGGTAAGGTTATAACAGCATAAAGCCTTTTTACACTTTAAGAAAGTGCTTTACACCCTCTAGTTAATGTCTCTAATTGTATTGTCTTTTCCCTACAATCTTGGGAGATTAATTTCAAGGGATTGCATTTACAGCATTGCAGAGACTTTTTAAGGGCAAAAATTCACTTCTCTTTAGTGATGTATATTCTCGTTTGTGCATAAATTGTTATACAGGTATGGGACTTATTATGCAGAATGTTTGGAACCTGGGGTTTTCCGGATAATGCATGTTTCTGTAATTTGGATTTTCCTACATTAGGTTTACTAGTAAAATCATGCAGACATTAAGGGGCACATTTGCTAAGGGTCGAAGTGAATTCGAAGTAAATTTTCAAATTCAAAAACTTCGAATTTCAAAGTAATTTTTGGGTACTTCGGCCATCGAATATTCCAAAATTTGATTTGAATTGAAAAAACTTTGAATATTCGACCATTCGAAAATCGAAGTACTGTCTCTTTATATAAACGTTGAATTCGGCACTTCACCACCTTAAACTTGCCGAATTGCTCTGTTATCCTATTGGGACCTCCTAAAACCTATAGCCAATATTTGGCAAATTTTTTAGAAGTCTACGTTTTTTTTTTTTTTTTTTGACGATCGATAAAATCGTTCGATCGATTAAATCGTTCGATCGATTAAATCGTTCGATCGATTAAAACGTTCGATCGATCGATTAACTGATTTTAATTCGATCGAAAACAGCTCAATTCAAACAAAAAAAACCTTCGACTATCGAATTTTTTCAATTCGATGGTCGAATTTTGAAGTTTTAGCACTTTGAAATTTGACCCTTAGTAAATGTGCCCCTAAATAAACCCAATAGGCTGGTTTTGCTTCCAATAAGGATTAATTATATCTTAGTTGGGATCAAGTACAAGGTACTATTTTATTATTACGGAAAAAAAGGAAATTTTAAAAAATTTGGATTATTTGGTTAAAATGGAGTCTATGAGAGACACCCTTTACGTAATAAGGAATCTGTTCAAGCTTCACATTCATTTGGTTCTCCTCCTTACACCCTGCACCAGTGTGTTGTCTGTGTGTATTTACATGGCTCGTGCTTTACTTGTGTAGGCCTGTATACAGTCCCCAGGAATTAGTACAGTTCATATTACTGTCCATTTAAGGTTTTAGATTTTACAGAAGGCCTTACACTAAATAACAACAAACGTCTGCTGTAGTTGTGAAATATGTATTTAATTCTTTTATTCTCCTTTTTTTTTGTCAGGTTCTCCTTATTGGGAAGTCCATCAACTTTTTACACCAGGTGTGCCATGACCAGACTCCAGCCAGTAAGGCGATGGCTGTGGGCAAAAGTGCAGAGTCTCCAAAAGACGGTAAAAGCAATGTTCCAGTGTATTTACAGAACAGCTTTAAATTTTTTTATTTTTTTTGCACTTAAACTAAGCAAAATTGAACCTCTCTAATGCATGTTGTCATATTGTGTTAGTTCTTTTAAGGAAATCCATGACAAATTAAACCCCATTCTTTCATTAGAGGATCACCATTAAATAGTCTGCTTTTTTTTTTTTTTTTTTTTTTTTTTAAGGCCCCATTTACAACACTAAGGGACAAGATTTTTCGAGGGTGGAATAGCAAATTTGAATTTTCCATTGTCATAATTCACACATTCGAATTTTAATCCCCAAATTTCAATGTGAGATATCTCACACCTCGACCATGGAAAATTCATCACCTAAAACCCACCTAAAAGCCATTTGGAGATGTTTATAGCCATCCTGACTTTCGATTTTTTTTTTTCGGGAGAAAAACTCGATTCGTATGAATCTACGTTTTTATTTTCATGCTGAACAATTCCTTTAAGGAATGAAGATACAGATAACGGAAAGATCCGTTAGCTGGAAAACCCCAGTTCCAGAGCATTCAAGATAACCGGTTGTGTGTGTGTACATGCGCACACATTTATGTCACTTTGATGGCACATTTATTTTACAATACTTAGTTACATTTTGCCGTTTTTATTTTCAAGTTGGACATGAATATATGTATATATTTAGGCTACAGCACCTGGGATTTATTCTACTCCCAAGTGCTATGTATCTGTGTATCTATATACTTGTAAAACAATCACGTCAGAGATTGGTATTTATCTACTTAATAAATAAATTTATATGTGTGTTTTACTTTTTTGCTTTGTCCTGTAGCTGCAGAACTTTTCACTGATTTGGAAAATGCCTTTCAAACTAAGATTGATGCTGCATATTTTGACACTAGCAGATACTTGTTAGATGTCTTGAACAAGAACTACAATCTTCTTGAACACATGCAGGCCATGAGGAGATATCTTCTTCTTGGACAGGGAGACTTCATACGCCATCTGATGGATTTATTAAAGTAAGAATTTATTGGGCTGATTTACCAGCTATCATTGTAAATGAGCCCCTATCTATAATTGTGCTTGAGTAATCAAATTGTGCTACTTTCTTCTTCTTTCTTAGTGTTCTTTGAGACTTCATCCTAAAAAAGACATTTAGGGGCAGATTTATCAAAATTTGAATGTTTTTTTTCCCCCACAAACTAACACATTCGAGTTATATTTTTTCGAAAATTTGAATGTCTGTGAGTTAATAAGAAAAAAAAAATTGAAAATTTGAATGCACAAATTAAGTTTTTATCCAAAAACTCGATCAATTCAAGTTTTTGGGACATACATTTCGATCCATTTAAAGTTTTTTATTAGGACATGAACTCGATCATTAGAGTTTTGTTTTTCGTGCACGTTTTTGACATATTGAAATTCAAGTTTATCCAAGGTAGAAAGACCCTCACACAACTCAAATTTTTTTATATTTTATATACTGAACTTATTGCACCAGCCTAAAGTTTCAGCTTGTCAATAGCAGAAATGATCCAGGACTTTAAACTTGTCACAGGGGGTCACCATCTTGTAAAGTGTCTGCGACACTCGCATGTTCAGTGAGCTCTGAGCAGCTGTTAGAAGCTAAGCTTAGGGGTTGTTGCAAATTATCAAGCAGAAAATTAGGTTGCTCTATAATAAAAGCTGATGCTACAAGACTGATTATTAAATTCTGATGATAGTTGCACTGGTTTCTGTGCATGACGTGTTTTAATTACAAATCAGCCTGATATTGTGACATTTCATGTGTACTGTATATTGCGGACAGAGTGGATCCCTAAGCTCAGTAAGTGACAGCAGCACAGAACATGTGCAGTGAATCAGCAGAAAACAAAATGGGGAGCTACTGCGGCATCTTTGGAGACACAGATCTTCCCTGCTAAAGGGCTGTGGTTGCCTTGGGCTGGTACAGAGGCACAAAACATAATGTACATTTCTAGCTACTTCTTTAGTTAAGCTTTAGTTCTCCTTTAAAATACTTGTATTGTTTCTCATTGTAGGCCAGAGCTTGTTCGTCCAGCCACTACTCTGTACCAACACAACCTTACTGGGATCCTTGAAACTGCTGTCAGAGCAACTAATGCACAATTTGACAATCCTGAGATCCTCAAACGTCTGGATGTCAGGCTCCTGGAGGTATCCATTTTTTCCCACTTACAGTCAGTTATATTTTTCAAAATCTGATGTATCCATCAATTGAAAGTTAAAAATGTGTCCAGATCCCCACTTCGTAGGACTTATAACTATCAAAATTCTTTATTACAAGGGCTTGCACTTTTAAAAAAAAAATGTTTTTATAAGTCTTGTGAAGTCTGGATCAATCTTCTTTTTGGATACTTCTTAACAGCACCCAGACCCAGTCACCCAGTAATACAGTAATGCCTGCATTTATATGTACTGTGTATCCTCCTTAAAAGAAATACAACAGCACTCACAGACATTAATAGAGTTACAATTGCTTATTTTGGAGTTTTTAAAATATACTGTCATATCTTAAAGGTTAAAGTTGTGGTTCACCTTTGATTCAACTTTTAGTATGTTATAGAATGGACAATTCTAAGCCACTTCAGAACTGGTCTTCATTTTTTTTTATATATAGTTTTTAAGTGACCCCCATCTAAAAAACAAACAACCTGGAGAGCTGCTGAATAAAAAGCTAAATAACTCAAAAAACACAAATAATAAAAGATGAAAACCAATTGCAGATTGTCTCAGGATATCACTTTCCACGTCAACAGTTAAATCAAACAACCCCTTTAAAGAAGAAGTAAACCCCCCTTTGCTAATTAAAACCCCTAGCTCCTACCCTTCATAGCCCTCCACTCCCTGCTCTCCCCGCACAGGTGTTAACACAAGTAAATGGCCCCATAGCTGGTAGTTATCCCTTGTTGCAGAGTCAGTGGAGCTCACTGGGGCCATCTTCTGGCGCTTCGGTAATCTTCAGGTCTTCTTCCGGCGATTCTGTAATTTTCACCACTTTCGGCGCATACGCAGTTGTAACAAACCGAGAAACTACTCCAACTGCACATGCAGGATACGGTGCTTACTTACTGAAGATTACCAAAGCACTGAAGATGGCCCCCATGAGCTCCGCTGAGCTGACTCTGCAACGAGGGGTAATTACCGTCTTAGGGGCATTTACAGGTGTAAACACCTGTGCGGGGGGAGCAGGGAGGGGGGACTATGGAGGGTTTTTATTAGCAAAGGGGTTAAGTTCTCCTTTAAGAATAGTCATGGAATTCTTGCATTGTTTAGGCAGACTTACAGATATGTATAAAGTGTTTTTAAAAAGATTAATTCGCAAAACAACCCCAATTAACATTTTCCAGAAAATGGGAAAAATGGTGGAAATCAGTGAAATGTGTTAAAGCTATGTAAGCTTGAAATACTCACAGACATGGGATTGTGTTTCTTTGCTGTATAAATGGAAGAATGATGGGTTGTTTAACGCAAATACCCTAAAATAAATTTGCATATCTGGCACTGTACACTGCAGGGTCAGTGCAGGATCTGTAAAAAAATAAAATAAATAAGCACATTTATAATAAAATAAATGTATAGCTATAAATGTGTAATATATTGTGTGTGTGTGTATGTGTAATGCTGAGTAATGCAGAATAATTTAGACAAATGTAAACAATTTCTATATAAGTTCTATAATTAATTTCTTCATCTCATAACAACAGCAGTCATGCCATGGTAACAAACTTAATATATTTGCTGAAATGTTTCTGTTACGATACCAGTGGTTCTGTGTGTTTTTCACGCAGACCTAATTAGAAACATAATTCAAAGTAACGGTTATGTTTGTCACTGCCTGCATAGAATCATTGACTAAAATCATACAGTGCATACACACAAGCTGAGGATCTTTGTTGGTGAATGAGACTGACCATACAAATATGTACTGTTTTAAATTGCATAGGATGATATATTCTGGATATTTTTTCTTAATTATTTATTATTATAAAAATGCGATAGACTAATACCATAGAAATGACTTTGAAAATGCTTGTATCCTAAAACATTTATAGTGTTTAATTCAAATGTACCTTCACTTGCCAGCATAAAGTAATAAACAAACATCCTAAGATTTGGCACCGAAAGTGGCACTAGACAGAGAACATAATAACCTCAATTTTCTTTTGATGATTCAAATGGGGCCATTTACTACAAATAAGAAGACATTATTTATAGCATTCATCTGTGCTGGAAAAATAAAAATCAAGGCCGCATCTTTAAAATAAAAGTCTCTTGTTATCGAGAGTGCCTTCAAGCTAATAACTCAGGCAAGACTTCAACAAAAAAAAAACGAGATTGAAATGTGCCGCTGAACCAGTCATCTACCCCCACCCCTTCTAACTGGGCTCTACCTCATATTGGTTATGCAGAGTCTGCACAAGACATTTGATTTCCCTTTTGTGTGTATATAGATTTGGAAATTTCATTCCTACTGTCTAATTGGTCACTCAAATTGAGAGTGTTTTGTGTCTGCCTTTTAATATATATATATATATATATATATATATATATATATATATATATATATATATATATATATATATATATATATATATATATATATATATATATATATAAATTAAAAAAAATATATATATAAAGGGTACATTGGGAGGCACATTTATCAAGATTCAAATTTCAAATTCATGTGAGTTTTTTTTAACTCACATGAATTAGATTTTACTCGATTGGGGGGAAATTAATTTAAAAAGTAGAATATTTCAAACTCTGACTAACTTTACCGACCCGAAAATTCTCCAAACATCTTCAAATTGGTCAATGCGCCTCTCCCGTTGACTTATTCAGTAATTCGGTGGGTTTTAGATGGACAATAGTCAAATTCTAATTCTTAAAGGGCCAGAGTATGCCTCAAATCTAATTTGAATTTTTTTAAAAAAAACTCAAATTGAGTTTGGATAATTTCCTAGTCGAATGTGACATTTTTGACCACAAAAAAATTAAAAAATTTGAATTTTCAATTCGACCCTGAATAAAGCTGCCCCTTATTATTTGCACTACGATAACTGCAGGCTGTTCTCTCCATTTTTACTGTAGTTGACACCTTTTAAAAAAGGGGGTTTTATCACTTTTGCTGTTGCTGTACCATGACAGTCTCATCATATCTTTTATAATTACATATATTCACTACATAATGGGATGCAACTCATTCTAAACACATTGGTGATTTTCCACTTAGCCTTATGAACTGTGCTGTTATTATTGGCTCCCAATAGAATATATAATATATTCTCTCATCCAGTTTTCTTGTAACTAAACAAATCGATTTAACACAATCCTAGTAGGGAATTGGAATTGTTGTTGTTGCATAAAGGGAAAACATTAAGGGTGGTATTTATTAATACTAAAATTTTTCTCATAATTTTAAACATTTAAATTCAACCTCACTCCCAAACATGATTTGGCATGACATGATTCATATACTAAAAAATCTGAACAGAAATTGTCAGTGCGGGAAAAGTCTCAACAAAGTCGTGCGACAAATCGAATCATGCCACATTTTGGAATTGATGCCTGAAAAACTATAATTTTTCAAGTTTTCAAACATCATGAAACAGCTCAAATATCATGAAGGCAAAAAACATCTTCTGGTTGTAAAAGGGACATCTGCCATTCACTTTTACATGACTTTGCTAGGTTCTAGCTGGAGTATTTTCAGATTCTGAGTTTTAGCAGCTTTGGAGCATAATAGATTTTTCCCCCCTTTAAAAATTTGGATTTTTCCCTTTGAAAACTCGACCAGAAAGGCTTGAGGCTTAATAAACAGACCCCATCTTGTTTAACCCAAAAGTAGTTTAGTACAGTAGTCACAAACATTTTCCAGGTATGGAAATGAGCAAATATGGGGTGTCTATGTGGCAAGTACAAACTATATGGATCCACACATCACAAACTTTTTGCACTAATGTAGTTAAATGTTAAATTTATATCTTGATATGTCTTACCTGTTGTATAGGTGTTGAAATAGTTGGTGTTATTATAGGGGTTGCTCACCTTTAAAATAATTTTTATTATGATGTAGAGAGTGATATTCTGAGACAATTTGCAATTGTTTTTATATTTTAATTGTGGTTTTTGAGCTTTCCAGTTTGCAATTTCACCAGTTAGGGTCAAAATTGCATCGATTTGAATAAGAGACTGAATTATAAATAGGAGAGGGCCTGAATAAAAAAAGATGAGATAAAAGATGTCGCAATAACAATAAATGTGTAGCACTACAGAGCATTTATTTTTTTAGATGGGGTTAGTGACCCCCTTTTGAAAGCTGAAGAGTCAAAAGCAAAAGGCAAAAAGCCGCTCCTGGTACCTTAAGAGCCGAATTTCCGGTTTTTAAACCGGAAATTCGGCTTTACTATTGCAAGAGAGCGCAATTGCGCTCTTCGCATTAGTGTTCCTGCCGGCGAGGGAGGGGCGGCATTGAAGGAGCCGCCTCAGGCGGCGCTGTTAGTAGAATCGGCGCTGGTCAAAAGGCAAACAATTCAAAAACTTAAAAGAAAATTGAAGGCCAATTGAAAAGTTGCTTTGAATTGGCTATTTTATAACTAAAACTAAACTATAACCAAAGGTTAACTTGAAAATCAATCACAATAATTTTGCCCAAGGAAGCTGTGGCTTGTGTATTTTTTCTTTTTGTATTATTTCTTAATAATTCTCAATATTTATTAATATTATAAAATATTATAATATTGCGTATTAATATTATGTCTTCTTCACTTGTAGGTTTCACCAGGTGACACTGGATGGGATGTGTTCAGTTTAGATTATCATGTTGATGGACCTATTGCCACAGTATGTTGATTGTGCCTCTTTTTGATAGAAAGCTAGTTTTTTTTTTTTTTTAAATTCTGTAACGTGAACAGTAAAATATGTTCTGAAATCATCATCAGTATGGCACTTTTTGGAAATTATTCATCACCAGCACACACACCGACAGACACACACACCGACAGACAGACACGCACACCGACAGACAGACACGCACACTGACAGACACGCACACTGACAGACACGCACACTGACAGACGGACACACTGACAGACGGACACGGACGGACACGCAGGCAGACGGACACACCGACACGCAGGCAGACGGACACACCGACAGACGGACACACCGACACGCAGGCAGACGGACACACCGACACGCAGGCAGACGGACACACCGACACGCAGGCAGACGGACACACCGACACGCACACAAAGACACACACACAAAGACACACACACAAAGACACACACACTCATACGGACACACACACTCATACGGACACACACACTCATACGGACACACACACACACACACTCATACGGACACACACACACTCATACGGACACACACACACTCATACGGACACACACACACTCATACGGACACACTCATACGGACACACACACTCATACGGACACACACTCATACAGACAGATACACACCTATATTGCCAGTTTTGTCTATAGGTTTTAGGATGAGAAGGATAGAGAAGAGAAGAGGAAACTCATGTATACAGTAGGAGAGCATCTGCAATTGTTCTCAACAGAACAAACTGCAAGCCAATGCAGTGTCATTAGCTGTGAACCAGGCATAGACCAGCCCTGAATGCTACTTCTGGCTTCTACCAAATTTCTCTCTAATGGGCTGCTTGGTAACCAATTCCCAATGGATGATTAAATGCCATACAGAAGTTGTACAACAGTTATTAAATGGACTGTTTACCCAATACTGAAATATATTTTCCTTGTACAAAAAAAAAATACAATTGTTCTGTCTGTCCTTTGCTATTGCCAGACTACAGACACAATGTATTAAAAATCAGCCTCACCCTTCAGTTAAGACTGATGTTGCCAATTCTCTGCACATCTGTATAAGCTGTGAACATCAGACCTGCAAAAGATAAGAATAATAAGTAAATATATTAAGAATTATTTTGTTAAAATGGACTGTGTGAGAGACAACCTTCATGTAATTTCTGGATAATGAGTTTCTGGATAATGGAACCCATACCATATCATCCTTAAGAATGTTTAACAAAAATCTTTGTGTCAGAATGTGTCATCCTAAAATGATGTTGCTTTGAGAAATTGATAGAGTATATGCAGTGCTGGGACGACTCCTTCCTTAATGCTTTAAATGGCGATGCTTTATATTCAGAAGAACTAGAGAATCTTTGATTAAGAAGATCATTTTGTCTGCAAATCTCTTTATTATGTCAGCACTTAAGCCAAAATCTCCGTCTCTCTAGATCCTTAATAAGCTCAAAAATCTCCTTTTATTTAAACCCTTTCTTATATTTTTTAATAATTCATTTGTTCCTTTTGAGATTTAAGCATATCCTTGAGAAATGGCTCATTCATTGTGCTCCATTATTCACAGACTATCAACTAATTTGCAATAATTTGCCTGGAACAGTAGAATATATTTAAGTACAATCATATTTTTTTACATTTAAAATAAAATATGATGATGGATTCTTTAGGATTGATGAGAAAATATATGGTTTATTGTTAAAAAGAGCTTCGCACATAAATTTGTGAAGTTTTCTTTTTCCCAAATGAAGTCATAACTTGATTTTACAATGCAACCAGCCTTTTAAATATGCTTGAAAATGTTTGTAATGAAGTGTTATCTAATTTGTATGCACTTCTAGAATAGATCTATATACTGGAGGAGTTGCAGAAGTGGCAAGAAGTGAAAGCGAGTGTCAGTTAGAAGATTAAGGTGGTTCAGAGTCAAAGGACAGTTCTGTGCTTCATTAATCCATATTTGAGTCAAAAAAATCCTGTTTGTATTATATAATATTTAAAGGAGAATTATCTTGAAACTAAAATTTAATACAAGTGTCATCATACTGCAATAAGAAACTTTCTAAATACAATCAATTCAATATTCTGTACTGTTTCTGAAATAATCAAGTTTATCTCCGCATCTGTTTCTCTTCATTCTCTCTCTTTATACAGCAGTTGGGTGTCAGATTATCATTGACAGTTGGATCCAATAAATATTATAGGGTCCTCATTTTTGCCTAGAAAATGTATTAGAGCTCACTCTATTAAAATCACCAGACATAATGTCAACGTGCAGGATTTGTGCAAAAGGCAGTTATTTTGTTAGATTTTGTTTGCACTGGAATCAGTTATTTGAGTGAGCTCTTATACAAAGAAGCCTAAACTATTAGTAGTGTGATGTTTATTTTCTATGTTTGCTTTGTATGTGGCAGGTATTCACTAGGGAATGTATGAGTCATTACCTCAGGGTGTTTAACTTCCTCTGGCGGGCAAAGAGGATGGAGTATATACTCACAGACATATGGAAAGGACATATGTGCAATGCAAAATTACTCAAAGGCATACCAGGTAAGAACAGGAGGTTGAAGAATGTGGTGTATACTGTATTCTTTGTTTTTTTCTTTAACTGGAAATGTTGATGTCACGGTTGTTTTTATAAATGAATTCACATAGGTGTTTTTACTCTCCTTTAAAACTGCCACAACGGAAAGCTTGGAAACTGTGACCACTTTTGGTTTCTTCTTTCGAACATGACAATTAAACCCTTATGTTTATTCGGTGATCTGTTGGTTTAAAGGGCAAAATGTGGGCATGGGTCCTTTCTTTGTATGCCAACTGCCACATCCGCATTGTCCATTTTGTTGCCCCTTCTATACATCCAGTTCCCCACTATACTCAATAATTTGCTGTGCTTGACCCCTTAACTTCCACTCATCTAAGATCTAATTATTTTGTGCCTTTTCATACCCCATGCCACACACTTCAATTAAGACAAATGCTTTAAAATTTCAAGTGCCATCTCAGATGTAGACCGTGGAGAGAACCAAAGACACAGCACATTGTTCAGGGGCACAATCCTTGGCTCAGTGTTTTTTTTGTTTGTTTTTTTTTATATATTTGGTTTTAGAAACTCTAATTGACACCAAACAGCTTAAACTTTGATTGATGAACTGTGTTTTATAGTCTTTTGTTTTGCCAATATTGCAGAGCTCTCTGGGGTCCTTCATCAGTGTCACATACTGGCTTCAGAAATGGTCCATTTCATTCATCAGATGCAGTATTACATCACATTTGAGGTATGCTTATATTTCTTTCTTAACAGTCTTTGATGAAAAAGACGACAATCTTAGATTTACTTTGCATGGTTATACATTAAAGGGGAAATTTCAGCATACTGAAATAAGAAACTTTCTAAATACAATCAATTAAAAATTCTGTACCATTTCTGAAATAATCAAGTTTATCTTCACTATTCCTCTCTCAACATCTGTTTCTACTCATTCTGTCTTCATTCAGGAGTTGGGTGTCATATTAATGATCCAATATATCTTATAGGAGGGGCTCCTTTTGTCTAGAAGATGTATTGGAGCTCACTCACTATTTAAATCACCAGAAATCCTGCCTCTCTACATGCAGAATTTGTTAGATTTTTAGTACTGAAATCGGTTACTTGAGTGAGCTCTAATAAATCTGCTAGGAAAGGAAGCCCCCCTATAAGATGTATTGGATCATTCATCTGACACCCAACTGCTGCATGAAGACAGAGTAAAGAGAAACAGATGCTGAGAGAGGAGTAGTGAATATAAACTTGATTATTTCAGAAACAATGCAGAATTTGTAATTGATTGTATTTAGAAAGTTTCTTACTTCAGTATGAGGAAGCATATAATAAATTACAATACATTTTAATTTTAGTTCCCCTATAATAATGCCCCTAATGTATGTAAAAGGTTTATTTTGACTCTGCTGATTAATTAAGTATTTCCTTAGGTCCTGGAATGCTCATGGGATGAGCTTTGGAACAAGGTGCTGAAAGCACAAGACTTGGATCACATCATAGCAGCACATGATGTTTTCTTGGACACTATTATATCTCGCTGTCTTCTTGATAGTGAATCAAGAGTAAGTGGTTTTTCCTTCATATTAATTATATAACATGCCTTTTGTAGTTTTTTTATGCACCTCTGTTGTCAATATAGCTTGTTGACAAGATTGTTTGTATCATTTAGTACCTTTATATATCCATATGCACTGATGAAAAAGCGCTGTTAAAACAATCATATGTCTTCGATATTTAGCTAGATGACATTGCATCGTCTTCTTCAATTATGGGGGGTTAGGAAAAGGAAGACCCATGGGGTTATAATCTGCAACAGTTGTTGGCTCTGTTTCTTACTGAGACCAGTAGTTTGTCTCGTATGTTAAAGAGCTCATCAGTGTGTACGTGAAAGGTGCCTAAAGGGGCAGTATATTCCCTTGTTCAACAAAAGTTTAGTAATTGGAGCCTTTGCTGAGTAATCCATTGCAAAAGGATTATCAGTGCCCTGCTAATCTATGTATCTACCTCATAAAAACCTAACAGAGGACATTCAGTTTCCCTGTTTCCAACAAGGAATGACAAAAAAATATGTATTATTTTGTGATCAAAAGAATTGGCAAATAGTATGTTCAGCACAAGCCCTACTCATTAAACTTCTATTGAACAAGGGGGTTTATTTTAAAGGCCCTAGATCCCAGCCAGTCCAATATATGCTGCATTATTTGCATCATTCTTGGCCATGAGTTCAGTCCACAGTCCCACTGTTGTGAAGGACTGGCGTCTTTGAATCACTGTGTTCTAGGCAATGCCTCAGAAATCCAGAACTTGGAGAAAATAGATTGGGTACTTGGACCACCACCACATGTGACTTTGCTTTTATGTACATTTCATATATTTAGCTTGCCTTCGGTACATTGATTTTGGGTTAACCAGCAAAATGACATTATTTGCAATTTGCAAGGTTATTGTAGTTTACAAACTGAATGGTTTAGGCTAGTCGAGAATTGTGCATTATTGCATTTCTGCATATGAGATATATAAAAATTGTATTTCCATTTGTTTATAGGCTTTGCTAAATCAGCTTCGGGCTGTTTTTGATCAGATAATAGAGTTTCAGAATGCACAAGATGCTCTGTACAGGGCTGCGTTGGAAGAGTTACAGCAGAGACTACAGTTCGAAGAACGGAAAAAAGAGCGAGAATCAGAGGTATGGCTTTATGTGGGATATCATCCGTTCGGTTTCCCTTGCTCTAGATTCAGCTGAACCATTTATAATTATGAGTGAGCCAAAATAATGCAGCAATGTAATAATTGCTCAGTAATCCCTGTGTGCCTGGTTCTCATAGCAGTACCTTAAAATAGTGACCAATAAAACCAAAATTCAGATGCATGAATAAAATACAACCCTTTTAAATTAATTCTGGCAGTGGGCAATAATGGGAAAACCAGTAAAGAAGTATAGGTATGGGACCTGTTATCCAGAATGCTCGGGACCTGGTGTTTTCCAGATATGGCATTTTATCTGTAATTTGGATCACCATACTTTATCTACAGAAAAAAGTAAACATTACATAAACCCAATAGGATTGTTTTGCCACCCTTATGAAATCATGCAGTTAGCACGTACAAGGTATTGTTTTATTATTACAGAGAAAAAGGAAAATCTAGAATTATTTGCTTATAATGGGTGGTGACCTTCCAATAATTCTTGATAACAGGTTTCCACATAATGGATCCCATATCTGTACTGATATTGTGAAGCCTAAAATACATTGTATGTTTGTTGTCACCTTATCACCTTTAAATATTCCTCTGAAAAAAATGTCAGCTTTAGCTGTGTAATCCAACATTTGAGCTTATTTAATAGAAGTGGTCAGATTTGTCTCCGTGCAGTAAGACATCTACCTGCAACTGATGATTGGTCACTATAGTTTACTGCACTAGGGCAATTTAGCTCATTGTTTGGAACAGAATCCCCACTGGTACTTTAACATACAGGAAGATCACTTGATCTGTAGAGATGTCTTGTCAAAGCCTTAAAGAATGTTTTATTTGAGACTTTGCATAGAGTTGGTTTTGATAAACGGCAAAAGAAGGCTTTAAAAGAAAACATAATATAATGATGCCCCAGGGGGGTTATGTAAATTCAGTGCTGTCCATTTCAGAATTTCTTTATTTTAGGGAGAGTGGGGTGTTACTGCAGCTGAAGAAGACGTAGAGAACAAAAGGATTCAGGAATTCCAAGAATCTATACCGAAGATGCGCTCTCAGTTGAGAATTCTCACTCATTTCTATCAGGTACTTACTTTATTAGGCACATGGATACTATGTGTAATTTGCAGATAAAACAGCATGCTTTATTTAGCTGGAATGTTTTGTTCTACTAAATAATTTCATTAGCACAGCAATCGCAATTGTTTTTACCAGTATTCTCTTTGAAAGTGAAAGAGAAATTGTAAGATTCTATTTACATGATGTTTTAGAATGTATTGTAGATGGATGTGCCTGATTATACTGAGTTGTGGAAAAAAGAGTGCATACTGTTGCTATTGTCATGAAATAGGGGTCAACTCGTACCAGTAACTTTATAAGGCATGCCCCTAAACTGTATTTTTTCAGCAAAAAAAATTTTTTTTTTCTTTTCCAAAATATAACCGCAAAAAGCAAATCCTATGTTTTGCATCATGGTCAGGGTACAAGAGGAATGCTTCTGAGTTCATATTTTGTTGCTTTTTCATTTCCCTAAGGGAAAATAATGTAACATTAGTGAAGCACAGCACATGCCTTTTTGTTATTTCTAAGCTAAATAGGGTAAATGGAGAGACTGGAGGTTATTTATATTTCCAGCTTCCTGTTTTATGTGAGGTAGAAATATAAGTTTACCAGTCCATAAATAACCCCTCCTACATAATTGTGAGGAAGGTGGTTATTTTTTGTTTTTCACAGCAAACTAATTCTCTGTTTTTTTTTTTCTTTATAATTTAAAAAAAAAATGTACATAGAGCCCTTTTAATGCTAACTGGGTGTTACCATTGGCCACTCACAAAAGCTTTACCCCCCCCCCCTTCATAGGCACCCAAAAAAGGTAAAACACAGTTTTAATAAAGAGGCTCTAAGGTAGTAATGTCAATTAACCATACAGAGGGCTGATCTCAATGGGTAGAACTCAGTGAGGGACCGTGTAAAACAGAGGAGACAATCTAGAGCATAATAAGGGGGGTAAGCAAACCAAGCTACTCCGTTTTTTATATTTTTCAATATTGACTCATTGACTTGTATGGATTGAGAAACAGCAAAATATTCCACAAATATATTTGCCAAAGAACATTTTAAAATGTTGGAGGTCACATGTAATCTAAAGTATAAGAAGAGTCTGGTGAGTAGGAGAGAATAGGCTGCATTTTGGTTACTAAACACTGGACAAGCCTGATCTAAAGCCTATATGCATAGAGACATTTATTCTCTTCTGCGCGTTAAGGAAAACATGTCTCCCACCCTCCATAAAAGGATTTTTTTAGGTTATTATTAGATTAACGAAACACAGGCTGATTTAGCAGCACAATTATCTAACTACTGACAGATCTATACAACTGGCCATCCATCCTAAAACCAGGAGACCAAGAACACAGGGTCTTTGGTTGACCCCAAATACTTGTGGGGGGGGGTTATTTATTGGGCACGATTTTTTTTACGGTTTGGATGCCGATTTGGATGCCGAAAACCCAGAAAAGTTGTGGTACAAACAGACTAGTTTTTATTCCCTGAAGCTGGAAATACTCCATCTAAAACCTGCTGAATTCATGTAAAAGTCAATGGCAGATTTCCCCCAGATATAACCATTTGAAGATGTTTTCAGGGTTTGACGCTGGTTTTTCTGCAAAAAACTCAACTTTTTGTGGTTTTTCAGGCGGAAAATTTGTAATTTTCGCGTGACAATTTGAAAAGAATCGTTGTTTTTCTCGATCAGATTATTTCAAGTTTTAAATCATGGATACTAGTTTGACCCCCTTGGTCATAATTAAAGGGGATCTATGGTTGAGATCTATAATCTTTCCTAGGCTTTGGGGAATGATTATAATGCTATTTGTAAATGCAATGCATTTTTTTCTTTACCAGTGTTGATGCTCTAATAGCCGTTAGCATGCAATTGCAAATAGCCTAATAATTCCCAAAACCTAGGAAAGATGATAGATTTCCACCATAGATCCCCTTTAAAGGGCCAGATTGAACAGTAGGGTAATTTTAGAGAGTATTTGTCCCTGTGTTTGAAAGCTAAATATTTTATTATACTATAATCCTATTGGTATGTTTGTTTTTGCTTAACAGGGTATCGTTGAACAGTTTTTGGTGTTGTTGACAACAAGTACAGATGAAAGCCTGAGATTTTTGAGCTTTAGGTTGGACTTCAATGAACATTATAAAGCAAGAGAACCAAGACTACGGGTGTCAATGGGAACCAGGGGGAGGCGCAGCTTCCATGTATGATGTAAAATAAATATCCCAAACATACCAAATAGTGTGCAGTGCTTTGCTTATGTTATTTATTCAGGCAACAAACATTTCAGTGTGTAATAGCGTAATATGCACTTGAGGGTGAGGAGAACGAAAATGGGTCTTTTTATACATTGTATTGTAGTTAGGAAGAGAATATACGAATCTGGTTCCACTGTATATTTCAGTAATGTATATTTTTATGAAAGACACATTTCTGTTTGATTTTTAAGCCTGTGTTATATGCTGGATCTGAAATATTATTTTGCTTACTCTATTTTATAACACAGATTAGTTTTAAAACATTGTAAATCGTTCTTCTCAGTCTTTCTTTTTTGAGGCAAATTTGCTCATTGCACCAAACTTGATTTCTCACACAGCCAAACCTCATATACAGCAGATACACTTTGACTTTCAGTGTGGATTTCCATTTGACAATGACAACAAATTAAACTTGATTATTCACTTATGTTCTTGTTTGCATCAATCCGTTTGGTTCCAGGTTTCATATTTCAGACTCGCATGATGTTTAGGTTATTCTCTGAGCACATTTACCCGCATTAGACGACAAATAGAGAAGAGTAATACTATAGCTGTCTATCACCTATTTTTCATTGTACATATTTATGTATCTATGCCCTGAAGTCAGGGGTACTGTGTTTTTAATTATATTTGTAAGGTATATTTATACCATCTAATTCAAAATCTCATTTATTATATTTACTACGTCACAGAGTTCAACCTAGGTAAATAAAAAAATAAAAAATATGTTGTTTGCAGCTTGTATTTATTGTGTGTAACTAGTGGTGCTTTTATAGTAGGGTGGAGAAATCTATGTTAACTCCAGCAGAGGATAAGTTGAGGTTTCTATAAAATAGAAGTGCACTAGGTATAATAGTTGGTGTAAGAGAGTATTAAGCTGCAGATAGATAGATAGATAGATAGATAGATAGATAGATAGAGTATATAAATATTTGAAACCTGACTTTCCGGTATGTTAGAAAATAATAAGACCATTTTAAAGGACATGTAAAGGAAAAAAAATAAAATCCCATTTTTACTTTATTCAGTGAAAAAGAAACCTATCTTCAATATACTTTAATTAAAAAAATGTGTACCGTTTTTATAAGAAACCTGACTGTATGCAGTGAAATTCTCCCTTAATTTACTGCTGTGGATTGGAATTGTCAGACGGTCCCTAACTGCTGAGCAGGGAAACAATCATACTTATGAACAGCAGGGGGAGCTCCGCCTTACTTCCCAGCCATGCAGAACTCAAGCAGCTTTGTTTTTTTCCCTGTAGAGCAGTCGGTGACTGTGTAGAGATTTGTATTGGATTTTATTTTTGCCTTTACATTCCCTTTACTGTTTCCAACTCCAGCTGCATTGACTAACATCATGGAGCCAGATTTAAACAGATAAACTGGGATTCTATTTAGAGGATTATTTTGCTGCAGCCACTGGTTTTGCAGAGTTGGAGAAACTGTAAAATCCACATTAGATTAAGTGACAACACAGGACCCAGTGCAGTCTGCCTATTCTGCTTGTTAATCAGTCTTTCTGTATCTGCTTCTGGCAGATATTATTTGACTTGTGTTGTTTTAATAATTTATGGCGATCCCTAAGCACCATAGACCACACTCAGCATGTGCGTGGTCTTGGTCTTGCAAAGATGTTAAACAAAGTTACAAGATGGTGACTCCCTGTGACCAACTTTGAAAGCATAAATCATTTGTTTAATTAGGCTTCTGGTGCAGTAAGTTCATGTTTATGTTTAGTATACAAAATACAGCATTTCTAGCCTTATTCTATTTTAGACTTTACTTCCCCTTTAAATTGTGCTAAAAAAATGAAACTTTTTCTTATGGAAAAGAGGCTAATCCTTTTAGAGTTCACATAAGTGTTTTTGTGTATTTGACCCACCAGCATCCACGCACAATTGTTACTTTGCTTTATACCATGTTGCATTTTTATGTGTTAAATGTTTGTTCATAATACAATATAACAGAGAGAGAGATGCATATTGAACTCATATAAATGTATAGTTGTGTTTTTAAAAAATACATTTAAGCACAATATATGCATTTTGACCCACTCAGCATGCACTTTCAGATGTACGAAGAATGCCCAAGTATAAAATGCGATACAGTGAGTCAACAATACTAAAGAGCTACTTTGCGTGATTACAGTGAATTCAACAATACACACAGATCAAAATGTTGCAATATCCATCTGTTTAGTAAACGTCCATATAGTGAAGCAGACTTTGTACTTTGTTCAGGTGTATGAATTGCTCCCCTGGAACTAAACCATATTGAAATGTAAATGACGCCTACTAATCTTCAAGGTCTGTATATATTTTAACCATGGATAAAACTTTATAAACGACATCTTCTCAACCGGCAAATAAAGCAGACAACCCCACTAAAGTACAAAGGACATAATAATAATGCAGTCACTAGATATACTTCACACAAAGCTAATAACTGAAAGTAAGGATCAAGTCCTTTGAAACCGGCCAGCAAAACATATTTATCATGCTGGCATAAGCAGGGGAGATTCAAACATAAGAGAGCATTCCTCAATAACGGCTGGGCAGTTTTTTTTTTCCATTTCTACTCTAAAATACAATAGCAAGATATTCTACATTGAAAAAATATTGTGCTGTTAACAATACAAAATCCAGGACAAGTAAATCAGTTCATATCTTTGCCGTAGAAATACCTTCTCCTAGAGCATTAAAGATAACTGGCCCTTGGCGCATTTATTATTATGTTATTTATGCTCATTGGGCGCTTTAATAGCTTCAGACTGAATAGAAATCGTTTTGCTTTGAAAGCATTGTACTAAAGGATGGAATTTACTGCAATGCTGTTTTTTTCCCTAAAGAAACCCATTTCTTTCACCGTGGAGTTATTGCCTTTGCTATTGGTAGAAAACTCTACAGATAACTTTGCAATGTGAATAATATTCTTTAAAATGCAGGACAATGCAACCTCACATCTTTAATTGAAGAAAAATGGTTCCATTTCAACGAAACAGTACTGTATGTATAATATAGTTTGTATCCCATTTGTTTTTTAGGAAACATTTAGACCAAAGCTCAGTCTGTTTTGTGCTTTTTCATTACAATCCTATGGTTAAAAGTCTCCCACAACTTCATCCTGGACTTCTGAAATGGAAGCAGTTCTCAGTAATGGAGTCCAAGACCAGGCCCTAAGGTAACCAGCCTTAATCAAGAACCAGTCAGACAGTTAAGCTGGCCATAGATATTGAGTTTTTTAAAAGATCCAATCCTCGTCGTGAGACCAGGATTTTCTCGGAACGATCCTACGAATTGACCATCAACTAAAAAGACCAATTTGCCAGGAAAACAAAGGGGAGCTGCCTGCTTGGCCCTGCAAACATAGATAGATTGCACTTTTGACCTGGCCAATCAATTTCCTGACAGATGTCGGCCGAAAAATCATAAGATGTTCAAATCTCACTAACCACACGATAATTTCGAAGGATTGGTCGGACTTCCCTAAAATCGGTCGTTCGGCAAGAAGAATCACCGCGTCTATGGGGAGCTTAAAACTATATTTATGGTGCCTCAACTCTTACCTTCAAGATTTGATGAATTCTGTTACAATAAAGGGAAAATATACCCCACTTTTGTGACATGAGCTTATTTAGATGCGTTTATGTAGAACAAGTGCATAAACAAGAACTTCAAGAAAATAAATATAAATGTATATTTATATATAAATGTATTTTTTTTTTTTTTTTTTTACACATCCAGAGAAAACACCTTGTGGGGAGGCAATATAGGGTTACCTGGCAGATCTATCTTGCTCGCTGACGCTGGCATGATTGCAGTTGGTGCTTGTGTTTACACTGCAGACACTCCACACCAATGATTCATTTTCTCTTCCTGTGATTTATATTTTTTTACCTTGTAAGAATTGCTTGAGAATTATTTTCTGCTCTCATACTGACAAGGGGTGCTGACGGGAATCCAGCGACAAAATTTTGTTCGGGGGGGGGGGGGGATCCCAGCTGCCCGACTTGCACCCGGTCCCTGGGTGCTTTACTTACGTTACTGCAGAGGGCTTCTTCATGTTCTGTAGCAAAACCTTGCTTTTACATTTGCAAAGATAGGATTTGCTGTTATGAGTTGATTAAATCACAATTTCAAACTGAAACTACTTCTCACAATTTCCTCACAAATACCGTACATGTAATGGGACTTTCAAGTAGAGATGTCGCGAACTGTTCGCCGGCGAACTTGTTCGCGCGAACATCGGGTGTTCGCGCTCGCCGGAAGTTCGCGAACGTCGCGCGACGTTCGCCATTTTGGGTTCGCCATTGTTGGCGCTTTTTTTTGCCCTCTCACCCCAGACCAGCAGGTACATGGCAGCCAATCAGGAAGCTCTCCCCTGGACCACTCCCCTTCCCTATAAAAACCGAAGCCCTGCAGCGTTTTTTCACTCTGCCTGTGTGTGCTGAAGAGATAGTGTAGGGAGAGAGCTGCTGCCTGTTAGTGATTTCAGGGACAGTTGAAAGTTTGCTGGCTAGTAATCGTTTTGATACTGCTCTGTTATTGGAGGGACAGAAGTCTGCAGGGGTTTGAGGGACATTTAAGCTTAGGTAGCTTTGCTGGCTAGTAATCTACCTTCTACTGCAGTGCTCTGTATGTAGCTGCAGTGGGCAGCTGTCCTGCTTCTGATCTCATCTGCTGACTGCTGCAATAACAGTAGTCCTTGTAAGGACTGCTTTTATTTATTTTTTTGTTGTTTTACTACTACTACTACTACTACTATAAGAGCCCAGTGCTATTAGTCTAGCAGTGTTGGGGAGTGGGACTGGTGTGCTAATCTGCTGCTCCTAGTAGTTCAGCAGCACCAACTTTAATTTTTTTTTTTAATATTCATTTTTTTTATTTTACTTTTTTTTATTTTACTACCGCTGTAGTAGTGTATAAGTTGACCTTTTAGGCATTATTTGCCCTGTAGGCATTTTTTGCCCAGTGTGTTATTCAACCAACTGCCATCTAGCTGTGTGACCTTGTTCACATTCTGTCTAAATATCCATAATATTACCGTCTCCAGAAAAAACACCGGAGTGACTTTTTTCAAGCAGCCATAATATATTTTACGTAATCCGTATCCATCGCTGTAGTAGTGTATAAGTTGACCTTTTAGGCATTATTTGCCCTGTAGGCATTTTTTGCCCAGTGTGTTATTCAACCAACTGCCATCTAGCTGTGTGACCTTGTTCACATTCTGTCTAAATATCCATAATATTACCGTCTCCAGAAAAAACACCGGAGTGACTTTTTTCAAGCAGCCATAATAAATTTTACGAGATCCGTATCCACCGCTGTAGTAGTGTATACGTTGATCTTGTGGGCAGTATTTGCACAGTGTTTTCTTCAACCCGCCATCTAGCTGTGTGAGCTTGTTCACATTTTGTCTAAATATTGATAATATTATCGTCTCTAGAAAAACCACTTGAGTTACTTTTTTTCAAGCAGCATTCATATATTTTACGTAATCCGTATCCACCGCTGTAGTAGTGTATACGTTGACCTTGTAGGCATTATTTGCACTGTGTTTTCTTCAACCCGCCATCTAGCTGTGTGAGCTTGTTCACATTTTGTCTAAATATTGATAATATTATCGTCTCTAGAAAAACCACTTGAGTTACTTTTTTTCAAGCAGCATTCATATATTTTACGTAATCCGTATCCACCGCTGTAGTAGTGTATACTTTGACCTTGTAGGCATTATTTGCACAGTGTTTTCTTCAACCCGCCATCTAGCTGTGTGAGCTTGTTCACATTTTGTCTAAATATTGATAATATTATCGTCTCTAGAAAAACCACTTGAGTTACTTTTTTTCAAGCAGCATTCATATATTTTACGTAATCCGTATCCACCGCTGTAGTAGTGTATACGTTGACCTTGTAGGCATTGTTTGCCCAGTTTTTTTGGCCGCAGCCACTGAAGCACAGAGGCCAGAAAAAATATGCCATATAAATGCTGAAAATAGTCATTTTTTGCCATACGTTGACTCAACGTATATGGCAAAAAATGACTATTTTCAGCATTTATATGGCATATTTTTTCTGGCAACTGTGCTTCAGTGGCTGCGACCAAAAAAACTGGGCAAACAATGCCTACAAGGTCAACGTATGGCAAAAAATGACTATTTTCAGCATTTATATGGCATATTTTTTCTGGCAACTGTGCTTCAGTGGCTGCAACCAAAAAAACTGGGCAAACAATGTCTACAAGGTCAACGTATGGCGAAAAATTACTATTTTCAGCATTTATATGGCATATTTTTTCTGGCAACTGTGCTTCAGTGGCTGCGTCCAAAAAAACTGGGCAAACAATGCCTACAAGGTCAACGTATGGCAGTTGTTTAAAGAGAACAGTAGATTACTAGCCAGCAAAGCTACCTAAGCTAAAATGTCCCTCAAATCCCTGCAGACTTCTGTCCCTCCAATACAGAGCAGTATCAAGCAGATTACTAGCCAGCAAACTTACTATCATCTGTCCCTGAAATCACTAACAGCTCTCCCCCTACACTATCTCTTCCAAGCACACAGAGGCAGATTTTTCAGATACATTTTTGCCCTTGATCCCCCTCTGGCATGCCACTGTCCAGGTCGTTGCACCCTTTAAACAACTTTAAAATCATTTTTCTGGCCAGAAATGTCTTTTTTAGATGTTAAAGTTCGCCTTCCCATTGAAGTCTATGGGGTTCGCGAACCGTTCGCGAACCGCTCGCGTTTTTGCGCAAGTTCGCGAATATGTTCGCGAACTTTTTTTCCGACGTTCGCTACATCCCTACTTTCAAGCAATGGTCAGAGAGAGAACTTGAGGATGGTTTCAGGTGTTTTCACACTGCATTTTTAGGTGGAATAAGTCACAGAAATCACCCCATGTGACACTAACTTTACTAACACTAAACATTTTTTTTTACCACTGCAGCAAACTTGTAGCCTAACATTCCTTCTAGGAATAAACCGTAATCAGAGCAATTAATTGGCTTATATGTTAATTGCCTGCACAGTTCATTGCACAATGCACAGAGCATTAACTCTTTTCTACCCTTTCCAGGATCTGCTTGTGTTTTATTTATTCCCGGCAGTTAGGAAAGCGTTAGTTTAAGCCAGGGATCCCCAACCTTTAGAACCCGTGAGCAACATTCAGAAGTAAAACGAGTGGGGAGTAACACAAGCATGAAAAATGTTCTTGGGGTGCCAAATAAGGTCGTGATTGGCCAATTAGTAGCCCCTATGTGGATTGTCAGCCTACATTGATGCTCTTTTTAGTAGTGCACCTGTTTTTTATGCAACCAAAACTTGCCTCCAAGCCTGGAATTCAAAAATAATCTCCTGCCTTGAGGCCACTGGGAGCAACATCCAAGGTGTTGGAGAGCAACATGTTACTCACGAGCTACTGGTTGTGGATCACTGGTTTAGGCATTGGGGTCAATACAACTGAGTCCAAATTTATTATAAGTAGGAAAATCTATGAAGGATGTGGACAATGTAAATAGGAGAGCAAGAACTAATACATTCTCCAAAGCAACCATATATCCTTGGCTGTAAATAGAAATGGGATAGAGAGGTTCAACCTGCATAGTGTCTGTGCTATCCTCTGCAGTCTGTATCCCCTGTATTGCTCTGAACTCTTACACAGCTTGTACAAAACTGCCACTATAGATTTAGTTCTGAATGTGTCTTTTCTTTTATAAAATATTTCCCAAAGAAGTCAATGAATTTGTATTTGGAGGGCAAACTGTTTTTGAAAACACAGTTCCCTGTAATCAGTTAAATTTGAACAATTAGGGGCAGATGTATGAAGGGTCGAATATCGAGGGTTAATTAACCCTCGATATTCGACTAGGAACTAAAATCGTTCGACTTCGAATATCGAAGTCGAACGATTTAGCGCAAATCCTGCGATCGAACGATCGAAGGATTATTCGTTCGATCGAACGATTAAATCCTTCTAATCGAACGATTCGAAGGATTTTAATACAACGATCGAAGGAATATCCTTCGATCAAAAAATCTCAGGCAAGCCTATGGGGACCTTCCCCATAGGCTAACATTGACTTCGGTAGCTTTTAGCTGCCGAAGTAGGGGGTCGAAGTTTTTCTTAAAGAGACAGTACTTCGACTATCGAATGGTCGAATAGTCAAACGATTTTTAGTTCGAATCGTTCGATTCGTAGTCGTAGTCGAAGGTCGAAGTAGCCCAAAAAACACTTCGAAATTCGAAGTTTTTTTAATTAGAATCCTTCACTCGAGCTTTGTAAATGTGCCCCTACTAATGTCACAGTTTTTCTCAGCAAGAGTAAAAGATTTTAGAGCTCTGTCTGGCAGGACCTTAATATCAGGTTCTCTGGTGGCACTTGATGCCCC
Organism: Xenopus laevis; assembly: GCF_017654675.1. Taxonomy (NCBI): domain Eukaryota; kingdom Metazoa; phylum Chordata; class Amphibia; order Anura; family Pipidae; genus Xenopus; species Xenopus laevis. The sequence goes on from NC_054374.1 coordinate 107,105,074, forward strand.
AGTCCAACACTGGACAGAACTGATATTTACAGTAAGTAAATCACACCCAAGTTAAAGGAGCTGTACCCATAAGAGAATACACTCAGAAGCTTTACTGATGCACTCGCTCACTTAAATCATTTTTATAACCTAGAGGTTTAGGTAATAACATTTTTAACCATTGCTACAGGTCTGATTGTCAATAACAAATCTCAGATTGATTTCTCTAATTAGGGATGCACCAAATCCAGGATTCAATTCGGGATTCTGCCAGGATTCGGCCATTTTTTTTTAATTTTTTACTATTGATTCAGGGATTTGGCTGAATTCCAAATAGTGTATTTGGTGCATTCCTATCTCATTTCATAATTTCGCTCTTACTGTGGTATGACCGGTTGAATGTGTCACTTTCTGAGAGATTTTGAGGAAAAAACACAGGTTAAGTCACCTGAATTTGGGAAAAAAACATATTTTTAAGTGCCAGAATAGTAAGATATTTGGGTGTATTTACAGGTGGGGACTGCACCGAAATAGTACGGATACTCAGGGCCAGATTGCTCGCTAGATACAACCTGGGGCCACGCTTGTTCCCTTAGAATGGTCGCATTGTATTCCAGTCCTGTGTCTGAGATAGACGGAGGCATCAAGGCACTTGGGCTGGTATTGGAGGCTGGGCATTCACTGAAAGGACACTGTTTTAAAATGCTGGAGTCTACAAAGTGGAAGCAAGTGGGGACCCAAAAACTACTCTGTATAGGGTGACATTTTACCTTAATCTGGCTCTGAGGTTATTAACATACACTTGGGAATCCAATAATATGTGCAAAAATGTTTATCTCAGTATGCTGCATATACATTGCATTGTGAAAGAGGTACACATTGTTTAAGATTTGATCACATATTTGATATTCTGTTACTCAAACATTCTGTTCCTTGCTAAAGAGTACAAAGTCAATTCCATATAAGTATGAAAATGAATGGAACATGTTCCTTTGGCCATTGGAGGGCAGTGTTATCCATGCTTTGAATAATGTATTCAATAACCTATTCAACCTTCTTCTCTTTTCTTCTTTGCTTTTCTTAATAACTTTATACCATTTGTTTTAGTACCACAACAAAAAAGCAATTTTATTATAAGGATGATTACATTAAAAAGAGTGAAAACAAACACACAGTTTCTGTGAACGCAGCATATGTTATTTTAAAATGCCCCAAGATCAGAAAGGGAATGAAACATTCTTTAAACAAAAAGGGTTCATTCTTTCTTAGCTGACAACATCTATTAAGAAAGAAAAATAACTTTTAAAGCAAAAATATATAAAAAGTAAAACATTGGAGATATACATAACATTTAAATAAATAACTGCTACACGGCATATGGCACATTCAATTACAGAAAAAATGAACAATACCGATTGTATGGTAGACGTACAACATTGAGATTTACTAGGTAAAAGAAAAGCTGGTAAAGGGGAATGTATACTGAACAGAAGAGCTTTCAGTCCACATAAAAATACCTGTTTGGGCCATGTAAAGAATAAGTATATATCCATAGGAAATGTGCTCTGATTAAAAGTGCTCCTGAGAGTGGCCCAAACAGGTCTTTGTATGGAGACTGGAACTCCAGCACTATCCTTTGCCAACGTTTCTTCAAAAACCCAAAGTGCCCATCCTTCTTATTCTGTTATCAATATTGAACTGTAGGAAGGACAATATGGATTGCATTTCAAACTACAGTCTCTGAGGACCTAATGCATTTGTGTGATGTACATCTAGGTAGAAAAAAACTACTTGTAAACTTGATAGGAAATCGTAAAAGGTCAATTTAATGCAATCTTTTAAATACTTAGTATTGTATTTAATAAACCTTATAAAGTGAGCTTTATTATTTTAAAAAATATATTATTATATAACAGTTCAACAGTCGTCCACTTATGGGTGTGTGGTCAAATAATTATCTATATTGCTTCAGGATGGACCAGCACACCAAAATGTTGTATCAGCAAATTTTATTGAGCCATCACTTGTGCATCCAACGTTTCGGCCCTCATTGTGTGTATATATATATATATATATATATATATATATATATATATATATATATATATATATACACACAGGTATGGGATCCATTATCCGGAATCCCGTTATCCAGAAAGTTCCGAATTACGGAAAGGCCGCCTCCCATAGACTCCATTATAATCAAATAATCCAAAATCTTAAAAATGATTTCCTTTTTCTCTTTAGTAAGAAAACAGTTACTTGTACTTGATCCCAACTAAGCTATAATTAATCCTTATTGGAAGTAAAACCAGCCTATTGGGTTTATTTAATGTTTACATGATTTTCTAGTAGTCCTAAGGTGTGAAGATCCAAATTACAGAAAGACCCATTATGCGGAAAGCCCCAGGTCCCGATGATTCTGTATAATAGGTCCAATACCTGTATATACATACAAATTTAGTGACAATAATGCTACATGCTGCATATCAGGTAAAAAAAAAACTATTTTCTCTATTTTCTATTGAAATTGAATTTAAGCATTTGTTTGTGCAATACACTTACTAAGAACCTAAGAGCAAATGTTTTCTATTCACCAATACATGGCTTCATTTCAACCTAATCTGTGCATTATGAGGGCAGCTGACATTGAGTTTGGCCTATATTTAAAGGATCATACGTCTATACTTGATGGAAAGTTCATATTCTTTTTTTATTTGGGGCATGTGAAGTCTGATGCAGTAGTTGATAGTTGCGATTTACTGCCATACTTTGTATGTTGCTGTTGCTCTAATGGGTTTCTCCAGCCCCTGTATGATTTCTTAGGATCAGATCAGGTTCCATTTTTCTAGGGAATCTGACAATTGCATTGTTCCCACACATTAAGCACTTTCTTGTCTTTACAGGTGGTCCAGGACCATAACCTTGATAAAAAGAAATGGTGTGTGGATGGATACCTTTGAATTCAAGGTAAGGCTATACCTCCAGGATGTCTGAGTTAATGCAACTGACAATGCACTTGTAACACATATAGCATATTGGGGAGGACCAATCATTTTTAAAGTTCATTTATTTCAAACAAAATCAGAATCAAATAGGGGAGGGATTTAATTCTTGTTACAGTATATATGCTAAAAACAATTGTGATAAAAGTAAATGCTAAAACCAGATATCAGATATATTTTTAGATGGCAGGTATGGAATAGAAACTGTATCTGCTAGCAAATAGTAAACAACAAAAAATCAAAACAAAAAGCAAGTAAATATTCACATAAAATAATACTTATATATCAATCTATATGTGTATATATGTATAGCACATCATATATATAAAAAGGAATAGGCATATTTTTTTAAATGCTTTTTAGGTCCCACCTAATGCAGGGTGTGTAAGTCTAGGCACCTGTATACTATATGAACAATAGTGAAATGTAATAGTTCAGAGAAGGGCAAAGCATTACTGAAAGTGTTGGAGGACTTGATCCATGAAGAAAAACTTGTCAAACTCATTCAAATTCATTTTATTTTCAATAGAGAAAGAGTGTCTTTTTAGATTTGCACATAAGTGCTAATACGTCCAAGGTCAGAACTGAAAAATTGCCAATGGAACTATTTATTCCCAGCACCATGCAACTGTTACAAGGCCATCTTTTATTAACAGTATAAAGAATGTTAATATCCGCAAAGAAAATGCAGACATTTGCAATCATTTGTAATGCTAGGTATTGTTGCATGGGGAACTGGAAAAAAATGAATGTTGATTTAACACAAACTAACCTATTTGTTTCAGAAAATCAAATCAAGTGCTTTGATCCATATATACATCCAAATATATTTTTTGCAATCAGAAATAAATGTTTCTACTTATGGTTGCATTGGTTTTGGCATTGATGGGCTCCAGATTAACCATTTTCCAGATCCGCTACTTAGTTGGGCGGTAGAATAGAAGATCTGCGCACAAAGGTAGCGGTGCGTAGGTGCACACAAACGCAGTGCCACGGGCATGCGCACTAACCCAATGAAGCATGCCGGAGCAGCAGTGGGGCCGGAGCGGGGCCCTGGGGCAGTAGCTCCGGTGGGCCCCAAGCCCCCCAGTCCGACCCTGAAAGACAGCAATAAAATAGCAAGACGTAGTAATACATTGTTTTTAAATAGGAGGAAGTGCCTTTAGTTGAATGCATTGAAGGTTTGCCATGACAATTTGGCTTTGGTACTGGGTGCCCAACCCATAGGTCTCACTAATCCAAACCCAGCTCTTCCACATCAATCCTTACTGCAAACTTTTTTTAATCAAGCATAGCCTGCCCACATTTTCTTGCATTCCCCAAGTATCACAAAACAGGTGATGCCTTTGCTTAGAACCTTATGGCTTTGCCCTGTCTATACAATGTACAGATAGAACAAACTTGAGTTTACTGCAAGGTCGGACAGGGCCGACAGGACGACTGGAAAAAACCCAGTGGGTCCTGGTCCTCTTGGGCCCCACCGTCCGAGAGCCAATCCCCATGGCCCATTGATTGATTACCTGTCCTCCCCGCCAGACTCCCAAAGATCCGTCCGAGAGCCAATCCCCATGGCCCATTGATTGATTACCTCTCCTCCCCGCCAGACTCCCAAAGATATCTTTGGGAAGTGCGCACTGGCCATTGGGGTGGCTTCCCCAGACATGATTTGCTGGGCATCATGTAATGTCAGAACAAAGTGTGCTGCATGTGTGGCTGTATATAATTATCAGCAGCAAAAAAAAAACAGGCACCACCAAGTTATACCAAGCTTACTACAAAGAAACACAAAAGAACTAAATCTGTAACAAAACCTGCATATTGATTCCATAGTTGCAATGTAATATCTATACCAAATATGGTGCTGCAATTTACACTTACTCACTAAGCTTTTTCCTTATATGCTCGTCTTATGCTGAATTGATTCTGTAAGATAAAAGTCTTTAAAGGGATACTGTCATGATTTTTATTTCTAAATTACATTGTTTACACTGCAAATAATTCACTTTACCATAAAAAATTATTGGTGTGTAGACAAACATCTCAGGTCATTTTGCTCTATCCTGTGCTTTCAGAAAAAGCCAGAACTTCAGGATGGAACTGGTTTCTGACAGGCTATTGTTTCTCCAGCTCAATGTATCTGAAGGAGTTGCAGTGGGACATGGATTTTTACTATTGAGTGCTATTCTCAAATGAATCAAGGAGCTGTTATCTAGTTACCTTCCCTCTGTTCTATCGTTAGGCTGGTAGTGGGGAAAGGGAGGGCTTGATATCACTCCAACTTGTAGTGCAGCAGTAAAGAGTGAGTGAAGTCACATGACTAGGGGCACCTAGGAAGCACAAAATATGTCTAGCCCCGTGTCAGATTTCAAAATTAAATATAAAAAAATCTGAAGGGGCTTCAATGTTATTTTGGCATAATTACCATTTTCGGGCATTAGATGGTAGCATAGAGTTAGGTTAGAAATTTGTTGATAACACTTGTAGTTTTGGACACTAGGGAGTAGGGAAACATCTAGAAAGTTCTGGGAAGTGGAGTACATAAAAGGAGACAAGTCACAGGAGTAGGTGTGTGTTTTTGTGAAAGACATCTTAGAGAAAGACCACAGCCAGCACCCAAGTGAGCAGGAAGTGTGAGGGCTAGTTAGCAAAGGTTTAGTTATAGTACACTTAACAGTGTGAGTCAGATCAGCCTCCATTAAGGAGTGATTGGAAATCAACTTCCCAGAGGATCCCCCTCCAGTGATGGTTCAAGTGAGAAGGAGAGGGTAGAGTTAGACACTGGAGTGCACTGGGCAATAGACCATCTAAAGTGCCCAGCAAAGCTTGTGTCCTGTGTTCAGCCCTGTAGAGGGGAATGTGGTGTCAGGTCCCCTGGAGTGGCTCTTCAGGTAATTCTTTTTGCATATGGAACTGCTGTACACTCAGCTAATCTCAGGGAATATACATGGGACTTTGCCGTTTAGCGCTGAAATCAGCCGAGTGTGTTTGTGCTGGAGACGACACAGCAGTTCCTTATGTGAACAGAAGAGGAGCCTACTGCTCGTGTAGGGGCTGATTTTTGGCCTGAATATTTCAGCAGACTGATTTCAGCCCCTGTGTGGCACTAGCTTTAGGGTTAAACCACCTGAATCAGCTGAATCAGCTCCACAGCATTGGCCTGCCACATTAAAGAAAATTATTTTGTTTTATGGATTGTTAACCCTCCCACTGAAATTCAAGGATGTAATTTTATCATATTCTATTTAGTTCTGACAAATTCAGTAGATGCTGAAGTCTTTGTTCAGAATCTTATGGTCACAGCTGGAAACGTGCCTGCTTCTTAATTCATTTCCTTTATCTCATGTGGAGGGTGGACCTGCACTTACACACCCTACACTCATGTGCGATTCAAATGGTACAACTTCAATGCTTAAAGGTGCAGCACACAAAGACAGCCCTGTACTTAAAGGGCAGCTGTAATGTAGAGGTATCTCTTGGGGCCAACACATGCTTCACCTTGTGTTGGCCCTACCTGTTATCCAGAAAGCGGCGAATTGCAGGATGGCCATGTGCACTAGACTCCGTTTTAATCAAATAGTATTTTCAATTATTTTAATCAATTCAAATGTTTTAAAATTATTTTCTTTTTCTCTGTAATAATATAAAAGTAGCTTGTACTTGAGCCCAACTAAGATATAATTAATCCTTATCAAAGGCAGAATATTCCTACTGGGTTTAGTTAATATGTAAAATTATTTTTTGTAGACTTAAGATATGGAGATCCAAATCACAGAATGACCCCTTACACCGGAATGCCCAAGTCCTGAGCAATCTGGATAACAGGTCCTATACCTGTAACATTAACTTATATATATTAACATATATAGCATATATGTATGTGTATTTTAATATGTATGTGTTTGTCAATCTATATGTGGGCATGGATCTACAGAGAGAACCCCAAACCTATTTGAAAATAGTCACTTTATAGTTAATAAAAGGTAGATTTCTACAGTTAATCTGATTTCAGAAAAATCCTAAAAAGTATATATGGCATATTTAAACAAAAAAACAATTAAATAAACACACCAGTGTAAAATGATTCCAGATCCAAATGGTATAAAAAATCTTAATTGAAAAATGTTCAAGTATTTACAAAAAAAAAACCCCTTTCTAATCAGCAATTGAATTTCTTTGTTAATCTTTTTCCCTGGGAATATGGAAAAGAAGGGGGTTTAAAGCTAAGTGGCTGCACTTTGTATAGTTTATTTGAGCTTTCTATTCATAGCTTCTTTGACAAGCGAGAAAGGCAGAGCTCCTGAGCTGTGTTTTGTGGGAATAGGCTCTTTCAGTGCTGGTTTATTACATGGCTAATTAAGCAAGGTCACTGAGTTCCTTTGTCGGTACGCCACCCCAATATTATTTACCTTGTGTATTTGCAGCGCATTCTGAATTACACTCATATGCTTTCTAAGTGTACAAAGTTCTTATATACTACTGCCAGGTCTTATTTATTACCTTATATTGATTTTTGTTTTGACGTTCTATATTTTATTTCTACTTGTGTCTTTATCATTTCTTACTGGTTTATTTATGATACCCATTACCCATTGTATACCCATTTTCATAGCTTAATATTAGCATGCAAAGAAATCATAAATCTGTTATTAGTTGTAAGTATCGCCTGGTGTGTTTTACTGCGTGTATGTGCTGCTGATAACCAGTATAGGGAGCTCCTGAACCAAATTCTAACTGGGGTGGGGAAATCTTCATATTCATTTAATGATCACCAACCTACAGAGCATGTGTCCTACTAGGAACAACAATGTATTAGAAAAACATTTGTAGAAGACTAGTATTAAGGGTAGAACTCCACAAGCGTTATTTCATCGGATCGACACCCTGCGGCAAAACGCACAAAACAAGTCCGATGGAGACATAGGCGTCAAGATTCTAATTGGACTGAATGAAAAGTCTCAGGTAAAAACTACATTACATCTGACAAGACACAACTGTTGGATAGAGATGTCGCGAACTGTTCGCCGGCGAACTTGTTCGCGCGAACATCGGGTGTTCGCGCTCGCCGGAAGTTCGCGAACGTCGCGCGACGTTCGCCATTTTGGGTTCGCCATTGTTGGCGCTTTTTTTTGCCCTCTCACCCCAGACCAGCAGGTACATGGCAGCCAATCAGGAAGCTCTCCCCTGGACCACTCCCCTTCCCTATAAAAACCGAAGCCCTGCAGCGTTTTTTCACTCTGCCTGTGTGTGCTGAAGAGATAGTGTAGGGAGAGAGCTGCTGCCTGTTAGTGATTTCAGGGACAGTTGAAAGTTTGCTGGCTAGTAATCGTTTTGATACTGCTCTGTTATTGGAGGGACAGAAGTCTGCAGGGGTTTGAGGGACATTTTAGCTTAGGTAGCTTTGCTGGCTAGTAATCTACCTTCTACTGCAGTGCTCTGTATGTAGCTGCAGTGGGCAGCTGTCCTGCTTCTGATCTCATCTGCTGACTGCTGCAATAACAGTAGTCCTTGTAAGGACTGCTTTTATTTATTTTTTTGTTGTTTTACTACTACTACTACTACTACTATAAGAGCCCAGTGCTATTAGTCTAGCAGTGTTGGGGAGTGGGACTGGTGTGCTAATCTGCTGCTCCTAGTAGTTCAGCAGCACCAACTTTAATTTTTTTTTTTTAATATTCATTTTTTTTTATTTTACTTTTTTTATTTTACTACCGCTGTAGTAGTGTATAAGTTGACCTTTTAGGCATTATTTGCCCTGTAGGCATTTTTTGCCCAGTGTGTTATTCAACCAACTGCCATCTAGCTGTGTGACCTTGTTCACATTCTGTCTAAATATCCATAATATTACCGTCTCCAGAAAAAACACCAAACAATGCCTACAAGGTCAACGTATGGCAGTTGTTTAAAGAGAACAGTAGATTACTAGCCAGCAAAGCTACCTAAGCTAAAATGTCCCTCAAATCCCTGCAGACTTCTGTCCCTCCAATACAGAGCAGTATCAAGTAGATTACTAGCCAGCAAACTTACTATCATCTGTCCCTGAAATCACTAACAGCTCTCCCCCTACACTATCTCTTCCAAGCACACACAGGCAGATTTTTCAGATACATTTTTGCCCTTGATCCCCCTCTGGCATGCCACTGTCCAGGTCGTTGCACCCTTTAAACAACTTTAAAATCATTTTTCTGGCCAGAAATGTCTTTTCTAGATGTTAAAGTTCGCCTTCCCATTGAAGTCTATGGGGTTCGCGAACCGTTCGCGAACCGCTCGCATTTTTGCGCAAGTTCGCGAATATGTTCGCGAACTTTTTTTCCGACGTTCGCTACATCCCTACTGTTGGATGTGGATGGCAAAAGCATTGTCTTCATCCGACAGTCGGGCCGTGTAGTTGTTACCTCCGACTTTTCATTCAGTCCAATTATATCTTGACGCGTGTGACTCCATTCGTGCGTTTTGTCGCCAGGTGTCAATCCGACAAAAAACACTCATGGAGTTCTACCCTAAGGGACCAAATGACAAATATCTAAAGCCTTGTCTGAGCATCTTAGAAGCAATTAGCCACACTGCCCACTATTTAGACAGACCTGTCCAGGTCTCTCAAGTAGAGATGCACCGAATCAATCAATTCATTTTTGGATTCTGTTGAATCCAGGCCTGCAGGATTCAGATTCTGGTGAATCCAAGAGCCTGGCTGAACTGAATCTGAATCCCATTAACCAGAAAGCTCCAAGTTTTCTCCCATAGACTCCATTTTATTCAAATAATCCAAATTTTAAAAATGATTTCATTTTTCTCCGGAGTAATAAAACAGTACCTTGCACTGGATCCCAACTAGGAAACAAAACCAGCCTATTGGGTTTATTTAATGCTCACATGATTTCTTAATAGACTTTAAGTATAAAGATCCAAATTATGGAAAGATCTGTTATCAGGAAAACCCCAGGTCCCGAGCATTAGATAACAGGTCCTATACCTGTATTACCTATGCAATTTCTATGCTCTGCTAAGGGCAACAAGATGAAGAAAGGACCAGCTTTGAACTCCATTTTCCATTTGTTTAATTTGAGTACTCAATTTGATATAGGTAATTCCCATAATTAGAAATTTAGATGCAGGGTGGGGTGGGGTTCCTAAAATCACTACTACCCAAACTGGAATACCTCAAACCTGAGTAGATCCCGGCAACTCCCCATAAGGGACGTGTTATATGCGACTCTTCCAGGCCCTATTGAGCACACCACAAATCTTCTAGACCAAGTGCATATGTCAGTAACAGAACATGTAGTTTGCTTCCCTTTTTATAGAATAGAACAATGGCATCTAAAGGGCAGCAACTGAACTGCCATAAAAATACAACATATGATATGGAAACAGCTTTCTATTAACCCACACCTGGCTAGGGTCGGGTGCAGGTGCAGGTGCTACAGGCCCTAATCCAGCCCTGTAGCACCTGCACTTGACCCTAACCCTCGGTACATAATCCTATTTTTATACCCTTGTCCAGGCAGTAGAAGGTTGCGGGTTGGGTGGATGTAGGCTAAAGTTCAGTCTGCCCATGGCCCTCGAACATTTTGTGAAAATCAGCAAAAACCCTCCCATCCATTGGTTTAAGAGAGTGATATTCTGAGACAATTTGCAATTGGCCTTCATTTTTTATTATTTGTGGTTTATATGTTAGCTTTTTATTCAATAGCTTTCCAGTTTGCAATTTCAGCAATCTGGTTGCTAGGATCCAAATGATCCTAGCAACCTTGCATCATGATATGAATAAGAGGCTGGAATATGAATAGGAGAGGCCTGAATAGAAAGATGAGTAATACAAAGTAGCTATAACTATAGATTTATAGCCTTACAGAGCATTTGTTTTTAGATGGGGCCAGTGACTTTTATTTCATTGCTGGATACAGTCAGTAGAAGGCAAATAATTCAAAAACTAAAACAGAAATTTAAAAGCCAATTGAAAAGTAGCTTAGAATTTGTCATTTTAAAACATACTAAAAGTTAAAGTTGAACCACCACTTCATCAACATCCAGATTTTGACAGTTCGCAGTTGCAGATTTGTATTAAAAAGTTTAGAGTTTCTCTTTCGCTGCAAATCCATGACCGCCGAATTTATTCACCCATCACTACTCATCACCTGCACTTAGATACATTTGTAATCATTTAAAATAAGCAAAGATACAATTGTAACTATATAAGCAAGTCACTTGGCAGAACTGTGACTCAAAGCTTAAAGGATAATTTTAATAAACAAAATACATTCTTGCACCAAATCCCAGACCATTCATGGTTCTGGGGTAATAAAACCTGGAGGGAGTCCAAACTACTGTATATACATGCATTTGGCCCACCAACTCAAGAATGCAGTAGTTTCCTAGCAAAACCATATACTGTAACTATTTGAAGATGCCCAGCAGGCTAAACATATTTTATGTATCGTATCTGAATCACTCATGAGCCATTGCAAATGAAAGTTTTCCATTTTATGTGAATTTTTCCTTTACACAGTATGAAATGATTTCATTCCACACGTTCCTTTAGGTTAGAGGGGTTGGACTTTCAGCGAATGCATTATTTATCTCCACAATGTGCCTGAAAGACAGTTGCAAAAATGAACATACTGGTTATTTTCGCTGCATTAACCAAATTTATATTTTCTTTTATATCCACCTCTCATGCTGATCCTAAGAGGTGAGTGACACTGATGTACTAAGCACATTTCTCTGTAATTTTTGTGTCTGGGTTTAAAGGAAAATATTTTCATGTGCAAGTAAATTGAACTCTCTCTCTACATATTTAAAATGTCTCCATAAATCTGGCATTATTCTGTGTATTGTTTCAGTACTGCATATATTTTGTTCTCACGTCACTTTTGCTCTTGCGGAAAAACCATATTCTCTATAATGTAATGCATGATCCAGCAAGGATGAATTAATACTAAACTTGTATTCATATTCATTCATAACCATTCCTTATGGCAGAGACCTTGAGAAATCATTTTACGGAATGCAGTTTAGTCTTCACTGCAAGTGTTCTTCCACATGAGTAGCCATAGCACAGCAACAGGTGGATGAAGTATATGGCAGGTTAATTCACTGTGTGTAAGGTTTATGTTTTTATTTTGATGCAGTAAAGTGCAATATTTGATTCTAGGAGCAGCAAAAAAGTGTCCTTTGGTTGAGCAATACACTAAGATGTAACATCTTAGCTGCTACTGCCATGTGAAGTGACTAGTATATATACACATATACTGTATAGTATGTATATATATATATATATATATATATATATATATATATATATATATATATATATATATATATATATATATATATATATATATATATATATATATAAAGCACTTTAGCCTTTCTCAAACTTTTAGAAAAGCTATATATATATATATATATATATATATATTAATCCACAGCAGCCAGCAGTAGGGCCAGAACTAGGGGTAGGAAGAAGAGGCACCTGCCTAGGGCACAACGATGAGGAGGTGCAACTAAGTGCCCTTTGCCTAGTCTGGGTTTGCATGTTTCCTCGTACCCGGGTTCGATGGGATGTCTCTTTTCTGCTTGTTCCCCCCTCCGCGTGTGAGCACATATACAGAGGTAGCCGGCTGGGTTGCCTATGGCACCTGGTTGGTTTGGCCCACCCCTGGCCAGCAGCAAGCCTTAACTAAACAATACCTATTCCTTGCATGCATATGCATGATATCTTATGTGCCATATATTTATGTATTATATGTGAGATCTTTAGCCTTATTTATAGCTGTTTTGGATCTAAAGTGGTTGCATGTAATCAAAATATTTTTAGAACCCAAATTCCACTAAAATATGTATTAATGGGTAAAAGTGGCAAATAGAAACATAATTTCCTCCACCCGAACATTACCCTCAAGTTAATGAGAATATTGGATCAACATTGGACTATCTAGTACTCTCTAGGAGACTGGAATAAAGCTGCTCATGTATTCAGTATTGGGCAAAATACAAGGCTTGAAAGGGGAAAAGCAGATAGCAAGTGATAAATGTATGATAAATGATGTCTTTAGATCACTGTCCTGCAGATCTGCCTTCTATTATCAGCGAAATAGGGATAACTATATAAAAAAAGAGTCAAATAGTGTATAAAAAAAGAGACAAAAACCTAAACGTATAGTTAATGGAAAATGTAATTCTTGCTAATGGGTTTTTATATACTGTATTTATTATTCTTAATTTCCCAGTGTCAAATTGGGGCCCCCAGAAGACTTAATATTAAGGACTTACCAGCTGGAGTTCTACCCTTTTTGCTTCTTGCTGCTATCCTCATGTTTGTCCCGTTATAATATGCAAATATAATTGTGCATCTGTTCCTGCGAAATGCTTGTCTGCTAGGATCAGATTAATCAGAAACCAAGGAACATTCCTGCATATTTTGGCAGTGTGGGTAGATATCTTAGTATCCAGAGGAAACCATCAAAGACACAAGGAGACTAAACACTTTCTTGCACATGGAACCCATGGGGGTATACAAACTCATAATGCCCAGTGGCATAAGTATGAGGGGTGGTGCGATTGTACCCGGGCCCGCACCCCTTAGGGGCTTGCTGAAGCTGGTGGGAGGGCAGAGAATTATTTTCGCAAGCACATGGAGTGCACGTGGCACAAGTCCGTTGGGGGTCCCAGCTGCACATCCCGTACCCGAACCCTGGTTAGATTTGTTACGCTAGTGATGATGCCAGTGTTGCAAGGCAAACATGTTAACAACTGAGACACTTCAGTTTGAGTTAAGTTTTAGTTCGATGGTGAAAGTGATATTTAAGACAATTTGCAATGTGAATTTCCGTCAATTTGGCTGAAAATCTATTAGCTTTAATGTATGTGCAGCTGTTTTTTTTAAATAATCTGTTTGCAGTCTTCAGATCATCCTTTTTGACAGATGGGTTTCTTTTGGCATAAAACTTGCCATCCTACACAGAAATAACACATGAAACACCTGTGCAGAGACACAAGTTTCCAGTGAATCTACCACAGATGCCACATTTGTTCCTTTGTTAACTTTGTATGAGCAGCTACTTAATTGATAGGAGCTTTGCTTAAGTACCTCATCAACAGACAGCAAACATTTCTCTTTTAAAGAAGCAGAGGTCAAACAGTTTCCCTTAGCTATAAACCTTGGGTAATTAATTGGTTGCGATTAGCAATTTTAATTACCAGGTGTACTGTGTGGTCATGACTTGCTGCAATCGTCTCTACTAAGCACGCTGTTAGGAGTTTTAGAATGAATGTGAGCTTTCATTAGAGAATTTTTTGCGATAGGCATACTTTTATGCCTATCGCATAAAAGTATCGCATTTTATTGAAAGTACATTAAAAGCAGAACTTTGGGTTTTCTCCTAAAAGCAATGTTTATTAGTGTTAGCAAGGTCTTCTCCTTCATTGCCTCTCCTCATGAAATAAAATATTTGTAAATGTTCTTTTTAATTATATAAACAGTGATGGAGTAAATATAAAATAAATTCAGCGAAAAATTTGAATTGCAGGCATCAGAACAAACAGGTGAAATCCATGTATGTTTTTTTAAATTAAAATTCTAATTTAGAGAACTTTGGTCATTTAAAAAAAATGTATTTTGTAAAGACGGTATCTGTATCTGTGATGTAAATGCTTGGAGATAAATCTCACAGAAAATTAATCAAAAGACTGCTAGCCCCATTGAAAAAGAATGTCTTTGCTTTTAATGGGAAATGCAACTGGTTGCTGGTCCTTTCTCTGCAAATCTACTGAAACTGTGGAGCTGAGCTCTAATTGGCACAACAGATTTTAGTATTGTGTCTTTGCCTTCTGGCCTCCAAATTGTGGCCAAAAGTCTGTCAGTTTTCAGTTGTTAAAGCACAAAAAATATATTAGAATCCAGGGATTCTAAACCCTTCAGTCAGGACCCAAAAATGAACCCCCATGCTTTTAATTATGGGTATACATGGACCCCTTTTATAATGTGACATTTCATCCTACAGAAAAAGTAGTACTTAAAATTCTCTCTGGCCTAGTTTGACCCTGATCATCAGGTCATATAAATGTGATCATTATCACATAAAAATACATACAAAAATATGTTGTAATATGTAAATGGTCATAATAATCCATAGGCTCTTCTGTTTAGAGTGATGATCTAAAAAGATTTTTCAGAAATAATCTTTAATGGGGGGTTTCTAATAAAATCCCAATGCAACATTGTTATTAATGGCACATACTCATTTCTGGTGCTTATTTTTTTATTCAACTACAGGCATCACTTGTGATGGGAAGTCAGTGTTTCAGGGTTGTCAGGTGTCTGAATAGAATGTGTTAAAGGAGAAGGAAAGCTGCAGAGGAAGTTTATTGGCAGTAGATTAGCCACAATAGCGCAAGCAATAATGCTATATTTATTCTGTAGAATGTTTTGCTATACCTGAGCAACAGCTCTAGAAGCTGTCTTTGTCTGCTTAGGATAGCAGCTGCCATATTAGCTTGGTGTGACATCACTTCCTGAGTCTCTCCCTGCTCACTCATAACTCCAAACCCATGCCCTGGAGGTTTAAGATGAAATACGGAAGTCTGATACAGAAACCTATGTGTAGGTTATATATATGTAGAAGGAGACAAATACTGTGTTTCTTTTGACAGATGACTCAGAGCAGCATTACTTTGAGGGTTTACTGGTGTATTTATATAGACCTTTCTCATAAAGCTTACTTAGTTTTAGCCTTTCCTTCTCCTGTAAGCGCTAGAAGTGTTTGTGTGCTGTTCCGATCTTGCATTGGGACTATACAGTGACAACTTGGCAGAGGTTCAGAGAACTGGATTAAGCTCAGCGTGCAGCTTCCTTTATATTGTTTGTGGAATGTAATAAAAGTCATTAAAGGAAGAAATGTGTGGAATTATGAACAATTATAAATAATATTTTTAATCAATATAGGTTTTGCGAACTTGTAAAACCGTACAGTGTGCAGTGTATGTAATAAGCTTAGTTTTGAGACATTAAATGTGGCACCTTCAAACAGGTCTAAAAAAAAGGTATGCCAATTAAAATATATAGTTACAAATAAAGTGTGATTTTTGTTTGTTTATATAATGGGCTTTCCATGTACAGTTTTTATTACAGTACCCCATTTGCTGTCTATATTTGAAAATGCTGTGTTGTAAATCCAGTAGATGGCACTAGAGCATTCTAACTCTTAGGTTATGTTATAATGCATCAGAGAAAGGAACTTTGCAAGCATTGTGTCTCTACAGTACCTCAGCGCATATACAAATTATTGAAGATAAGCCTGGGGGGGCCACAATAAATCTACGTGTTGCCAGGAAAGGAGCTCTATAAGGGCAGCCAGCAACCTGCATTTTTTTTTCAGCAGTGGCTTTGATAGGAACTAACCAAAAATTGTTCTCCCCATTGAAAACAATTTTATTTTCTCATAATGGTTCCATGAAAAACATAAGTACTGATATGGGATCTTTTATCCAGAAATTCAGTATCCAAAAAGCTCCCATAAAGTCCATTTGAAACAAATAATTGTAATTCTTACACATGATTTCCTTTTTTCTCTGTAATAATAAAACAATACTTTGCACTCGATACTAACTAAACTGTTGGGTTTATTTGTTGCTTAAATATTTTTTAAACACCTTAAGGTATAGTGATCCATATTACAGAGAAAAAACCTTATTTAGAAAACCACAGGTCCCAAGCATTCCCATATGTATTTATAGTATATGTGTTTGCTTTTAAGCACTGTAATATTTTTCTTTGCATACCTTACTCTGCAAAATTGTTTTGAATTGTGTAATCTGAAAGACATTCATGATGCTAGCGAGTGGGGCAAATTTTTAGTATATACATTTTTGACTTTCAAATTAAATGATCTGATGGAGATGTTGGAAACCCTTATTTCCTATTCTTAGATTAATGTGACATGGAACAAGGCTTTTACTCTACTGGAGTTATAGGTGACATGATTGGTATTGTAAAATAATAAAAATAAATAAAAAATGGACAAATTCAGCAAACAATAGGGACCAATGAGATGTTTGATATTTATATGGAATTAGACTGGCAAATGAACAACTAGACCAGTAATTCCCATGGTAGGGAATAGCTTTATAGATCATACTACTGGTATGGGATCCGTTATCCAGAAAGCTCTGAATTATGGAAAGGCCATCTGCCATAGACTCCATTTTATCCAAATAATCAAAATTTAAAAAAAATGATTTCCCTTTTCTCTGTCCCTTACTGTACCTGTAGAATATTTTCAAAATAGTGAGAATAAATTATTTTATATTAAATATAAAACATTGGGGTTTCAAAATAGTGAGTATATATATATATATATATATATATATATATATATATATATATATATATATATATTATTTTTCATTAAATATAAAAGATATAAAAAGCATACTTAATGGGTATGATTTCCATTAACTCTACCCTTGGGAAAATAGCTGTTTGAGTGAAACTGTTAGTGGCAGGCTTCTTTAGTGAAGCTCATCACACACACACAAGCTGAAAAAGAAGTGGTTAGGCCTTTGAACTGTTGTCTTGGAACTTGGGTATTGCACAATATTTTGCTGGAATCCAGACAAATGACAATGTTTTTCTTATTGGATTATGTTATGACACACTCTTTGTTTTTTTCTGATAAATACTGAACTGAATTTGATGCATTTTGCCTTTGCCAAGTTCTCCATATTTTTCATAAAGTAGCAGCAGCAATATCTTTTGTTTTATAAAGAATGAGATAATAGCTTTCTCAAGACTAGCTGCAACTGTCTTTGTAAAAAAAAAAAGACAATATTTACTGTACATTTACTCAAATATGTGAATATTGATGTTTCTAGTTTTATACAAATGTTAATATTTATATTGCCCTTTCCTCTGACAGACTATGTTGATGTTCCAATTATGGAACTTGATATCTTTTCAGCCAAGTTGGATGTTGGTCCTCAGTTATTCAAGGCAACAATTTTACCCATTCTACAATGGTGCTGCAAATTTGAAATATACGTTGTTACCGAGAAGATGCCTTTTAAAGAATGCTGAAATACAGATATGCACAAGCAGTCCTTAATATGATTATGTAAAGCACAACATGCTATTATATATTTTGATTTTGTATGCGGTGGGGATGGTTTACATGCTGTTTGAAATAATTTTAACAAAAAAAAAGCATAACAACTTTGGTTAAGTGATGCAATGTGGTGTTGAGAATAATATACTGTGCAACTCTAGGCAGTGTCATTCAGCGGCTACTAAAGCCAATAAAGTGCTGTCATGAAAAAAAACAACAACATTAACTTGTGCAATGTAATTTTGCCTCTATATAGGTCCCTGGTAAGGCCTCACCTTAAATATGCAGTGCAGATTCAGGACCATCTGAAGAGAGTGCAGAGATGTGCAACTAAATTAGTAAAGGGGATAGTTGATTTAAGCTACATACGAGGAAAGACTGTCAAGTTTGGGGTTGTCTTCTCTGGAAACACATACAACACACACATAATTATATAGTATAAAGATGGTCCACATGCCATAAAGTTCTGTCTTGCATAAAAAGGGCATTAAAGGAATAGTTCAGCGTGAAAATAAAAACTAGGTAAATAGATAGGCTGTGCAAAATAAAAAATGTTTCTAATATAGTTAGTTAGCCGAAAATGTAATAGATAAAGGCTGGAGTGACTGGATGTGTAATAAAATAGCCAGAACACTACTTCCTGCTTTTCAGCTCTATAACTCTGAATTAGTCAGCGACTTTAAGGGGGGCTACATTGTACATATCTGTTCAGTGATTTTGTAATTGATCCTCAGCATTCAGCTCAGATTCAAAAGCAACAGATATGACCCATGTGGCCCCCCCTCAAGTCTCTGATTGGTTACTGCTTGGTAACCAGGGTAACCAGTCAGTGTAAACCAAGAGAGCTGAAAAGCAGGAAGTTGGGCTATGTTCTGTAATGTTTGATATCTAGTCACTCCAGCCTTTATACATTACATATTTGGCTAACTAACTATATTAGAAACATTTTTTATTTTGCACAGCCTATCTATTTACCTAGTTTTTATTTTCACTCTGAACTATTCCTTTAACGCAAGGGATGAAAACATAATTTTGCCTCTTTATAGGTCCCTGGTAAGGCCTCATCTGGAGTATGGAGTTTGATTTTGGGCTCCAGTCCTTAAGAGGGATATAAATGAGCTGGAGAGAGTTCAGAGACGTGCAACTAAACTGGTTAGAGGGATGGAAAACTTAAATTTTGAGGGTAGACTGTCAAGGTTGGGGTTGTTTTCTCTGGGAAAAAAATGTGCTTGTGAGGAGACATGATTACACTTTAACTACATTAGAGGACATTATACACAAAAAGCAGGGGATGTTGTGATGGCTGATTCTGTTAATGCTTTTAAGAATGGCTTGGATGATTTATTGGAAAAAATAATATCCAAGGCTATTGTGATACTAAAATCTATAGTTAGTATAGTATATAGTTTATGTGAGTGTATGGAGGAGTCAGTGTGTGTATGTATGGATGCTGGGTTTCATTTGGAAAGATTGAACCTTATGGACTTTGGTCTTTTTTCAACTCGATTTAACTATGTAACATCCTTCCTTTTGCTTTGGGTTTTGGGAAGTAGCATAGCAGCCATTGAGCAACTTATTAAAGTTGTGTCCTTTATGTATTAGAGTTTTGGTAGTTGTTGGGAACAGCTTATTGACTTTTTTTTTTTGGTCATCTGGATTTTTGTACTCTGTATGGAGATACACACTACATGCTTTTTTGTTGATTTCAGAGTTCAGAGAAGAGCAATATGGGAAATCATTTGGTCTTTAACAGGATCAACTCAAGCTGTGGACACTGAGAAAGGCTGATGTCAACCTGCTCCTTGATTGTTCTCTAATTTGCCTCCCATCCAAGTTCTGATCTCTTGTTCTAATCTTTACATAATCTTGGATATGATCTCATTTTTCCATTGGATGCAGTCTGATTTTACCTTAATTCCAGACTACAGATTTGATAATTCACAAAGCTTTA
This sequence comes from Xenopus laevis, assembly GCF_017654675.1. Lineage (NCBI taxonomy): Eukaryota > Metazoa > Chordata > Amphibia > Anura > Pipidae > Xenopus > Xenopus laevis. Next base: position 107,125,110 of record NC_054374.1, read on the forward strand.
AACAACACTTCAGTGAACCAAACATATTGTCTACTGAGCTCACTCTGCTACACACCAGAAGGCATCATCAGCAGTATTTCACACATACCTGATTCCATCTGTAACTTCTGTTTTGTGGTTTTTTAAGTTTTATTTATTGTTATGCCCTATGAACAGTTTGATAAATAATAGTATTACAAGTATGGGATCTGTTATTCGTAAACCTGTTATCCAGAAAGATCCAAATTACAGAAAGGTCATCTTCCAAAAACTCCATTATAATCAAATAATCAAAATGTATAAAAGTGATTTCCTTTTTCTGTGTAATAATAAAACAGTACCTTGTACTTGATCCAAACAAAGATGTAATTACTCCTTATAGTAAGCAAACCAGCCTATTGGGTTCATTTAATGTACATTTTTTAACAGACTTAAGTTATGAAGATCCAAATTACGGAATTATCCATTATCAGAAAAACCCCAGGTCCCGAGCATTTTGGATAAGAGGTCCTATACTTGTAATAGGCATCATTTTAAGAGTTACAAAGTGAGCTTATCAGTTTAGTGCATGTAGGCAGTGGACTTTGTCATATTTCTTTTTCCTCATGAGGAAACTTGAGGGGACTTCAGAACAGCAAAGCACCACATATGTGTTACCACTGGAGATGTACATTATCACCAAGGGGGAAAACATTTGCTGGAGATTAGTTGCCTGCAGTGAAAAGATTTTTTAAAGGTGACTAATCTCTTGGATTTGTCAAAATGTATAATTGTTTACCTACTTAAGTACCCTTGTGGCCTAGTTTATGTGGGTCAGACATCTATGCAAGTAAAGATCAGGATCAGGATAAAATTAACATTAGACATTTCTGGAAAGACACACGAACTGACACCCTGATAGGCAAGGTGATAATAAACTCAAAAGACTCAAAAAAGAGGGTAAATGGATCAAGAAATTAAATACATTAAATCCTGATGGCTTAAATGATGTTTGGAGTCTGAAACTGTATCTGTACTAATTATTCAATGTTTTACCTTTGCAGACCCTGAAGTATGAATAATGAATATACTATTTATGAATATAAAATGCTATTATACAGGTAAAATAATGGCAAGAATTCATAATCTTAAATCTCTATACTAGCTTCAAGTGTTGGGTTTTATCTAGTTTCTAGAAAGGAATAAATAAGTTTGGGGTTAGTTTTGGTAGGCCTATCTTTTGCAGTATATATTATGTTCCAATGTTGTATCTTGTTAATTTTGCTTCTTAACAGGTATGAACACATTCTGTACACTAAGGCACAATTCATTCACTCCATCTACTATGGAACAGTGGAACCTAACTTTATTATGGACACCTGTAGCTATTAAGATGGACAAAAGTGTAATTTGCATACCAATAATGATTGGATACTGGATTATTACAGGGTGCGGTTGGTGTGTTTAAAAGGTTATTCAGTATCTGTTGTTGTTACACTTGAGAAAGGGCACAAAGGGGCCTAAAACATGTTGTGTGTGACAGTCTGCAATAAACACTAATCACAGCAATTAATCTGTCTTTTGAGTGCTCTCCTCCTTCTCATCTAATGCATAATTCCAGATATGTGGTATGTCTACTTTAAAAGGATAGAAGCATTCGCTGCCAGTGGCTTTAGGCAGTGTGCTTAACTCATTTATCTCCACATGTTCATTTTAATATATAATCCTATTTTAACCCCTTCCTGTATTATAGGATGTACATCCTCAATATCTTACCAGACACAGGTCCTGAATATGAAAGGGTACTGGGAGTATCTCTCAATGGCAGTGCCTACACCTAGTGAGATCCAGGGATACACCTACGTGTGGCCCAACTAGGAACACACACAGTTGCAGTAAAACAGATAAACTTTATATAAGCAAAGGAAAATGGCAAATGCAATTACACAAAAGGAATATCAATAACCCCTGCCCTGGGAAACCATCAACCCTGGCACAGTCCTTACCAGGCAAAGTCCCACACTCCACTCTGGGTGGATAAAGACAGTCATAGTTCCTTTTACCCAAGAGCTCTTTCCCCAGGTAGCGCTTCCTGCCAAAATACCTCTCCAGATGGACAGAGGTACTTGATCACACTTGGCAGGCACACTGATAACACCTTTCCTCACACAGGGGACACAGGCTGGAGCCATTCCAATACCCTCCCTCAGGCAGAAACTCACCAGGGGGCTCACACAGAGTTGGTACAGGCTCAGATCTGCAGGGCAAGCTCCTAGCACTATCCAAAGTGTGAGTACACAGAAGCCCTCTTTATTGGAATCCATCCACAGGCAGCTCCTTTAGGGTTCTCCGCTGCCTCAAGCTCCACCATGCTTGGGGCCCTGTATCCCAAGCCCTCCAGGTGCCTCTTAATTCTTCAGGCCCTTACATCATTGATCAGTGTCCATTCTCCCTCTTGGAGTGAAACTAGGAAATAGACTGCACATGGCAGCTCAGCTTTATGAAGAAATGTCTGAACAGTGACACCTTCTGGCAAATCAGGAATCTGTCAGAGCTCACTACACAGGGACAAAAAAGGACTCACTCCCCCTCCCTTATGCAATTTAGGTCCAACACTTAGCTGGCCACAGCAGGGGATTTCCAACCATGTGGGATTTTCAGACCATAGGGGAACTTAACTCTATGGATCCTTACAAATACTTATCTGTAGAATAAATCTTGTACCAACCAAAGTCAAGAACAGCCAAAATGTAAATTAAAATATCCCATCAATATGGTTTTATGCTACCTCCACCCTTCCCAGCTATAGTCAGGTGATCTCACTGGTGGCTAATAAAAGGGAAGCCAAGTTTCGAAGTTTTACTTTTTAAAGCAGCAAGTAAGTTGCAGGTAAAACTTAGTCACTTTGTGAAATGTATGGTGAGGCAGTGGAATTCTTAATGAATCAGATGAAAATTGAGCATAGGACTGGCCAGATATGGGATGACTTTAACGTAGTTGACCAGCTTAAATATATTGCAATATATGGACAAACAATCCCTGGGTATGGCATTTTATCAGTAGCAGTATGCACAAAATGTCTCTGTCTTAAATATATTGATAATGGGTTCGAGTGCAGAGGACCTCTTCTATATATTCTGATTTTAAACCAGCTTTCAAGAAAAGAAAAACTGAATGAAAACAAAATAAGAAAGAAAGAAAACAAACAACAATTTCAGATTTTAATGGACCATAGAAAACACTCAACAATTGGTCTGAGGGGAGTTCAATAGTGAAACAGGAGACGGAGCACTCGGGGGATTTATGCTTCATACTAATCTTACCTTCAAGCTGTGAAATGTGGTAGAAGACAGTCTCATTTCTGCAGTCTGGAAAAAGCAGGTATTGTACACCTGAATTATAATCTTGCTGTGATAATGTGTCTGTACAGATTCAGTAAGAAAAATGAAAAAAGAAATGGGGAAAATAAAAAAAAATATTTTTTACTTCAGGGATATTTTGAGACATTTTGACCTGTATTTTTAGCTGAAATTAAAAATAAAAACATAAAGTTTACAGTTCAAGAGCTGTATTTCATCATCATTATTATTATTATTTATATTAATCTAGCATTAATGTTGTTTTTAAATTAGAATTAAAGCTTCACTAAAGAAGTAGCTAGAAACGTACATTATGTTTTGAGCTTCTCTACCAGCCCAAGGCAACCACAGACCTTTAGCAGTAAAGATCTGTGTTTCCAAAGATGCCCCAGTTATCTCCCCATCTTCTTTTCTGCTGATTCACTGCACATGCTCTGTGCTGCTGTCACTTACTGAGCTAAGGGACCCACTCACAATATACAGTACACATAGAATAGAAATGTCACAATATAAGGCTGATTAATAATTAATACAGATAATTACTACATGGCAGCTCAGAAACCAGTGCATCAGAATTTAGTAATCAGCCTGTAGTATCAGCTTATATTACAGGCCAACCTCATTTTCTACTTGATAATTTGCAACAACCTATAAGCTTAGCTTCTCAACAGCTGCTCGAAGTGTCTCTGACACTTTCCAAGATTGTGACCCCATGTGACAGGTTTGAAGTCCTGGATCATTGCTGCTATCGGGAAGCTGAAACTTTAGGCTGGTGCAATAAGTTCAGTATATAAAATATGGCATTTTAGCCATATTTATTTTACGGTTTAATTCTCCTTTAAATTAATTGTTCAGTGTAAAAATAAAATGGGTCATAACTGTTTTCTTTTCAATTTGAACTGCATGCTAAGGGGGAATTTTACTTACCTCTGAAAATCCACCAGTGTTGCCTTTGCCGCACTTCACCGCACTTCACCAGGCATAGATTTGTCAGGGCTGTGCAAATTCACGAAGATCCGAAGTTGCGCAAGCGAAAGCACGATCAGCCATTCGAAGTTACGCTAGCGAAGGCTAATTTGCATACGGCTCCAAATTTAAAAATGAATGGATGTGTATGCTGCAGCGCACATTACACTACACAATCCCAGGGAAAGATAATAAAAATATATAGGGGTGTTCTAATGCCCTACACATGTGCCCACAGTATAGTTAAGGTGCCATATGTTATAAAATGTAGGGGGAAAGGACGGCACCCTAAAAAAAAATTTAGATCTTTTTCAGCCTATCAACCTATAAAAAGTAAAACACGCCAGCGTTTTTTAGGGACTTAGAAAAATTTTCAACTTTTTTTTTTCCAAACTACTATCTACCCTATTGCACTTCGCCTGGTCTAACCTGGCGAAGTCAACTCTGGCGAAAATAACGTTCATAAAAAATAAAAAAGCATAGTAAATTTGCATAATTTCGCCCCTTCGCCAGACCGCAACTTTGCCAGCCATTAGGCTGCGTAGTTGCGCTACTCTATCTAATTAAATAAGTAAATTGGCAAAGTGGCAAAATGATGTCACGCTGGTGAATTTTCACCAGCGTTAGCCACTTCGCCATTTAGTAAATTTGCCCCTAAGCATCAATTGCAAACTCACTTAACAATTATGTCCCATGTGGCCCCCTTTAAAGTCGATGACTAACTCAGAATTAAAAGGTTGAAAAACAGGAAGTAGTGTTCTGTTCTGTTAGACATCCAGTCACTCCAGCCTTTATAGACATTTTTGGCTGACTAACTATATTAGAAACATTTTTTTTATTTTGCACAGCCACACAAAGAAAAAATATGCAAAGCTAGCATTTGAGAAAAAAAAGTTGCACAAATTTTGTTGTCATTTTTTTCTGTCTGTGTTTTTTTCTCCATGAACATGAATTTTGATAAATCTGCCCCTAAGTGTAAATATGTGCAAAGCCTTGTGTCCATTTGAGCTCAGACGCACATGTACTTGCATGTACTTGAATATGGAACTCAGTACACAACTTGCCTTCAAATGAAAGTAAAGGCACAAGGCTTTACATTACAAATTGGCTTTTATGCCCATTTCTATGCATATCATTGTTAAAGGTAATAGAACACAGGAAGATTTCTACCAATTTGTTGCCAAAGTAAGTTCATAGTTCCATGGTACGGGGGGGGGCAAAACATTAGAAACTTCTCCCAGTTAACTTTGAATGGGATTTCCTGCAAGTGCCTGGTGCTGTTAAAGGACATGTACACCCTACATTCTCCTACCATGTATATAATTTGGACACATCTCCAACCAATCTGCATCATTTGTACTGCATTTATCCCCTCTGTATACCAGCACCATCACATTTTCCTAAAACAGATAGCAGCTTTCACCTGGAAGCCATTTTCCCCCTGACACACCATCAGTGACATTTACATCAGCAAAGAGCACATGTGCACTGTAAAGTTCATGCATTGACCATTCTATAACATACTAAAAGCTAACTTAAAGGTGAACCACCCCGTTAAAATGACAAAAGATGACATATTTTCAAGCAGTAAGAGCTTCTCACTTGACAACAGCCGTCAAATTTTGGAAATCACCATATAAAAGGCATGTCGCAATTTCAAGAATTTTTCCATTCTCTACTCAGGTACCAACACTTAGGGGCACATTTACTTAGCTCGAGTGAAGGATAAGAATGAAAAACACTTCAACGTTTTTTTTTGGCTACTTTGACCATCGAATTTGCGACCTTCGACTACGACTTCTTATCGAACAATGCGAACTAAAAATCGTTCGACTATTCGACCATTCGATAGTCGAAGTACTGTCTCTTTAAAAAAAACTTTGACTACCTACTTCGCCACCTAAAACCTACCGAGCACCGAGGTTAGCCTATGGGGACCTTCCCCATAGGCTTTCCTAGCAATTTCTGATGGAAGAAAAATCATTTGATCGATGGATTAAAATCCTTCCAATCGTTCGAAATGCGGTAAATCCTTCGACTTCGATATTCGAAGTTGAAGGATTTTACTTCGATGGTCGAATATCGAGGGTTAATTAACCCTCGATATTCGACCCATAGTAAATGTGCCCCGTAAAATCATTCTTTGCATCATTACCCTGAATGGAAGCAGGGACACCTTCTCCACAAATTTCTGGAGAATGCAGCCTATGTAGAGCCCTGAAGTCCTTGACTCAAACAAAACATGAAATCTGCAAAGAAACAAAAAAGTCTACTATTAAAAAGAGTAATGACAGGTAAAGAACATTTACTAAATTGATTATCAAGCCAGCCATTACATGTTATGCATAGTGAGGGCGAATGTGACCTGTTTCACTTCGCCAAAAAATTCACAAAACAGAGAAAATTCAACAAGGTGCATTAAAGTCTATGGGCGTAAAAAAAATTGTCTCGCAATGCGGCACGTCAATTTTATTTTGTTGTGCAACAATATTTAAAACCCATTGAAGCCTATGGGCGTAATTTTTGAGACGAAACTCAGCAAAAAGTTTTGCTCATCACTAGTTATGAGGCATTTAATCAAACATGTAGAGTATGCCTTAAAATTGTAAATGTACAATACAAAATTAACAGTACATTAATGCCATTCCTAAAAGGTACTAGCGCCCATACACACTCCTAGCACTTGCACAAAGTACCCACCCAGTCTGCTCTGATGAATAGTGCATGCATTGATACTAAGAAACCCTGGAATCAGTCTAGGGGGCAGATTTATTAAGGGGCCAATTCATTAACTTAGAGTGAAGGATTCGAAGTAAAAAAACTTCGAATTTCGAAGTGTTTTTTGGGCTACTTTGACCATCGAATGGGCTACTTCGACCTTCGACTACGACTACGAATCAAAGGATTGGAACTAAAAATCGTTCGACTATTCGACCATTTGATAGTCGAAGTACTGTCTCTTTAAGAAAAAACTTCGACCCCCTACCGAACCCAATGTTAGCCTATGGGGAAGGTCCCCATAGGCCTGGCTAAGTTTTTTTGGTCGAAGGATAATCCTTCGATCGTTGGATTAAAATACTTTGAATCGTTCGATTCGAAGGATTCAATCATTCGATCGAACGATTATTCCTTAGATCGTTCAATCAAACTGGCCAAAGCAATATAACAAATTAGAGGATAACTTTAATATCCTTGTGATATTTATGATATCACATTCTAGTTTGCAAATTCCAGCTCTTCTGGTATGGCCACAGAGGGAACATAGTTTAACTTGAGTCATTTGATCTCTGACTTTGTTTTGCTTTCATTCCATTCTCAAACAAACGTTAATTATGGTGTTTTATTTGACCATTGTTTAGTTCCCTGATCATTTACTGATAAATATAATTTATTGTAAGTCTAGCACTGGTTAAAGAACATTGTCTCCAAGGATCTCCTTTACAATGTATAAATCCTGGCATTGAGACTTTTCAGCTCTGTCACATAATCTGGGATAAAAGGAGCCCACCTTAGACTAAAACAATGCAAAATGATTGAGGTTCTTCTATGTGTTACTTTTTAAAGTGAGAGTTTCTTTTACACTGCTCTACAAGAATTCATTTTAAAATCATTGAAAAGTAAAGTAGGACAGAAAATATTAAAATGAAGAAGGAAAATGTAATGGTGTTTCCTTTAGAAACAGCAGTGTCAATATAGACAGCAAGAACAGATGCAGCTACATGCATATACACCAAACTATCGGAAGAAATTTACGGTGCCTAATTTGACTGTAAAAAAATCCTGTTTTCTATAATTTAGTGTGTTGTAATAAAATATGTCTAATTGGGTAGAAAGAGAGTGATAAGATATTAATAGTTGTAGATACTTGTTTTTAGCTCTTTGGTATTTGATCGGGGCACGCTGATTAAATCACAGCTCATTTAGGTAGACTTGTAATTGATTGTGAAGGAATGGAGAATAAACCCATGTGTAACTATGAGATTTTGTTCTCTACATCAAGACAGCATCTAGTGTAGCTTCATTGTAGGCATGTGGAGTTTAAATACTGTCTGCAATCTGGTGCCATGCTGATTTACTAATCCTTGATCTTTGCTGAACATGATCACAGGACTTCTGTTCATAAGGGATAGGCTTACTGTTAATTGACGTAGTCTGGCTACTCACCAGAAGAACTGTAATGTAGACAGCGAAGAACTAACACAGTAGCACAGAATGAATCAGGCTTCTTAATTTAGGTAGAAATAAATCCATTTTGTTAATGAACAGGCAACAACAACTGTTTATCCTTTACAATGAATGATGGGATTAAAATCAGTTATATAAATCTAAAATGTGAAAGTTTCCAATTAAGGAGATTTTATACCATTACAATAAGATCCTTAAAGGTACCAATATTAAAACGTTTTCTCAATATTTTATCCAACATCTTATTTTTTTATCAATAAATCTTTCTATAGTAGTTTTTTATTATCATATCACACCTTTAAAGCAAAATACATTTAGCCACAAAACTTTTCATTTAAACTGTTATCATTTTGGGGGCAGATTTATCAAGGGTCGAATTTCGAAGTAATAGGAGTTTTTTGGAACTCCCATAACTTTGGAATCGAAGTTTTTAACTTCAGGTGAATAGGCTGTGTTAGAATTGTTCAAATCGAAGTATTTGCCCCAAAAAACTTCCATTTTTCAAAGACAACCAAATAGGTTCTAGGAGGTCCCCCATAGGCTAAAACAGCAATTTGGCAGGTTTTAGATGGTGAATGGACAAGAGACAGTACATGATAAATTTTGATACATGAATAGTCCAATTTTTTTAAAATTCAAATCGAATTTTGGCCTATCCGTCGAAATACACAAAAATAGCTTGCAATTTTACTTTTTTTACTTCAAATTTTCACTTCGACCCTTGTTTAAATGTTGCTATATTGCTATTAATTACTATATTTCTAATCATATGCATTACTGCAAACCTCATGGGATTAAAGTACATGACTTACAATTAAATGAAAAGTTCTCATATTATAAAAAGTCAGTGCTGATATGAAAATGGTATCATGCTCCTCATTTGTGGTTCTGAGGCCTCAGAGGCTCAGACTGTGACTATTCACACCTAAAAAGTTTAATGAAGTCCATACACATATGTTGTCTTTATATAACATAGAAACTGATGAGGACTGACAACACTGACAGTAGATTATTAGAACTTGCTAGCTGTTATTTTTTTTATTGTAGCTTAAATTACTTTAAAGGGATACTGTTATGGGAAAACATGTTTTTTTTTCAAAATGCATCAGTTAATAGTTTAATAGATTAAGTATGAAATCTGTTACGGGTCTAGATATATTGTCAGTTTTCCAGGTGCCCCCAGTCATATGACTTGTGCTCGGATAACCTTCAGTCACTCTTTACTGCTGCACTGCAATTTGGAGTGATATTACCCCCTCCCTCCCCCCAGCAGCCCATCAGAAGGTAATCAGATAACAGCTCCCTGGTAGATATAAGATAAGATATAAGAACAGCACTCAATAATAATGATCTATGTCCCACTGTGGCTCCTTCAGTTACACTGAGTAGGAGAAAAATAGCCTGTCAGAAAGCAGTTCCATAGTGCAGCACTGGCTCTTTCTGAAAGCATATGACCAGGGAAAATGACCTGAGCTGGCTGCTCACTGTTGGTAATTTGCTTACCAGAACCTTATTATTTTATAAGACTCCAAGACAAGGAAGGTTCTTTAGAATAACTGATTTATTTATTAGACAAAACATTGGAATCTTGGGAAGCTTGTCACATTGTTACACTTAACAATTATGACATGGGGGCTTCCAATGTCACGCCTATTTGACCAAGTTTTTATACATTTCACAGAGCATTTACTGTAAGGAAAGAGTACATGGAATTGCTATACATTGTCAAGACACTCCTTACATCTGAGCAGGTGCAAGCATTTGTGGAACCCATGTTGCACAAGTAACAGTTTCCTGTGCCCAACAGTTTTCAAACCTTGTGGTCTAACACTACTAAAATGTAGCCGGGTGCCTATGTGCAGTTCTGTAGCTACAATTCAATCTCCTGTCCCTAACTGATGTTAACCCGTTAGCTTCTGACAGCAGTGTAAACAATGTAAACAGTATAATTTAGAAATAAAAACGACACCATAAATATCATGACAGAATCCCTTTAACAAAGAAAGGATAAAGCTAATCCTGGGGTATCATAAACCTTCTTAATAGAAATGTTTTTGTTTTTAGAAATGATGAACACTTGTGATGTCAGTATTGAATATTTTAACATATATTTTCTTTTATGAAGAGCAGTCTTCAAGAACATATATTGAAATAGAGGGGGTTCCAGTTAAGATTTCCAGTGATTAATAGCATAGTATTTATTGTAGATTAATAGTTTTAAAAAGTTAAAAGTTTTACTTTAGTATATTGATGCCTCTGGTTCACTTTAAAGGGTTATAGTTATTAATGGACTCATTTTCATGTTTTTGATTTTTTAATGAATGTTTATATTTTCTAATGAATTCATTTTTTTAAATGGACTAATTTTAAAAATAGATTTACATATTTTCAAAAAAAGCATTAAAATATTTTTCATTAAATAAATGGAGTGAATGCATTGTATTAAATAAAATTGGATGTTTGAATTTTTCAGCACATGAACATGGGTTAAATGGCATGTAAAGGCAATGAAAAAATATACTTTAATTAAAAAATGTGTACCGTTTTTATAAGAAACCTGACTGTATGCAGTGAAATTCTCCCTTCATTTACTGCTGTGCATAGGAATTGTCAGATGGTCCCTAACTGCTGTGCAGGGACACAATCATACTTATGAACAGCAGGGGGAGCCCCCACCTTACTTACCAGACATGCAGAACTCAAGCACCTGTAGAGATTTGTATTGGATTTTATTTTTGCTTTTATATCCCCTTTACTGTTTCCAACTCCAGCTGCAGGGACAAAGATCATGGAGCCAGATTTAAACAGATAAACTGGGATTCTATTTGGAGGATTATTTTGCTGCAGCCACTGGTTGTGCAGAGTTGGAGAAAGTTTGTATTTAACAATACAAAAACTACAAAATCCTACAAAATCTGCTTGTTAATAAGTCTTGCTGTTTCAGCTTCTGGCATATATTATTTGACTTGTGCTGTTTTGATCATTTATGACGATCCCTAAGCAGCCCAGACCACACTGAGCATGTGCACAGTCTTGGTCTTGCAAAAATGTTTAACAAAGTTACAAGATGGTGACCCCCTGTGGCCAACTTTGATAGCACAAATCATTTGTTTGATTAGGCTTGTGGTGCAGTAAGTTCATGTTTATGTTTAGTATACAAAATACAGCATTTCTAGCCTTATTCTATTTTAGACTTTCCTTGTCCTTTAATGACTGCAATGTGGGTGTTCGCATAGAAATTTAAGACTGCTCATTTTAGTATCTTATCTGAGGAAGGGAGGTCTAAATTGCATGTCACTGGACTGGCAGCCTACAGGAGGCTTTGTTTGGCAGTAAACCTGGTTTGTATGCACCCAAAACCTGCCTCCAAGCCAGGAATTTAAAAATAAGCATCTGTTTTGAGGCCACTGGGAACAACATCCAAGGGGTTGGTGACCCACATGTTGCTCACGAACCACTGGTTGGGGATCACTGCTCTAAATAATTTCTTTACCTGAAAGTTATGAGATACTCTTCATATTCTCGTTGCAAAGATTTCTGTTCACTGACACCTTTTCACTCATGATTAGGGTTTCGGTATTCCTTATTATCAGGATCATCTGGTATTGCAATTTGCCAATAAACATGGTAATCAGCACTAGGGCTGAGCAGAACTGGCCCGTTTTGATTTGCCAAAAAATATGTGCAAACCACAGAAACAATTTTCTGCATGGAAACTACATTTTAATTAGATTTTTCACATATTTTAACCATATCCTTCTCAAGATATATGTTCTATTATTTGTTTTAGGCATTACAGAGTCATTGAAGGTATCTCAATGGTTACTTAACCAGGACATTGATTGCTAGGAAAAATTTGTAGTATGTGTGCTCTATAAAAGTCCCTTAGTTTAGGGTGGTGGCCCTGATGAACAAAGTTAATCAAACAGACTGGCCCGGCGGGACACCTTTAATGGGCCCCCACCGGGCCAGTCCCCTCTCCCGATCAGATTCGGGGAACAAAAAAAGTTTTTTCAGGCGCCACGGAGCATCATCTGTGCATGTGCGCGACACCTATTGATTTAGGAGCGGGGTGCGCCTTACAGCGCCTTCATCCATGCGTGCTCGCCGCGTCATAGTAGGGGGGCGGGGGGTCCGACCCTGACAGCATATGAAATTATGCAATACAATTTGGTTCTGATAAAAGGTTTATTATGTTAAGACAACTGTAGCTATAAATATTAAAACTCATGGCCAATAAAAAAATATTAGACACAAAACATGTGCAGTTTATCACTCAAGGATTTTCCATGAATTAATTTAGAAAATATACTGGATTTATTTGTATAATATTATTGAACATCTTAAGATATGGATGTACTGTAGATAGATAGTTGTCTTATGCTTTATCTACATATTGCAGAGATACACCCCATGTAGTTTGCTATTCATGCTGGTCATTATGTATGTATGAGATTTATTTATGACAAATAAAAACCTCTAGTGAAGCATTTATCTCATATCAAATAAAGTATACTAACACTTAAAATAAATAAATAAAAGTGTTGTAGTTATAACACCCATTGTTACAATGAAATGATTTGCAACTCCAGGGAAACAATTTTACCATGTTTCTACAAGAATTTTCCCTTGTTATTGAAAATACATTTATTTTTAAATAAATAATGAAAAGAAAGTTATTTACAAATTGCCAACATTTTCATTCAGCAAAGGTGGTGTGATGTTGATACTGTTAATAGCTAACTGAAGAACAATAGATCATAAGGAACTATAAGGGCAGAGAGACATGCGAAGATTCGGTGAGATTTAGTCGCCCGCCGACAAATCGCCTCTTGTTCGGGCTACTAATCTCCCTGAACTGCCTTCCCGCCTCGTGAGGCAACAGTGGGCGACTTCGAAAATGAAGCGCTCCGAATGCCTTCCCGCCGGCTAGAAGGCAGTTCCAGGAGATTAGTCCCCGAAGAAAAGGCGATTTGTCGCCGGGTTGACTAAATCTCCCCGAATCTTCACGTGTGTCTCTGCCCTTAAGGTTACCGCATCCCTTCAGTTCCCAAATTCTTTCTACTTTCTCATTCTTTCTAATATTGTTATTTCATAAAACTGCAAAGAAGAAAATTACCTCACTAACTAAATCTGTTAAACAATGATTAAATGGCTAACCAGCCTACTAATACATATATTTAAAAACATAAATTAAGTCAATAAACACTACATAAAAACTATAGATCCAAGATCATTTGGTAAGTCAGTTCATTAAAAGAGTGGGAGATACATTTAGTACAAGGTACCACAAGGTGATAATAAATGCAAGCTCTTTTCAATGTTATGCATTCATAGAAAACACATGCACAACGTTATTAACTTGCAGGGATGACGCTGAGGTACCACTGAGGCATCCTTCCCGATGTCTTTATGAAATGTAAATATAATAATGAAGAGGTAATTTTCTTCTCTGTCACTTGAATACAAATGTGACTGACTTCTGTAGATAATAAACCTGGAACAAAGCTTGGGCCTGTTATTACATTAGTCTTTACATATTGACCTGTAATTACAAATATAAAAATTGCTGTGTACCCAGATAGATAGATAGATAGATAGATAGATAGATAGATAGATAGATAGATAGATAGATAGACAGACAGACAGACAGACAGACAGATAAATAGATGGATAGACAGACAGACAGACAGACAGACAGACAGACAGACAGACAGATAGATAGATAGATAGATAGATAGATAAATGATGATAGATAGATAGATAGATCATCAATAAACTTCATATTGCAATACATGGAAGTATAGTGGGATTGCTTATCCTAGATGTTGTCTACAAACAAACGTTGTAGGGTTTCTAAAATGTGTTTTAGTTGAGCATCAGCAATTACAGCAATGGTATATTTCAAGCATGAGTGGTGCTTTCCATGGCAAACAAGTTGAAGGTGGAAACTGTCGGACTTGCACCAGACTGAAGCAATCTGAAAGGCATAAGTGCAGACTAAATCACCTTTGAACTATATTTCAAGCATAAAATAAAAATATTTCCCACTGCCTAGTCAAAGGAGACTTTAGAAAAGAAAAGGTTAAAATTAAATAAGCTCAGAAAGGTCTATATAAACCCTCAAAGTAATGCTGCTCTGAGTCCTCTGTCAAAAGAAACACTGTATTTCTTTCCTTCTATTGTGTACACATGGGCTTCTGTATCAGACTTCCTGTTTTAAGCTTAAACGTCAAGGGTTAGGGCTTGAGCATGCTCAGTTTGCTTCTCTCTCCCCCTCTCTCCTCCCCTCCCTTCTGTAATCTGAGCCCAGAGCTATGAGTCAGCAGGGAGAGACTCAGGCAGGAAGTGATGTCAAACTAAGATAATATGGCAGCTGCTATCCTAAACAAACAAAGCAAGTTTCTAGAGCTGTTTACTCAGGTATGGTAAAGCTTCCTGCATTTTGTGGCTAATATATTGGCAATAAACTGCCTTGGTAGCAGAGAACCTAGGGCTGAGATGGGGAACAGGCAAGCTACCAGTGCACATGTTCAGTGACCATGAAAAGAAACTTATGTGACCATAAATGATTGCCACCAACTTCTGTTGTCCGGCACTGCCTTTTATGCACAGGTACAGTATGGTCAGGTAGGGCCATTTGAGGGGTGCAGTATGTGCAGATGGGGAGAGAGCCCTGGTTCTCATGTGCTGCTTCTTTATGTTCATTCTAGAAACTTTTGGAATTATTCAACCTAGCACAGATCACACCATTGCCCACTGGAGAAATTATACAAATTAGAAGCTATAACTAGTTTTTCCAATATTATTACATTTTATCCTTTGTGGCCTTTGTGGAAACATTTTTTTTCTGTCTTATCCTTTGTATACGAAGACACGAAAGTTCCACTTATACAAAATATCACTAAATGTATTTGCCAGTGTATCAGTGTATTTACCATGCAGTTTCAGAGCCTGGTCTTGACTGATATAAATCCTTAAAAGAACCCTACACACTCTATCGGTTGCAATGTCTTGGGACCTCTTTGAATTTGTGCTTTCTACTGCAAAAAAACAAGAAAAGGCGAGAAAAATATCTTATATATTAGCTCATACATAACACATGTTCTTCAGGTGAACATATAAAAAAGGAGTAGGAGCTAAGTTAACAGCTTGATTGGGATGCACTTGTGCACTGATTGCTAAAGGTCATCATATCTAACATGTCTTGAATGTCCTCACAGAATTCTAAATGTTGATTATGCACAGCAACAAAACATAAAGGGAGGTTTCAAAGTAATTCAAATGTATAAAGCTTTACCTGAAGTTAAAAAAAAAGAATTATACCAAAAGATTATAGCTTGCCATTAGATTTCACTTCTTAGAAATATGGGCAGAAGATAAAGCCAAAGGGCTCAATTTATCCAATTGCTAATCTTGATGAAATCACAATTTTGGGGGGAAAAATTGCCTCCTTCTTAAGATATGGTTATCAAAGTTGTTCCAATCAATGCAGCACTTGTAGAATGCCAAATCAGCTGCGCGGTGTGCCTGTGTATAATGAGATTATGTTTCATGCCTTTGATAGATTTGACTTTTACACTGTGGATCGCATTGAATTCACTTGATGACAGAATATAGGGACAAAATAATTCTGCTTTGTTTAACTCGATCCCTGGTGAAATATTTCCTATCTGGAAAAACATTTCACTTTTAGTAAATTTTACATCATTGAATATAACAATGGACATAGGACTATACTTCATATCGTAATTGACACGATATTATAATAATAATGTGGTAATGGCTAGGATGGACTAGTTTTTTTACCAACATTTCTTGCGGTTATTATTTAAACTTAGTTTACTGTGCACTCCCTGACCTTAACCTGGAAGGATGTGGTAATACCAGTGACAGGTAGATGACTGTACCTTGTTGCCTGGAGAAAGGTGTCCATATGTGTATCAGTTGCTCTCTATGGAGCACGAAAGGTCATTGTCATTTGAGAATCTTGATGTTAAATCCCACTTAAGCCATTTCCCAGAAGTACTACATTTTTACTGAGAAGATGAAAAGTGAGTTCACAGCACTCTTTCGCCATGAACCAGCAGAGGTGGTTTAACAGACAGGGGACAGGTAGCATGCGCATAGGGAACCCACCCTATTTCTACACACTGTTTTTGAACAATTTGGTTTGTATTTTTCAACAATGCAGTGAATGTATGACCAGATAATGGACACATGCACCCCCCCCCAATTATTGATTTGGCTAATCACACAGTTGCATGTAAGGTGATAACTCAAGGAAAAATTGTACCAACCAACCATTGATCAGATTTTGGTACTCTGATATTGAGTCCTTCATCATGTGATGCAGGTTGTGGGTGGCCAGTTTAACAGTTTCAGTGCCTAGTTTGTTAAATTAGATGTCTTTGCCACTTGCTATAATAGATAGTTTCTGACATTTTAAGATGGTAGACTTCTTATCTAGGCAGGCAGGTTTTTAAAGATAATCCTGCTACCAGTTGCTAAACCAGTATAACATAATATACACTTATATTCAAATATAATGCTATAGACATGTCTTCAAGATGTGTCATTTATAATATCAAAGAGAAAGCAGAGGATTCTTGACAATGGTAGGAAGATACAATACAGGTTAGAGCTAAAGCCCCAAGCAGGGATGTATATAGACTAGGGGGAACTAATCAGGGTCTCCCTAAATAAATAACTATATTTTCAAGAAATTTAATAGACATAATTTTTAGAGATTTTGAGCCATCTTTAAGGACACAGTCCCCAATAATAGGGCTCAATAATGTCCACAGATGCAGTGGGCAACTTTCACTTTTCTCCGCAGTAAGTAAAATCTAAAACCACTTTCATTAATGGTCCAACTGCACTCTGTACATTACTCAGGGGCGATGCCTTGGCAACCCAGTTGGCCAACCCTTCCTCCTGACAGCTAGTTCTGCACTGCCACCTGAAACTATTTTCTCAACTCGCCCCATGGCATCACCGGCTCTGTTAATGACAGGCATGTATCATTTGAAAATACTGGGTATAACATTTTCTACTTGTCACTTAATGGGGCAAACCACAATCACAGTGTTTCCCATTCACCTTGAATGGAGTGGAGATTTCCAGAATATTGTCCCCCTTCCTCGTAACTTTTAATCACTGGGACAATAAAACATTGCAAATCTCCCCATGTGCCACTGATTTATATTCCAGTTCAGTTTGCAGTTGTCTCTCATTATAGCTGTATAAGTTATCAGCAGAAAACCTTGTTGCTGTTGCACTTACTAGTTTACCCCGAAACACCATCTTACTCACCTGTTGCTGATTTTCAGAAGTCCAAGAACTGCTGTGTCTCCTACAGTTGAGATTTAACCTTCTTTCTGCAAAAGAGACTTGTTAGATAAATTAGTGACACGTATTACCAGCCTTAAAACTTCAATAATAGCTGTTAAATGTGTTAGTGTACATATACATATTTTTTTATATTTATATGTCAGTATTCTTTGTTGTTTTTTTATTATTAGTAAACAGAATCATGGGACATAATTAAGCACAGTAAAGTATATGCTTTCCTATTCCTATTTCTTCAGTTTTAAAGTGATGCAACCCACATGTATTCAGAAATTGCCTACCATGAAACTCAATTGAATATTGATAAAATTTTGGTTTATACAGTAAGTTTAAAAAGATCATTTTACATATAATTCTCGGCCATGAATGGGTGAAAAAAAACACCCATGCAATAACTGCGCACTAAAATAATTACATTTCCAGGAGTAAAAGTAAACCATGAACATTATTTGATAGACGACAGGTCAAAAAGCATTTCAGAATAATTTTACACCTTTTAACCTTAAAAAATTCTTTGCTGACAATTGAGAAAGGTTCTTAAAATAAGCTCTGATAGGCATTCTCACAGCAGGGCCACCATGTCCCATCAGAGAGAGTTCCTGCATAATGTGTCTTGTGTAGTGCAAATCAATGTTCCAGGAGCAGTTAGGAGAAAGTCATTCTTGGCATTGCTTTGCTATTAGCCTAGACAGGAAAAGTTTAAGGCAAAACTATCTAGAATGGGTAACTATATTGTTCAGGCAGCAAAGAAATTGTAAAGGTGTACATCCTGCAAGATATTCATGTACATTAACATCTTTGCATGTTGTTTCATCATTTTTATATTATATACTGGGGTGAAACAATGAACAAAGGCAATCACAAAACTCTAGTTATCAATGGCAGAAAGTCTTACCTGCATTTTATGAATCAATGCATCAGTTGTATCGCTGTTTAGAAAACATTTCTGTCTCCATGATTAAATCATAAAGAAATTTCAAAATGCTAAATAGGAAAGGTTTTCAGTACCTATGTCATGTTCCAGTGCAATCAGACCTAAAGTATGCAGGGGGGAAGTGTAATTGTCATATAATGCTGCAAAGTCTCTCTCCCTTGTGGTCAGTAGTAGGATAAAGTACCATGTATAACAGAGACACTAATTCTGTACTTACACCTTCTGCAAATAATATAAATAATCATATAACTATAACTTTTGTCTCATAGTGTTACAAAATATTTTCACTATACCCATAAGGAGGAATGCAATTAAAAATCACCAGCAAAGTTTAAAATGGCGTTTTTGCAAATGTTGAGTGCTACTTTCAATGTAAAATTATTCACTGGTGAATATTGCATTGCTAAGCAAAGGTTAGCATTAACACCTGCTCTCGATTGTCATTAAATATTCCGTTGCAAAATACACTTTGTGATTGCAAAATTGTATTACATACGCTGAGAATGTTCCCAAAAGCCATTTGGTCACAAACTTTGCGAGGAAGTCGGTAATGGTTATGCACTTTAAATTGATAATGGATATTGTATATAGTAATTCAGAATCTTTAAGGAATATTTCATTATAAAGAACTAGAAAACAACTATAAAAAATAGGATATATACCCACAAACACAACTCAATGGAAATATCCAATTAAAGGGCTTGTTCACCTTCCAACACTTCAATTGCTTTCTACTTGTTATCGTTTTTCTAATATTAAAGTTTAAAAGTTACTTTTTTCACCTTTTTATGTCTTTCTAAAGTAGCTAGGGGTGGTCACCAACTCTGTAACTGTTCTAAATTGATACAATTTAGTTGATACATTTGTTATCTTTGTCTCTGCTGAGCAGAACCCCTAAGTTTCATTACAAGCAGCTGTTAGAATTAATACAATACTTTCTAATATTCCACAGGTACTGCTGAGAAATGTGTCAACCAATGTTAGAAATTGTTACAGTTCAGAATTTGCATCTGAATTACTGAGTGGCCACAAAAAAACACCATTGATAGAAATCAAACTTTTAACTTTAACCTTCAATTTTAAAGCAACAGTAAAAAATAAAAGACAATGGCTTTATTTCTGGTGACCAATCTAAAAACAGCTACATTTTAAAAAAAAATTGAAAGGTGAGCTACTTCTTTAACCTTTTAGTTCAAAGTTAAAGTGAAATAAAACATACAATACGGGGCACATTTACTAAGGGTCGAATATCGAGGGTTAATTAACCCTTGATATTCGACCATCAAAGTAAAATCCTTAGACTTTGAATATCGAAGTCAAAGGATTTACCGCATTTACTTTGATCGAATGATCGAAGGAAAAATCCTTATTGAACGATTCGAAGGATTTTAATCCATCGACCGAAGGATTTTCCTTTGATCAGAAATTGCTTACAAAGCTTATAGGGAAGGTCCCCATAGGCTAACATTGGTGTTCTGCATTTTTTTAAGTGGCGAAGTATGTAGTCAAAGTTTTTTTTAAAGAGACAGTACTTCGACTATCGAATGGTCAAATAGTCGAACGATTTTTAGTTTGAATCGTTCCAATCGAAGTCGTAGTCGATGGTCGAAGTACCCAAAAAAAAACTTCGAAATGCTACGTTTTTTTACTTCGAATCCTTCACTCGAGTACATGTGCTCCTACATGTCTCAAATTAAGGGCTTTTTGTGGTGTATTTCTGAGAATTAGCTACTAAATAGGCTGCAATAATAATGCTGTAAAGAAAGCAACAGGTTTAATACATTACAGCATATTTGTTATGAGTTCTGATATCACTAGGACTAACACGTAAAATTGTAGCACAGTTGCAATTGCAAACGTCACTATATCTTTAGGTTGAACTATGAATCTACAGTATATATAGTGCACAAATAAACCAGCTGGAATATTTAGTTCTGCAATAAGCTTTTTGCCTCTTAAGTAATAATAACTTAGATGTTGCCAGACTTGCACCTACTGCTTGTAAGCAAACTGCTGGATGAACAAGTTTATCTGTAGCTAATGCTAGAAAAGGATTAGTACTTACCGTATATATTCAATTGATGGTGATAGCCCTCTGTTATTTAATATTTCTTGAATACTCCTTCTTATTCTGGCAGATGATGACAGGTCATTGCTCTCATTTATTCAGGGACTCTATGGTTTGTAATACCATACTATTACTGTGCAGATGAAGGTCGGCAAGTGCAGGAAGGCATTATGTCATTTAAATCTAGGTACCATCTATTTTATGACAACAGGATTGTGGAGCTTTTAGTTTTCCTGGTTGTTGAGTGGAAGTAGAATCTCTCTGGCACAAGAGATTGGGTGATTGCTCTCTGTCATGGCCAATGGACTTAATTGCTCTGTTTTACTTTTATACATGACTGAAGGCTGATTATTTTTTATAGTAAATATGTGATGACTATACCTTTAGAATCTACATATTTAGCCAGTGTGCTCTTTTTTTTATTATAAAATCTAGATGAACGTCCACAATTGTAACTTATTTACAAAGGCTCAGATTCTCAGTGATAGTGTGGGTTAGTAACAGCACAGCTGGGTGCATACGATGCCGTGTATTCAACTGAAGAGGAATGTCAACCCAAAAACAAATGTTTTTACCTAAAAAACGAAAATATAATTCTAAGCAACTTTGCAATATACATTCATTACAATGTTTCTATTTTATTTTTTTAAGTTATTTGTATACAGTATGTTTTGTTATTGAAAGTAGTGATGGACGAATTTATTCACCAGGCGCGAATTCCCGCGAAACCGCCACGAAAATTCGCCAATGAATGTGCGCCAGCATTTAAAAAACAGACGCCGGCGTCAAAAATGAGACACCAGCAACGTTTTGCAAATTTTTTGCAGTTTCGCGAATTTCGCTGGAAATTCTAGAATTTTTTGGCAAAACGCCCCAAATTCGCCAATCACTAATTGAAAGCCGTCTGTGTCTGGCCCTTTATATTCTCAGCCCAGCCCTGTAGAAATAATGTAAGACAAGGCAGCTGATTAACAGAAATGTCTTTGTTGGGGAACTCAGACTTTTGCAGCAATCTTTAAAAAGTAACAACCAGCAATTGTTTTTACAAATAAATGTAAAAGCACTGACATTATTAAAAAAATGCATATTAAAAAGTTGCACTAAAGTATGTTTTCTTTTAATAGGCAATTTTTTATTTTGGGGTTGACTTGCACTTTAAGAAAAGCCCTGTATATAGCAACATTGCAAGACAGATTTTGCTAAAAACTAGAATTAAAGAAAAAATTATCATACTATATATACTTTTTTGTTTTTATATTTTTTGGTGTATGACATTTGGATTGCTGGAGCCACAATGTGTTTATTTTCAAGCTTCTACAGTGATAAATGATCCAGTCAGTAAAATCAAAGCAAAATTGTATGGGTTGGATTTAAAGCAAGAAGCTTCATTGGAGTTCTGATCACCCTCAAAAAATAAAGTCTTTCAAATGTAGATGTGTTCATTCATGTTAATATGTGGTACAGTAAATAGAATAACCTGGATTTTATTTATTTTCAATGTAATGTTGTTTCCATTATTAACTCACTGTTGCCTCATTTATCCCATCTATATTACACCCTTTTGTTGCAGATATCATGGACTAAATATAAAGCCAGAGATTATGATGTGGTTGAGGGTGACATTTTCATATTCACTATCAGTCAAAAGAAAGATAAACAGCTACTGATACACTGAAACACTTGGTTTGCCCTGTAAATAGGAAATTCATACAGAAATCACATGCATAGATATGGCATCTAAACACAAATTTTCATACATAAAACATAACCTGTTCTAATCATAGGAACTGATGTGTATTTATGCATTTTGTCGTAGAGGGGCATAATCTCCATCACTAGTTACTAAAAGTGGATTACCTTTACTATAATAGGCAGTGTGGACCAGTTTCTGATTGCCTTCATAAATATCCTATGCAGTACTTTCTCAGATTTGATTGCTTCTGGCACTCAGTATATGTCTACAATAAAAAAAGAACAAGTGCATTTACCAGTCAAATCATCACAAAGATGTGCCGATTGCCATTTTAAAAGATAACAGATGTTTTTTTTCCATAAATTCCTTGTCAACAGCAAACTTCACTCCCCACACTCTCTATTTATGTAAACAAACATCTGCTAAGAAAGATTAAAAATCTGCTTTTGTGTAATCTGAAATGTTTGGCTCCATTAAAAGTAGACTTTAACACAATGAAGTATGGCTATATATTCATGTTGGAGATACATAAAGCTATTATTGCGGTTTTAAGAAAGACAATGTTCTAGAAAAAAAGAGCAGAGTTAAGTATTCTATTTAATAAACTTTTGTAACTAATGTGAGTATTTCGAGGTACAGTATATTTATTGAGCTGTATTAAAAAAACTCAACATTTTCTGAACACGAGGCAACACTGCAGTATTTCTATGTATATTTATCGATCTTAGGAAACTGTGAAGTCTGCTGTAAAATTCCAGTGTAAAAAGCAGCATCTGATTAAAAATGCTATGCAAAATGGTTGTTTTTAAAGTATCTTTTTATAAAGTATGTCTGAATTTTCTTGCTTCATGATTTCTTTTTCCTTTTTACTTGAATGGTTTACAATGGTGGCAAATTAGCTGAGGGAACCGGAGGTGCCTGATTGGGGTTCAGGCCTTAAAAATTCCTCCTTACTTGAAGGAGGGTGTTTTGTAGCATTTGAGATAAAGTGGCTATGAACCAAACAATGTAAGGCAGTTCTGAATTATGATTATGACAGATAGTATTGATGCATCAGTTAAATAACTGAAAGCTTCAGAAATTAAGGCAGATGTCCAACTTAAGCATTCAAAAGGCAGTTCACAGATGGTTCTGCTGCGTCAGTCTAAAGGACCTATTAATGTGCAGATTATAGGCTATAGACAAAAAGATTAGTAATGGCTCAAAAGGAATGCTACCTCTGAGCCTGCTGAAATGAGAAGTTTTACTGTAGTTGTAGTAATATTCCCATCAAAGAGAGGTCATGATTTACACTTTGAATGTAGCATGATGGCTTATTGGAGCAACCCCACTCTGATGATGAAACAATGCCACAATCCATAATCAGAATGAAAGAAAAATGGACCCAAGACACTGGTTGATGAGCATGGTCAAATGGGGTCTATACTAACTGAAAGTGGTTCCATGTCTGTATAGATAGATTAGGAAACATGCATGAAATATGGCTTTCTACAGCCTCTGGAATGCACTCCAGTGTTAAAATTAAGTATGCACTATATGTAATTGGGACTTCAATTCTCAATTCTTCAATGTCATGCATCCAAATAGCCTTTGATAGATAATATAAATTGGCTGCAAATACATTTAATGTTGACTGTGCAAATCTAAAGTGTAAATGTAAATGGGAGATTGGTCAGACTAGTAAATGTTTTCTGCCTTTGAATTCTATATTTAGAACACTTACTAATATGCAGTAAATGCAGTAAATGCAAATTAGTGAAATTAACCTAGAGTCAAGGACTGTGGACTAGATCAAACTGCATGGTACCATAATACAGGTAAGGGACAGATTTTTTTAAAAATAAATTTGGATCACCATACCTTAAATCTGCTAAAAATTATTGAAACATTAAAAAAACCAGAAAGGACCGTTCACCAATAAGGATTAATTTTATCTTAGTTAGGATCAAATACAAGGTACCGTTTTGTCATTACATAGAAAAAGGAAATTATGAATTAATGAATTAGTAGGGTAATATGGAGTCTATAGGAGACAACCTTGGCATAATTTAGCGCTTTCTGGATAACGGGTGTCCGGATAGCGCATTCTATACCCTTACTTTGAACCAGCTGCCCCATGTACAGTGCCACATACATACACTACCACATAAAACAAGGTTCTCGTCTTGTATAATATTATCATATAATATAACCCGACCCTTGACTATTGGATAACTGGCCCATTATTTGTGGAAAAAAAGTCAGAAAGTCAAAAAGCATTCTAAATCATGCATCATGCGTCTAAATCGTGCAAATAACAGTAGTAAATAAAACTTCTGTTTGTGACTTAGTGGCACTGTAGAAAAATTAAACACTGATACTATTGAAACTAGTACTGCAGTACTAATACTGTAGATCATATCGCGTCTAGACTACTGTAACTCTCTTTTAATTGGCCTCCCCCTCCAGAGACTGTCACCTCTCCAGTCCATAATTAACACTGCTGCCAGATTCATACACCTCAGCAACCGCTCCTTCTCTGCCACGCCATTCTGTCAATCCCTGCACTGGCTTCCGTTACCTTTCAGAATCAAATTCAAATTAATGACCCTGACATTCAAAGCACTTCATAACTCTGCCCCACCCTACATCTCTGAACTCATCTCTATATACTCACCCACTCGCTTACTACGCTCCTCTACTGACCTACTACTCAACTCTTCTCTCATTACCTCCTCACATGCTCGCATTCAAGACTTTGCAAGGGCTGCACCCCTCCTCTGGAACTCTCTCCCACGGTCTGTCCGACTTTCTCCCAACCTTTCTGCTTTCAAGAAATCTCTGAAAACGCACTTCTTTTGAGAAGCCTACCCTCACTCTGCTTAACTACCAAACGCAACACCACATACAATCTTGCCGACTCCCACACCTTGTGTATTACTCCCTTCCCTTTAGACTGTATGCCTATGCATAGGGCCTTCCTCACCTTTTTGTACCTGTATTGATTGTGATGTTTGTTACTCCATATATTCTATGTATGTAATTCATGTGATTTAGTTATATAATCACATTTACTTTACAGTGCTACGCAATATGTTGGCGCTATATAAATACATGTTAATAATAATAATAATAATAATTACAAACTAAGGTCCTGCTCATCAAAGCTTGCAATTGAAAAATTCAGATTATTTTTGTTATGTCCAGTATGATTATTGTTAGAACGTAATTATCATTCAAAATTTATCATACTGGCTTTTTCCTTGATTTAGTGTAAAAAACCTAGGATATGCAGAGAATAATGATGCATTGGCAGTTTAAGCAATGTGGATGCATATTGGGATTCCTAAAAGCTAGGCTTTGCTATCTGAACAGAACAAGAGGATCCCAGTGTCTGTTCCAGTAAGTATGTTTGGCCTTATCCTTGTTTATTCCATGACATTATCATCAAGGTGCAAAAAGAAGATATGGCACGAAAGAGAATCTAGAACCTCTCACAAATGGCAGAAGCAGTAATGGGATTTTTTTCAATCATGAGAAACTGGGAAAAGACGGAAAAGACAGTGTTCAGTTTAATTATTTTGTTACATAAATTATTGTTATTTTCTTTTGTTTTGGTATACTGGCTTTGACACATCAGAGTGCTTATTATACAATCAAACAGCATAGAATGCATAAAACTGGGAAGCTTTTGACCCAATTAGAAAAAATACATACATTTTTTATAATGGCATAAAAGTCTGTCAGAGCACCCCTGTTTGTTATTTGTCCTCACTAATTCAAGGTATACAGGAAAATATAGTTTCACATGTGAAGACACGTTTGGTGGCCACATTTTGGCAGATATTACTCCTGATTGAAATTCCCAGCTAAAAACTGACTTGCAGCTTTTGAAGCCATGGATGCTAATTGATTTGATTGATTAAAGATCCATTACTGCTTACCTTTCTTGTAACCAAAAACATATATTACATGTTTTCTAATACATAAGTATATTAAATATTAATATGTGTTTTATATATAAATGTTTGCCACATTTAACACACTACTATGCCCTCCACACCCTTCACACTTTAATGTAACTGGCCAAGATCTTGCTCATTTATTTAAAGAAAAAAAACAATCTTATTAGACTGAGCATACCATCTGTCACCAATCTTAGATTATCTTGCAGTCCACAGTCCACAGTCCACTCAAATCCACTTTGCACTCCTTTACTCCCACAACACTAGATAAAGTTAGCAAACTTCTAGCCTGCTTAAAGCCCACAACCTGCTCCCTTGACCCCATACCCTCTTGCCTCCTTGTCACGGCCGGCACCCAATACCAGAACAAGTGCCAAGTACCCTGGTCTCGGCTCGGCTTCACCAGTAGTGTGACCACTGTTGGGCTTCTGGAGGAGCCCTCAGCTTACTTGGGTGCCACCTGGACTTAACGAGGGGTACAAGGCGAGATGTTCTGGCTGGCAAAGGCTGTTAGCAGAGTCTTTTGGGCCAAAGGTCACAGTACAAAAGGATTAGGCAGGCAGATGGTCAGACAGGCTGGGTCGAGGCAGGCGGATATCAGAATTGTAGTCAGGCAGGCAAGGGTCAAAACCAGGTTAATCAATCAGAAGGGTTCAAGCAGGAGAGTGGTTGAGATTCAGGCACAGGTCAGGATACAGAATGGAGAGTCATCAGGAAACAGGCAGGGGTCAAACCGGATAATCAGAATACAGGATACAGAATACAGTCAAACAGATAGCACAAGGCTTCAGGAACCACAAGGAGCAAGATCCTATCACGGGCACTGGCTGGGGGTCAGAATGGGCCTTAAATACTGTCCAAGTTCGCGCCAAAACGTGCGCATTTTCGCACCAATGCGCGCTGGCGAAATCACGCCAGCACGCCTGTACCTTTAAGAAGCGCGCCGTGCGTGCCCTAAGAATCAATATGGCGCCTAAGAAACACGTGGCGGGCGTCCCCCCCGGTGGAGCGCCGGTCGACCCTGATGCGCAGGTAATTTTATTACACTCCTTTATCCAATCTCTGATACACTCTCTCCTGCACTTACCCACCTATTTAACCTTTCACTCTCTACTGGTACTTTTCCATCTTTTTCCAAAAAAGCACTAATCACTCCTATCCTCAAAAACCTTCTCTTGATCTCAGCTCTTCCGCCAACTATTGTCCAGTTTCCCTTCTTCCATTCACATCCAAATTGCTGGAAAGACCTGGTTACAGACACCTGGTCCAGCATCTCACTCACAACTCCATTTTCGATCCCCTGCAATGTGGCTTCTGTCCAACACACTCATTTGAAACTGCACTAACCAAGTAACCAATGATCTTCTCTTGGCAAAGTCTAAAGGTCACTATTTCATACTCATCCTTTTAGATATCTCTGCAGCCTTTGACATAGTTTACTACCTACTATTAGACATTCTATACTTATCTGCCATTAGTGACACTGCTCTTTCATGGTTTTCATCTTCTCTTTCTGATTGTTCCATTAAAGTTGCTTTCTCTAACTAAACTTCTACTATGTTCCCTCTCTCTGCTGGATTTCCTCAAGGCTCTGTCCTATGCTCTTTTTTGTTCTCACTCTATACTACTTCTCTTGGAAAACTTATTCAGTCATTTGGACTTTAGCATCACTTTTATGCTGTTCCCAACTCTATTTGTCTATGCCTGACCTCTCTCCTTCTGTCCTGTGCAGCATTGCCCTAATCCTAATATGACCATAACTCCATTCAGACACAACCAAAACACTTATCTAGTTTCTTATTATCTCCAGCCTTGATTACTGCAACCTACTCCTCGCAGATATTCCAACAAGACACCTTTCACAATCTGATCTAAATGCTACTGCTAGACTCATTCATCTATCTCACCACTCAACATCAGCTGCTCCCCTATGTATATCTCTTCACTGGCTCCCAGTCTCCTCCAGAATCAAATTCAAGCTACTCACACTTACATTCAAGGGCCTTAACAATGAAGCCCTATGATCTCTGAAATAAAAATGCACTCCATCACTTAACCTTTGCTCTGTTTATGACCTTCGCCTGGATAAATGAAAATCTTCAGTCACCTTCGCCTCTTTTCTCCTCTCATAACTTCAGCCCATTCTCGTCAACAAGACTTCTCTCTGGCATCTGCTTTTCTCTGTGTCAAGCTTTCAGACTTTCTCCTTCTTTCCAAACTTTCAAACACCCTAAAGACCCCTCTGTTAAGGGAAGCTTATTCAATGTACCTTAATTAATCAGTTATAACTGTATCATAAACCACAAATTTGTTTTGAAATCCGTATCTCTCAATTGTACTCACCTGTTATTCATCATTTGTTCCTTGTTCAATATAAAGTAATGTAAAGCATTGCACAACTTGTAGGCACTATATCAATAAATGATGGTGGTGGGGTAGCAGTAACATAATTATTATACAGCACATCTACAACAGGAGGTTGGGCTGAGGGTAGCAGGGATTCATAGGAAAGGATTTCACTTTCCATTTCTACACTCCATCCTGCCTGTATCTGTCCCATCACATCTCTTAGTACCAGTGTCCACTCCACAGCAGAGTGAATGTAGGGATTGGTATGGGGTCATCAGCATCAGGAGTCCCTGAACATTGTGTTACACCACTAATGAGTCCTGTTAATAAAATCCACTAAGTTTGCCCAGGAGCAGTAACCTATAGCAACCAATCAGCAGGTAGGATTTACTGGTCACCTTATTGGTTGCTATGGGTTACCGCTTATGGGCAAATTTAGTGCCTTTTATTACATATGGAGGTATGTTGTAAAATACTGGTCCAAATGTGTTTGAATTCATTCTTACACTAATACAATGGTTGCAATGCACAACAACACTTCAGAAAGTTTAGGAGTTATAGTTATGTTATTAAATTGAATATATGCCAGTTATGGCATATTATGGCAATATTTTTTTCCTTTCTTTTTTTGAAAGGCAATTTCAGTTATAATCCCTCTCTCTGCATTGTACCACAGCTGGTTGCAGCCATGGGATTGGGAGAGGAGAGGGTGGTAGTTGTAGTTCAGTCACAGGCAACTTAACAACATGTTGCCTTATTAGTTTTGTGTGGCAGGATTAACCTTTTCTTTCAATCCCTATAAGCCTTCAGTGAACTGTTTTCTCTTTATGTCATCTCAAACGCTCTCTGTATTTTTTATTTTTCTTGTTATAGCTTTCAAGACATTTTATTATTTTTTCTGGTGTTTGTGTACCTGCAAGACATGCAAGTGTTAACTGTAGCTGTGTTTGAGATGATGTCAGAATGTATTCTGCTGGAGGAATGCTTGCTTGGCTCTAGCCCTTTGGCAGACCTGACACTTGTACTCTGTTTAGGGCTCCACCCACACATTCCATTTTGGCTTGTTCCCACAGGAGCAAAGTGGCATTAAAGGCCAAAAAGGATGAAGACAAAAGCAAACCCCCTGCTGCTTGGCTAGCGTGCTTTGCTGTGCTGTCACCAGTACTAATTCATTACCTCACCTTTAATCTTTTATTTCCATATAGGTTAAAAAGAAGCCCACTTTGAAACTGACAGTATTACAAAGTATTCTGCTCTGGATACCAAAAAAAGACAAAAAAAGAAGAAAAAGGATTAGTATACTGTAGATACCTGTAGAAACAAAATATTGTTAAAAAGGAGGGTTTCTGTACTAGAAAGGAGTATTTGCAGAAAGTATCTCCCATTATGGAAATGCACCCTGCCTATATGAATCTACTTAGGTTTGCAGTCAGCATGTTGTAATACAAGTTTTTGCATTTATGTAATTCCTGAATCATTGTGTTATTCCTATAGTGTAATTTAGATCTTCAATTGATGAATAATTAGATTTGAAACTGGTGTCCAAAATGTATCCATTTTGGCTTAAAAGAGAAGGAAAGGCTAAAATTAAGTAAACTTTATCAGAAAGGTCTATATAAATACACCAGTAAACCCTCTGCATCCTCTGTCAAAAGAAACACAGCATTTCTTTCCTTCTATTGTGTACACATGGGCTTCTGTATCAGACTTCCTGTTTTCAGCTTAAACCTCCAGGGCACGGCCTTGAGCATGCTCAGTCTACTCCTCTCCCCCTCCCTGCTGTAATCTGAGCCCAGAGCTATGAGCGAGCAAGAGGCAAGAAGTGATTTCACACCAAGCCGATATGGCAGTTGCTATCCTATACTAAAAGAGAACACTTCAAGAGCTGTTTACTTATGTATGGTAAAGAATTATGCAGAAAAAATATAGTGTTATAGCTTGTACTATTGTGGCTAATCTATTGGCAATAAACTGCTTCAGTAGCTTTCCTTAAATTCTCCTGATTCTATTAAAGGTGCTTTGTAGAAAATGTATTTCTCAACTTTTTATTTATACTGCTGGTGGGAAATTTAACCATGCATTTTTCCTTTATTTATAGTTTTTTTTTTGCCTGGTTTAAAGGATTTTTTGATACATAACAGGCAATTTATTCTATATCTGCTGTTGGATGCCTTAGAAAGGTAAGTAAGATGGGGAAAATCTGTGTTGCATTACTTCTTTTTACTTGGGCCTGTGTATATTTTCTCAGCCTGGGGAAAAACAGCAACTGAATTTACTGGAGGAGGCCTAACATATTAGAACCTCCCCTCACCCACCTTCTCTTGAACTCCAGTTCATTTGTATTTTGCAGTTGTACCACTTCTATAAATAAACACTAAATATTCTGGAAGTATGTGATCCAAATAGTGGAACTTAGAGAAAAACGCTGTAAGATAAGTTGTTAAGCACATCAAAGATGAAACATTTAATTACTGCTAATTAGGATGTTATTTTTCCT
The DNA here is from genome assembly GCF_017654675.1 of Xenopus laevis. Classification (NCBI taxonomy): domain Eukaryota; kingdom Metazoa; phylum Chordata; class Amphibia; order Anura; family Pipidae; genus Xenopus; species Xenopus laevis. The sequence continues at coordinate 107,156,414 of NC_054374.1, forward strand.
TGAATTCTTTTCAGGTCATAACAATAGCTATCACTTAAACAGAAGTGTACGTATGTAAAGGTGTATTATGTATTAATTCCATGTCAGTTACTATTCCATAGTGATGGAAAGCGCTCACAGAGGCGGACATTTATGAAATAAAAATGGTAATTACAGTTTAGAATTTCTGTAAATGGAAATATACCACAGATGCTCATTGATTTTATTTACAGAACAAAATGGAATACTTGATGACATAAAATCAGTTTGGTAAATTATGTCACATCTGTGCTCTTCCTGTTGGCCAATGATCAGTAAAGAATTAGAGCTTCCATATGTGGACAGAGTGACCTTAAATTTGGAAACCTAAAAAAAACATACTTTTGTGAATCACTGAACTTGCATGCCATGTCATCACATCGAGGCTGTCCAATAGGAAGCATCAACCCAGACCCATTGGAAAATGACACCTCTTTTGGGAAATGGACTGACATACTCCTAGAAACATCAACATTAGACATCGTGATATTGCACTCCCAATCCATGCACCTTATACCATCCAGACAATACCAGATCATGACTTTGCAAATACTACACCAGTCTTATCTGACCCCACTATGAAGGTTCAAAATGGGATTGCTGGCCAGTCCATCTTGTTTGAGATGTTCTGCAGCTGATGCCTCTCTAATTCATACCATGTGGATGTGTCCAGTAATTAAAACTTTTTGGTTTGGTTGGAGGTTTATGGCTATTGGCCACTGGTCGCTACCACCCGAGCAGCGAATAGGCTCTATTCAGCAAATTTAAGAATACCCAACAAATAACCAGAGCCAACAAAGCCCTAGCGGAACGGCTAGCCACAGCTACTAGGAAAGCTATATTACAGGAATGGCTGTCACCCACTCCACCCTCCATGAATCTAGTGAAAAACAAACTACATTTTTTGTTCCACATGGACTGGCTGGAAGTGTCCCTGAACAAACTATCCCATACTAGTAAATTTTTCGACATATGGACCACTTATATCTTAAGTCTCCCCCCTGACATAAGAAAACTGACAGTTTCTACATTCTACAGAACCACGTGGTATGACCTGGAAAGCCTCCAAGGTACTAACCCTCTCATTTTAGCAATCTCGACCTAAATAAGATAGATGTATTGGCTGCCTCCCAGGACTCACAATCACATAGATACTGGAAGACTCATTAATGTTCCTTTAATAAGGGCGAATAACGGGCTTACAGTATGTAACCTAAATGTTTTTATTTTATGTTGTTATGTTAATACTTATTTGGATTGGTAAAGAAAAGAAGTCCCTCATAATCATCCAGACAGATATAGTGGTGAATTTATAAACGTGACCACCACTACCTAACTTGTAATATTATGTTTATATTATCTGAGAACACGCAAACAAAACAGATTTTCTTTCACAATGCTTTTATTATTTAATGGATGCTCAGTTTGTTATTATTATAACATCAATGCAGAAATGCAAATGTACATTTGTGATGAGACTTCAATAAAAAAACTAATTAATTAAAAAAACATTCATATCGGTGTTAATGGAGACCACCCTAAATAGCACCGAGAGAGAATGAAAAAGACTGTTTTCAGGTTACTATTCCCTTATTATTTCCCTAGTTATCTAATATCACATCTGAAATGCTCATGTTGCCACATACAGTTGTTATCAGTTTTTGTTAGATCATGTTATTAATCTAATGTTCAGTTAAAATAGTGTTTCTGTGAAACAACCTTTCTTTTAATTGTAAAGGGGGCCTGTTCTTACTGAACCATAATGAAATTCCCTATTTTGACCACAATGACCCTTGATTTTATGCTTCTGTGTTAAAATGACATGAGCATTGGATCTAAGGAAACAGACCACAAATGGCATATGCAAGCACTGCTACCAAACGTGCTGGGTGATTATAGTTTATGGCCAAGGATTCTGATGAATAAGGTGCCCATCATTACTGTTAAAATAATGAATTGTATAACAAGCTTAATATCAAAGATGTTTGATAATCTTGTATAAAAAAAGACTAATGCCATATAGAATTGCAATTATTGAATGGGTTTTGGGTGCATTTAGGCAGCATTTTCTAAAGAAACAAAACATGTACATATAAAACCAAGAACAACTGATTATGAAAAATGGTATACAGAAGTAGTTGTTCATTAAAATCTAGTAGATTTATTTGTGTTTCACTTAATAACGTGATTCCATATTTCATTGCTGGCACCCTAAAGGACCTTCTCTGCAAAACAATTTTTCACAGTTTTTTTTATAGAATTTCCTGTATGCTATGAGCATGGAAAGGATAAACCTGTGAACAGGCACTGTGCCATATAAATAGATTAGCATGATGCTAGGCAGCCAAGAGATAATGTTTATGAATCCAATGTGTTTACTGGTGGCAGTGTTCCCAGTCTGGTATATCCAAGCCGCAGTCTGTCCAGAGATAATGCAGCAGTATTTAATATGCCTATGATTTGCCAGGCTGGTTATAGACCAAGTCATGTTTAATACGCACATAATTATTTGTGTGTAGTGTTTAAAAACATTACAAAAACTTTTTTTCTGCTTTATTTGAATTGGAAAAATTAGGCATGTAATTTAGAAATATTTCAGGAATGCAAGAATGGAAGTGTGTTGGGTTGCATTGTTCTAGGGATTACATATCCCTTTACCTAGTGTAACACTATTGTTAACACTTTTGCTCTTATTTAGTCCTTATGGGTACCCACAGAAGAACATGGACCCAACTGTCAAAGAAAGAGAGAGAGAGAGAGAGAGAGAGAGCATCTTATAATTATACTTTATACCAGTGCTTAGTATTTCTTACTTGAAAGTATTCAAACTTGAAAGTATTTTTACAGAAAAAAGTTCTGGCACAAAAATTCAAGAAGTTTCTACAGTGTGCATGGCAGAGTTTTTCAGTTTAATTTAATCATGACACTTTCAGCTTTAGCTTATTTAGATAATAAAGGAAATGCCTAATGTGGGTGTTCATATAAAATGACGTTGAGCAACAACTGGTAGAAGTTTCTTTAAACCTCTTTGTTTCCCAGGCTGAGTGTTTGGAAGAACTGCATTGTGCATATTGTTACAGACAACACACCCGGATAACTTACTTACTAAAATTACCCTGTGAAGTCCTGCTATTACCCACTTTACCCAAAAGTCAATCACTTCTAGCTTTATTTTTGTTTCCCTTCCCCCACTCACGGCACAATCTCCATAAATAGTTAAAAGACCTTTATTCCTCCAACCACATGTCTACGCGTTTCGGTTATTCCTGATGACAGTCCTCTGCGGTCCGAAACACGAGGACATGTGGTTGGAGGAATAAAGGTCTTTTAACTATTTATGGAGATTGTGCAGTGAGTGATTTTTCACTCGTGAACTATTCCCATTCCCATTTACATCAAGGTCTGCACCCAGGCATCTTAAACGTGGAAACACGGAAATTCACCACAAATCCATGCCTGGCGAATTTATTCAAAATAAACAAGGTATAGAAAAGATGTAGTAGTGTGTGTAAAATGCAGTTCCCAAGCTATAGACAAAACCTGTATTCTGTCAAATGCTGGAGTTAGCCTAAATGCCACCTCACTTTCAGTCTCCATACAAATGTTAGATATAAATTTCACCTAGGACTGTATTTTCCGTTATATAAACATTTTTATTATTACAATAATGCAGCAGGCAGTTTTCTAACTCTGTCAGAAGGTTTAAAAATGGTATGTCTTGGTGTGTGTAAAACACACATACTTAAAAAACAAAGGTCAAAACTTTTAAAATGTCACCTCTTCTGCAGTTTTACATAGAAAGTACACTGAGCCAGTGGGAGGCTACTTGGCCATAGAAACAGGCTGTAAGAGAAGAATGTAATCCTGCTGGTGTAGTTTCCACTTTCACTGGCAGCTGCAGGCTAAGCAGAAAAGCACAGTGTGAGTCTATTGTTACCCCAGCTGGGTAATAGTTTTCTTATTTTACAGTCAGCAGCCAAGGGTGGAGGGGGGGGGAGGTTGGGTGTTGCAATAAAGTGGCTTCCCATAAAACTCATAGGAACAGATCACTTTCTGTTCCAGTATGATAATCAGGGATCCATAAATCTTTCATTCCATTTGGATCCTCTATCATGGTAATTAAATACTCTGGAGAACGGATACTTTATTTTTTTTCCAAACAAACTTACGGCAGGTGGAAATATTACACTGTTAATCTAAACTGCTGTATGCAGCATTGTTAGTGTTTACCTGCTCATTGGCACTAACGAACACTATTTCATTCCAGATAATGTCAATCAACTCTAGCTATTGCCAGTGCTTGCCTTTTTTACGGAAATAACGCCCAAAACCATGATGTGTAGTAAAATGTCTTTATTTGAGTATTAAAAATAAATAATAAGGCCCAAAATATTTGAATATTTTGTGAACAAATTACATGTAAGAAGGAAATGGAAGGAGCACAGCGGTTCCATCCAAACACTTTAAGCAATTTTCTTTTAACAAAGAGATTAAACAAATAAGTATTGAATACAAAAAAACTAGTGAATTATAAACTTATACCATTATTGGACCTGTCACCCAGACACGAAAATCTGTATAATAAAAGTCCTTTTCAAATTAAACATGAAATCAAATTTCTATTTTTTTATTAAAGCCCAGACTCAGCTGTCAGTCAAATAAATGCTATAGGAATAGAGGCTGGGCAGACAACTGCTTTCACTTTCCATTCAGCACTTACTAGATGTCACTGCTCTCCCCACATTCCCCCCTTTCTCTTCAACATTTAATTGTGTAGTCAGGGCATGGGAATGGACATAAGGTCCCCCATTCTGGTGCACAAACAAGATTCTGAGAAGATACAAGGCTTGTCTTAATAACAGTGTCCACAAAATGGCTCCTACCTGCTTGCTATAATTATGAATTCCCAGACTGAAGGAAACAATATTCAAATAATCTATATTATGTAATTAAAGTTCATATTGCTTGACTAATGTGATAAAATAGGATTTTGAATAATTTCTTCGGGTGACAGGCCCCACTTAAGAAAAACTACGTATTTCTAACACAAATGCTGTGGAAATTGTGTCCATCACAACTTGAGAGTGATATTAGTACATCCATACAGGGCTAAAACTAGGGGTAGGCAGATGCACATGTCTAGCATGCAACAATAAAGGGGCGCTTGGTAGGTGCCTGTTAAAGGGTCATCTGCCTAGTCCAGACTCTGGTTTGCCGGATGTCTCTTGTCTGCTCTGCCCCCACGTGTGACGTCACTGCAAATGCACACAGAGGGGAGCTTTAGGAAAGACTTGGGTGTATATTAGGGAATAATATTGAGGGTTAAAGACAGATTGCTTTATGTATGTATGTATATGGGTACATATGTACAGATATTTATAGTAGGTTTATGAATGTACATAGTTAAATAGTTAAATAGCGTTGAAAAAAGACCAAAGTCCAAAAAGTTCAACTCCTCCAAATGAAACCCAGCATCCCTACACACTCACATACTGTAAACTATATATACCCATCTCTATACTAACTGATGATTTTAGTATGACAATAGCCTTTGATATTATGGGGCCCATTTACTTAGCTCGAGTGAAGGAACAGAGGAAAAAAAACTTTGAATTTCAAATGTTTTTTTTGGCTACTTCGACCATCAAATGGGCTACGTCGACCTTCGACTACGAATTCGAATCGAACGATTCAAACTAAAAATCGTTAGACTATTCGACCATTTGATAGTCGAAGTACTGTCTCTTTAAGAAAAAACTTTGACCCCCTAGTACGCCACCTAAAAGCTACCGAAGTCAATGTTAGCCTATGGGGAAGGTCCCCATAGGCTTTCTAATGTTTTTTAGGTTGAACAAAAATCCTTTGATCGATGGATTAAAATCCTTTGAATCAAACGATTCGAAGGATTTAATCGTTTGATCGAAAGAATAGCGCTAAATCCTTCGACTTCGATATTTGAAGTCGAAGGATTTAACTTCGACAGTCGAATATCGAGGGTTAATTAACCCTCGTTATTCGACCCTATGTGAATCTGCCCCCTATGTCTGTCCAAGAAATCATCCAAGCCATTCTTAAAGGCATTAACAGAATCAGCCGTCACAACATCACCCGGCAGTGCATTCCACAACCTCACTGTCCTGACTGTGAAGAACCCCCTACATTGCTTCAAATGAAAGTTCTTTTCTTCTAGTCTTAAGGGGTGGCCCTTGGTACGGTGATCCTCTTTATGGGTAAAAAGGTCCCCTGCTATTTGTCTATAATGTCCTCTAATGTACTTGTGTATAAGTATATTCATGTACCCTCTCAAGCTTTTTTTCCAGAGAAAACAACCCCAACCTTGACAGTCTACCCTCATAATTTAAGTCTTCCATCCCTCTAACCAATTTAGTTGCACGTCTCTGCACTCTCTCCAGCTCATTTATATCCCTCTTAAAAACTGGAGCCCAAAACAAAGTAACAAGATGACAGCCCCCTGCAGCCAACTTTGAAAACATAAATTATTTGTTTAATTAGGCTTCTGGTGCAGTAAGTTCATGTTTATGTTTAGTATACAAAATACAGCATTTCTAGCATTGTTCTATTTTAGACTTTAGATCTCCTTTAGGGACTGGAGCCCAAAACTGCACTGCATACTCCAGATGAGGCCTTGCCAGGGACCTATAAAAAGGCATAATTATGTTTTCATCCCTTGAGTTAATGCCCTTTTTATGCAAGACAGAACTTTATTCGCTTTAGTAGCCACAGAATGACACTTCCCAGAATTAGTCAACAAAAACCCCTAGATTCTTCTCAGTTAAGTAAACTCCCAACACACTGCCATTTAGTATATAACTTGCATTTATATTATTTTTGCCAAAGTGCATAACCTTGCATTTATCAACATTGAACCTCATTTTCCAGTTTGCTGCCAAGTTTTCCAGTTAGACAAATCACTCTGCAAAGTGGCAGCATCCTGCATGGAACCTACAGTTCTGCACAATTTAGTATCATCTGCAAAAATAGAAACATTATGTAGGGACCTATAGGATTGCTATGCCCCTATAGAGTTAATTCCCTACATTTCTTATACTTTCCTTATATCCTTTGTTATTGGGCATAAGCCCTTGTAACAGTTCGTGTATTACACCAAAAGCTATTGGCCAAGAGTGTAGTGACCCCTCCCTGCCACACTTCCACATAGTGTGTGTAAGGGGGGAGGGACTTCCTCTTTGGCTCCTGTTGTCTGTGCTGCTAGGTGTTTCCCATTGAGCCTGGGATCACCAAGGCCCCAGTAAAGCCATTTGCCCCAAAAGGGACCTGTACCTTTGGTGATTAAGTCGGGGACCAGGAAACCCTGTAACCGAGGTTAGCTATCATTAGGGCAGATCTTTTATAGACTCTATAGGAAAGTGAGATAGTCAGCTTTATATAGCATGAGCAGCTGTGTGCTCCATCAAGGATAGTAGCAGGGAGTAGCTTCCCATAGTCTTCTATGTTTGCCTTTAGTGCAGGGACTCAATGGATAGGGTGTTAGGCTTTAGACTTATCCCCATCCCGATCCCCACAGAGGTATATCGGTCTTCTGAGAATTGATGTACTCTTGACTACTATACCCTAAGGGAGTGACTGTCTTCCTTGTGCTGTATCATCCTCTGCTATCCTCCCTCCTCTGTGATATGCTACATCTGCCTCAACTGTGAGTAAACAGTAACCATTCTGTTATTAAAAGAACCTCCTGGCGTCAAATCAATCTATTTTTATGTACAGTAGCCTGTGTGTTGTAGCTGCACTACACCTTAAAGGGATAGCTTCCACTTAGCCAAGGCCCTGATCCTGATCTGTGAGTCCAATGTAACCCATGCTCATACCAATAGCTGGACACATTAACTCGATTGTGGTCTGGATAGCCCAGATTAGCGTTACAATTACTTCCAATGCCCATCTCCAGGTCATTAATAAACAAGTTGAAAAGCAAGGGACCTAGTACAGAGCCCTGCGGTACTCCACTAACAACACTGGTCCAATTAGAAAATGTTCCATTTACCACCACTCTTTGTAGTCTGTCTTTTAGTCAGTTCTCTATCTAGGTATGAATACTATGTTCCAGGCCAATATTCCTTAACATTTAACCTTAATTTAACCAGTAACCTTCTGTGTGGCACTGTATTAAATGCTTTAGCAAAGTCTAAGTAAATTACATCCACTGCTCACCTTCTCATAAAAGGAAAATTAAATTAGTCTGTTTATTTGTACATGCATACAAGGAGAGGGAGGGACACATTTGTTATTAACTTAGCAAGTCTCTTTTTAACCCTAATTATTGTACACAACTATGTGAACAAATAAAAGTTCTGCTCTCTTTTCAAGAGAAATTGGCTAATATACCTTTAAGGGCTGCCAGTGTAAGGCATAGTAATGTTGAAGTATGAAAGATTCTGGGAAAGTTATAGCATATCATCCAAAGTATTGTCTGCATATCTCAGGTTTCAATTGCAAGCTCTTGTGAGCAAGGTCCTTGATCCAATTTTTATTAAATCTATTAAAGTCCCCTGTTTGTTATAAATTACTGTAAAATGATGCCTAACTTGCTGGTGCTATATACATATATATATATATATATATATCTATATCTATATCTATATCTATATCTATATCTATATCTATATCTATATCTATATATATATATATAGATATATATAGATATATATATATAGATAGATATATATATAGATAGATAGATATATAGATAGATATATACATATATATATCATGAAGATGGAGTTGCAATTTTTGAAAGACTCTATGTGGTGTTTATACAAATGGCCTGTAGATGTCACTGTGCCTAGACTTATACTGTGCATACTTCCTGTCAGCTTAAAAGTGAAAGTTACTGTTGTGTAATGCCTGCATGAGAGCCTGCTAATAAAGCACTGTTATACTCTACTCATCCTCGGCTACCCAAAACATAACATTCTATAACAAAATAAATAAAAGCTGCACGTAAATTCAGACTTTGCATTCTGTCACTATGACGTAATGTTTCATTACTCCGACATCTCAGTTGCATGAAAATTAAGGTACATATTTGTTATGCTGTTTAAAAAAGGGCAGATAATGCACCAAACATCACCAGGCTTTCGCCGTGTAACATTTTTATGTGTTTTTTCTTATGTGACCAGAAGCAATGTAAAATAATGACATCAAATCTGGCGTTCTCATGGCGTAAAATTACACACACCTTGGTAAATTCACCATATATTTTACACAGCTTTTTACACCTTTTTTTCAGTAAATTTCGTTTTACACAGCATAATAAATATGCCCCTAAACTGAAGCATGGTATAGACAAAATGTTAATATGTTGATTGCATAAGTATTCAGCCCCTGATCTCTGACAAGAGAAATTCATCCAGCTGCTGAAATTGCCTTAGTGACCCATACAATGGCTTGATTGTCTTCTATCATTGTACCATAGAAACGATTGCCATAATTACACAATGAAAACACCTGTCTTGAGGAGGTCGTTGCTCAGGCAGAGAGTTTAGGACAGGCACAGAAATAAAGATAAAAGCGCTGTCATGTGGTTTCAGGAACAAGGACATTAAAAGTAGGTTACAAAAATGTCATAAAGTTTGCATGTCCTATTGATGACCATGAGTTGAATCAAGAAATCAAAATTGCTTCATACTACACAGATGCTTTCTTGACAACAACTGCCCATGCAAATTAACCCAGCACTAGTGATGGGCCAATAAATTTGCCTGGCACAAATTTGTGGCGAATTCCCACATTTCCCTGCATTCTGTTTTTTTGCGTTCAGCCGCAGGGGAGCGCAGGAGTAGACGCATTCAGTTTTTTTCAATGGGGCTGTACTCACACAGGCGCATGTAGGCGCCGAACGCAGGAAAAATGCAGCATGTTTCATCTCAACCTACGTTCGGCACCTACATGTGCCTGTGTGAGTACAGCCCCATTGGAAAAAAAACTGAATGCGTCTACTCCTGCGCTCCCCTGCGGCTGAACGCATTAAAACAGAATGCAGGGGACCGCAGCTTCAAACGCTCGTCTGTAAGAGCCCTAATTACTCTACTTATGTAGTAAAAAAGTAAACCTGTGGCTATTGTTGAATGGACTAGTAAGCCCTGAGCTCAAATGTAGCAAGAATCTGTGAAACATCTTGAAGATTTTGATCAGTAAATGTAGTTCAAGAAACCTGAGTGAACTGATGCAAGTCTTGGCTGAACAGGCAGATCATAACTCCATGAATGGGCCAATGTCTGTTTTAGGTTGAGTCAATATTCATTTAAAGGGATACCTTCATTATTTTTATGTTGAGTCAATATTCATTTAAAGGGATACTGTCATGATTTTTATGTTGAGTCAATATTAATTTAAAGGGATACCGTCATGATTTTTATGTTGAGTCAATATTCATTTAAAGGGATACCGTCATGATTTTTATGTTGAGTCAATATTCATGTAAAGGTATACCGTCATGATTTTTATGGTGTCCTTTTTATTTCTACATTACATTGTTTACACTGAAAATAATTTATTCTTTCATATAAAATTGTATTCTTGCACCAACAAGTATATTATTTTTTAGTTATAATATTGGTGGGTAGGCAGCCATCTCAGGTCATTGCCTGATCCTGTGCTTTCAGAAAGAGCCAGCACTTCAGGATAGAACTGTTTTTAGACAGGCTATCGTTTCTCCAAATCAATGGAACTGAAGAAGTCAGAGTGGGACATAGATTTTTACTATTGAGTGCTATTCTCATATGTACCAAGGCACTGTTATCTTGTTACTTTCTTGTTGTTCTATTGTTAGGCTGCTGGGGGGAGGGGAAGGGAGGGGGGTAATATCACTCTGCAGTGCAGCAGTAAAGAGTGAATGATGTTTATCAGAGCAGTCAAATGAATGGGGGCACCTGGGAAATGGACAATATGTCTAGCCCCATGTCAGATTTCAAAATGAAATATAAGAAAATCTGCTTTTTTGAAAAACTAATTTCAGTGCAGATTTCTGCTGGACCAGCACAATTAACTCATGTGGTCTGAAAAAAAGACATGTTTTCCTGTGACAGAATCCCTTTAAAGTCTACATATATAAATCTGGTTAAGGACCAAAAGACTCATCTTTTATATAAGTTCTTGTAGCAATCAGCCAAAAGGGCATATCTAATGGAATAAAAGGTGCACCGCAAACTTAATACTGGTGTAGTGGCCAATAACACTCAAAAACAAAAAAATAATGGTTACTGTGACTATCCTCAGTCTTGTCCCTTTAGGCTTCTTGTATAGGAATTATGCCAATTTATATAGGAGGAGAAAATGAATATTTTGGCCATAGCACCAATCGTACTCTCTTAATATTTCCATAAACGAATGGAAATAATAATTAGGCAACATGAAATATCAAGGTAAGCTTGATCAAAGCAAAGATGCGCTAGCGTTCAATTATGCCTAGCGAAACTTCGTTAGAGGTATTCGTTCAGGCTAATTTGCGCACGACAGGAAATGATAAAGTTGAATGGGCGTATATGTTGCAGCAAATACATTACATTACCCAAGTCCAGGGAACCTTAATAAAGAAAATAGAGTTTTTATAATGCCCTACACATGAGCCCACTGTATAGTTTATGTTCCATATGTTAGAGAATGTATGGGGGAGCCCAGTTACCCAAAAAGACTTTTGCTGGCTATCACTCTGAAAAAAGGGACTTAAAAACTTTTACCACTAAAAATATGATGTAAGTAACAGAAGATTGAGGAAGATCTATGCACTCCAGTGCACTTCACCTGGTCTGAGCTGGCAAAGGCAAGTCTGGTGAAAGAGGTAACGTTCAGTGAAATCCGCATCTTAGTAAATTTGAGGAGTAACGTTCATTCGACAGAGCGAAAATTCGCCTGGCGATAGATTGTGCGAATGACCACTAGCATCTGTCTGCTTCCCTAGCGAAGTTACGCCTGAGCTAGTTAATAAATCGGCGAAGTGCCTGAAAGCAGTAACGCTGGCGAATTGTCACCAGCGATAGTCACTTTGCCCTATTGCAAAGTTGCCCCTTTGTGTCTTTTATTACACACACACATGTATACACACACACCCTATAGCAGCGGTTAGCTGTTCACCTGTATTTTTTATGGGCAGATTAAGACCCAGGTTTAATATAAAATAAAAGAATGTCAGTTTAACAAATTGCCTGACATTTGTATAAGCATCCAAAAATTTCATTATACAATTGTAAAATTTAACAAAGATGTACTTAGTAAAATGACATACAAATCAGACTGATACAATGATATCTTCAAACAATAGGGGATACATATACCAGCTATATATATATATACTATATCTACTAGAGTAATCTTACATTTTTCTTATCTAATATTTGCTACTTGAAAGGTAAATTCTGTAATGTATTGTGATGGAAACGCATTGCACACTAGCATGATCTTTTGTGTCAAGCAGCATGCAGTTTAAAGGGAAACAATTACCTTGAATCAAGTGCACTGAAATGAGCAGGGCAAGATGCAATTAGGGGAGATCATTCTGACAGGGGCTTTCGGAGACCATTTTTGCATTAAAAGCTTACTTTTTAAGCTGGGGAAAGGACCATTTACACCTGTCAATTTTGACTCTTCAATTTGCTTACTCTGTGTACATTAATTCAAATTAAGGAATAATTGCACAAGAATTACATGTGCGAAATCCTCAGATAAGTAGTTTTAAATAATGCTTGCTTGCGGGATATACGTATATTATTTTGCATAGCTCTGCTTGCTTTGACTGTGCACTAGGTCCTGGGATGAAAAGTTAAGTTTTAAATCCCTCTTTCATGGCAGTAATTTATCCAATCACAACTCTGCTTGGTGTAAAATACTTCCCAGTGACATGAATGTTAAATGTTATGGGTTGTTCTGCACAGGCCAGTGGCGGAACTACCGGGGGAGCAGGGGGTGCGAGCGGGCCAGGGCCCGCACCCCCTCAGGGCCCCCCGGCAGCGCCGCACGCCACTGAAATCAACCCGGCAGCGCGCCGTACGGAGGAGGCGGGGCCCGGCTGCGCATCAGGCACCAGGGCCTGCCCCCCTCTGGCACAGGCAATTATAAATGAAAATATATACAGGTATATACAGGTATTATCTAGAATGCTTGGGACCTGGGGTTTTCCAGATAATGTGTTTTGGGAACTCCATACTTAAAGACTATTAAGAAATTATGTAACTATTTAATAAACCCAATAGGATTGTTCTGCCTCCAACAAGGATTCATTATCTTTTAGTTGAATTAAGTACAAGTTACTGTTTTAGTATTACAGAAAATAACAAAATATGTTTTACATTTTTTAATTATTTGATTTAAGTGGAGGCTAAGAGCGTCCCTTTGTTATCAATGATTGATAGAATTCCTAAAGAAAAACCAGTGGTGTTAACAATGTTGTAAAAGATCCATTGGACATGTACAAATAAAAATGTTAATTATGACATTTCAGAGCTTATTAAGGCACCTTTATAAGAGATATAACAAATGAAGATGCCCTAAAAATAAGGGATGTATAAAGGTATATTTGCTAATTGCTGTGTATGCAGACCTGAGTTCTTTTCCTAGTATGTCAAAATCTTAATTTTGAAAGGAAAAAAGTACTATATACACTGTGTATTTACAATTAATGCATTTTTGTCTATTCATATCGCTATCAGTGTTAAACGTTATATGCTACAACGCTGTTGTTTGTACTGTACTGTACAGTTAATGTGTCTTAAGTTGAATTATGTGTAACATTATTGTAGACCCCTCAGTACTGCCATGCATAGTTCAAGAGCCTTTAATGTTTCTTGACTACTAACATCAACATCGGAAAGAAAATGACAAGAAAATTGTTTGGTTATGACATGGCCAATGTTGCTAAAGCGCTTTCCTATATTCTAAATTCAGGATTATCCCAATTTAGTGGCATTTATAGTGACTGACACATTTCTAAGGTTGTTCAATCTTTTTCTAACTTCCCTTTGTTCAAAGAAAATAAGATGAAACATCTGATTATTTAGTTCCCTCTGGGAGCTTGGGTCCTTTTGTAAATCCGTTCGGAGCTTTTGATTAAGGAAAAGTATTTCTGATTTAGAAATTCTTATCATTTCAGACACATTTGTTAATAAATAAAAGAAAGAAAATTGTATACAAAATCAAATTATGTCTTAATAAAATATATTTTATTTAGGCAAATAAACATGTAAACAAAGAGTATGATCAGCTTGTGCAAGCAGTAAAGAATTTAGAAATAAGGCAAGATCCATGAAAACAAGTTTAAGTAGAGTTGCGTAGACTACTTTGGATGGAGTTTATGCTGGAAAGTAGTGGGGGTCATTTATCAACAGTGGGCAAATTTGCCCATGGGCAGTAACACATGGCAACCAATCAAATTGTTGCATTCACTGTTCTACCTGCAGCTGGCTGAAGAAAGCCACTCACTGATTGGTTACTATAGTTTACTATCCATGGGCAAATTTGCCCAGTGTTGATAAATGAGCCCCACTGAGTGAACTCGCTTCATCAAAAGGGAAAGTTAAAGGGAAAGTTTGCCCTTGATAGAAGAAAAATAAGTTATTGATTGCATGTGGTTACATTTTTTTTCCTCTTAAAGTGTTGCTCACTGTATAGTATAAAACTAAACTAGGATTATATATTTATACAGGGTAGAAGATACTGTAAATGCTAGTCAATATTTCATTATAGCAAATAATGAATCTACATCCAATATAGAAAGTTACCATCCTGTGTAAACTACAAGTAGCTTCCTGTGATTCCTCTAGACCAGCTTTTCTGCATGTGCATGCATGGCTGTCACGAGAAATTGCAGGGCCCAGTAACACACCCCCCCCCCCCCGTACAAATTAAGACCATTCTTCGTTCTTCTCCGGCGATGACTTTCTTTTCCATCACAGCTTCTTCTGCAGCGCGGCCGGGCTCAGAAATTGCCTGGGATGACAGTCACCCCGGTGCACCCCTGATGGCAGCCCTGTGTGCATGTTGTACATATAGTACAACACTTTTTAGTATTATAGGCAGCAGAAGTTGTTTTTGTTTGGGGAGGCCAAATAGAAGATAGTAGGCGGCTCATGTAAAAGAAATGGGCGCATATACTTTTTAATTCTACACCTTTTAGACTCCTCTCACTTTAACTTGTGCTTTCACAGAAATTTCAGGAAATCCAAGCAATAGCAGTGGGGGCAACATTTACAGTGGGTCCTACATCCCAAGAACATTACAGTTCATAACAGTAGACACTGTCACCCTAAGCACATTACAGTATATAGTGAGAGGTGCTGGCATTGCAGGCATTGGGTATTGACACCACAAGTACAATTTACACTGAGAGCTGTGACTACAAGCACATTATATTGTGGGAGGAAATAGATTATGGGGCATAAATGACATTCCATGCAGAGGTCATGGGGTATGCCCACTATATTATGTACAGAGAAAAGCACTGTGTACTGATCTACCAATGACATTATATAGAGAAATTCTGGCACTCCAAGTGCTATAAAGAATATTATATAGTAAGAAGCAGAGGGCATTGGCACACCAAGGGGCAAATTTACTAAAGGGCAAAGTGGTTAACGCTGGTGAAAATTCTCCAGTGTTACGTCATTTTGCCACTTCGCCGATTTACTAACGGGTGCTAGCATAAAATCGCTAGCGAAGGAGATAGACTGTAGTGCTACTTCGCACTCTAACGTCAGGCGAAGTTTCGCAGTGGCGAATGGACGTAACTACGCTAATTCAGTAAGATGCGGATTTTCCTGAACGTTACCTCTTGCGCCAGACTTGCCTTCTCCACCTCAGACCAGGCGCTGTCCAAGTGAATTTACGCCTGGCGAAGTTTTGTGATGTGCGCAAAGCCAGCGCTGGCGAATATTGCATATATTATATAAACAAAGTGGGTATTGGGACCAAACATACATTAAATACAGTAGTGAGAAGCAGTGGGCACAGGCACTCCAAATATATTTTAATGGATAAAGTGAGAGGCAGGGGAAACTGTCAATAAAAGCACATTATATACCCCAAGCACTGCCTGGCTCTTTCCCCCTGCCAAAAGCGAAAGTAGGTGGAGCTAAATATCTTTTACTGCATGGATCTGCTTTCTGCTCATTAGACAGCAATGTTCTATCATAATGGGAGAGTTGTGCTTTTCCATCTCTTCATTATCATTGCATCAACATTTAAAGTCAAGAACTATACAGTATATTATTATACTATATTAATTCAAGTCGAAAACAGACACAGGTATAAACTTTTGGTCTAAGTGAAACCTACCTAACTGTTATACAGAGGAAGTCAAACTGAAGCCTTCATAAGGCTTCATGAAAATTCTTCATAAGTCCAAGGGCAATTGGACCAGTACTTGAATCAACTTTATATTAGATATTTTGTCTTCTCCCGTGCTAAAAAAAAAAAGCCATCCAACCCCTTCTTAAAACTAATAGCATATATGAAGTATGGCTCACCTTGTTATAAAATGGCCTCTTCTCTATTCTTTTTCCTGTACTTTTACTTTTCTTCTGTTACTTACTTCACTTTCAAGGCTACTTTTGTTCTGTTTTGCCACCTTGGTAACATTATCCATGAAAAGTTGCCATTTTTGTTCCCACCCCTCAGTGGTGTTTCTCTGCTCAGTGTATTTTCTCTGCCCCCTCTCCTACATTTAGGGGGTTATTCATAAAAGGTCGAATTTAAAATGTATGTGCTCTAATAAATTTGAATGTACTCACAACTCAAATGGGAGGTTGTTTATGAAAAAACGTGAACGTCTAATATTCCATTGAATAGGAACAACCTGAAAATTTTAATAGAATTCAAATCGTGTTTTCCTCTGAAAAAAAAAAAAACTTGAATGTCAGGAAGGCTATTAACATATACAAATGGTTCAACGGACCCCTGCCATTGACTTCTACATGAACTCGGCAGGTTTTAGATGGTGAATAGTTGAATTAGAATGGTTTCCAGGGTTGAGGTGTGATAAATCTCACATTCAAATTCAAGTTTTAAATTTGAATTTGTGAGTTTTGACCAAAAAAAATTTGAATTCAAATTTACCATCTGAACCTTAGTAAACCTGCTCCTTAGTCTGTACATGCAATGGAGTTCTAGTCAACTCTCCCATTTTGTTGCCTGATATACGCAAACATTTTTAGACAGCAGAGACGCTCTGTTCACATGTTTCTCTGCACAAATAGCTGCTGACAGGTGAAGGTTGATGAGACGTAATTTTGTTGGTGGAAAACTTCTGTTGGAGGAAATGTTGAAATGGCCTACTACCACCCTGAATGTAGTCTTTACTCCCTCACTCCTCCCCTGTGTCCAAAGTGTTAAGATTTTAGAAGTACAGTATAGCTAAGCAAACAAATAGCATATTGCAACTTGTACGTTCATTTTGCCATTTTTCGTGCTGAATTGTGTTGAAAATGTTAAATCAAATTGTGTTGAGATTGTGTCTCAGATTCCCTGATTTTCAAAATATTAGTTATGGAATATCAAGACCAATAATATGACATCTTCATAGACTGTCTATGCTTTCATATTAATCCCATGGTTATAATACTCCTGCTAGATTTTAACCTAAAAATTGGATTGTTAAGATTTGTATGACATGTGTACTGAATAAAAAATATTAAATCATGAAAAGGAGAGAGGCGTGGAACAAAAAGAAAGGATAAAAGAAAATCGACCAAGCATCCAAGTAATGCTATTAAATTTCATATATTCTTTTGAATACCCTGTTGCCCCCCAACTTGTCTGTTCTCTAACTTACCTAGATTCTACCCTGTCATTCACTCCTAATATCCAGTCACTTATTAAATCATGTCACTTCCACCTAAAGAACATATCCAAAATACGATCATTCATCACCCAAGATGCTGCCAAATTTCTTATTCACTCTCTCGTCATATCACGTCTAGACTACTGTAACTCTCTTTTAATTGGCCTTCCCCTCCAGAGTCACCTCTCCAGTCCATAATGAACACTGCTGCGAGGCTCATACACCTCAGCAACTGCTCCTCCTCTGCCTCGCCATTCTGTCAATCCCTGCACTGGCTTCCGCTACCTTTCAGAATCAAATTCAAATTAATGACCCTGACATTCAAAGCACTTCATAACTCTGCCCCACCATATATCTCTGAACTCATCTCTATATATTCACCCAACTGCTTACTACGCTCCTCTACTGACCTGCTACTCAACTCTTCTCTCATTACCTCCTCACATACTCGCATTCAAGACTTTGCAAGGGCTGCACCCTTCTCTGGAACTCTCTCCCACGGTCTGTCCAACTTTCTCCCAACCTTTCAAGAAATCTCTGAAAATGCACTTCTTTCGAGAAGCCTACCGTCACTCTGCTTAACTACCAAACGCAACTCCACATACAGTACCACATTTCTCACCCACTCAATTCGATCTTGCCCACTCCCACACCTTGTGTATTACTCCCTTCCCTTTAGAGTGTAAGCTCTTTCTGCATAGGGCCTTCCTCACATTTTTGTACTGGTATTGATTGTGATGTATGTAACTCCATATGTTCTATGTATAGAATTCATGTGATTTAGTTGTATAATCACATTTACTTTACAGTGCTACGCAATATGTTGGCGCTATATAAATACATGTTAATAATAATAATAATAATAATATAGCCAGTTCATTTTCCTTTAGAATAGAGATATTATATATTGATAATTTAAGACATTGTATGCCCCCCAAACCTCTTTATTGAGTGATTAAACCAAAATGTACTCAAACAATAACTCCCAACAGACCTAGAAATATGCTGCATAGTCAAATACTGAAAAGAATAAATTGCCTAGATTCTTGTTTGCATAATTGGAATAAGTGGGCAGAAAAGACTACATTAAACAACTTTCTTGATTGGAAGTTAACAACCTGGAATGGGTAAATTGCTTGACAAGAAGTTAGGCAACCGTAAGGATATGGTGTAAAGGGTTAATTTAACGCTTGACCCATTAAAACCATTGACTGCAGTGAGAACCCTGTAAGGCTGATCAGATGATTATTTCTGTAGGATAAGTGGCTGAAAACTGAGCTGCACTAGTTCATGTAATCAAGGGAAATCGGCATAAAAGAGAAGATGCGGCTGAGTAAAGACAGAACAGCTACCTGAGATTCTATTACTTGTCGTCTTTCAAGCATAATAATGAGATTATAGTAACCCTAAACTGGCTGAGAACAGAAATCTGGCTGTCTGTCAAGTTCATTGTGTTGCTTTTTACAGCACTCCAGATCTGGTTCCTCTGAACCCTTAATCATTATACTAAGAAACTGACTCAAAGGAAACCCAGACCTTTGTTAAACTCTGGCTTCTGACCAGTGTACCATTGTTTTGCACATAATATACTCATTAATGTTCATCATTTTCTACACTTTGTGCATGTATATTTCTTGCCTATAGCATTTCTCTACTGCTTTGTGATTGTTAATTCTGAATGAGCTAGTTGTAGGTCTAAAAGCATGCAACTCTTCACCCAACAGTCTGACCTTCATGTAGGTACACGGAGGGAGGTTCTGATTGCAATCATATCCTCCACACCCCTAATTAAAAGATATACACAAATCAGTCACATGTAATGAATCTGGAAAGTGAATTTTACCAGCATCGAGCTAATTTAATTACAGGATAAAAACAGAAATTCCCACAACCAGCAGAGTGAAGTGAATAGTGTATTTAATAGAAAATGTATCTGAATACTGAACCACTTTTTAATCCCAATTTGGGATTAATTACTTATGCCTACCATGTTCTGTTAATGTTTTGGAAATATTTGCTTTTGAAAATTCTAGTAACTATATTGATTTATTCTTTTAATTGTTGGAGTTTTGCAGGCCCCGTTTGTGCATTTAAACATATTATAGAAAAACTATGCACCAACTTTTTTCTGTTTTTGAATATTTATGAACGGTTCGTATTGATTTATATTATTTTACTAAATTTGACCCCTGAAATTAGCAATATAGCATTTATTAGTGAATTTAAATAAATCCTGTACTTTTAGTATGCATCGAGTTACATTTTGGCTTTTTCTCAATGTAATAAAAGGTGGACAATTAGCAAAAAAAGCAAGAGCATACTTTTGAGTCCCTAGTCTGCCTGGTGACTACCAATACACTAATGCATCTGCTCTTATTATTGTAGCTTCAGTCTAATCATTAACTTGCTGTCACGGCCGGCACCCAATACCAGAAATAGAGCCAAGCACCGTGGTCAGAGCTCTCTTCACCAGTATGTGTGACCACTTTTGGGCTTCGGGAAGGCGCTCCGCCTACTGGGGTGCCACCTGGACTTATGAGTGGGCAAGGCTAGAGTTCTGGCAGGCAATGGGGCACGGCAAGTATCTAGAGTCTTTTGGGCCGAGGATCACGGTTACAGGCAAGGATGAGGCAGAGAGGATAGTCAGACAGGCTGGGTCGAGGCAGGCAGATAGCAAGGATCGTCAGGCAGGCAAGGGTCAAAACCGGGTATCAAGCAGAAGGGGTTCAGGCAATAGAGTAGTCGGGTATCAGGCACAGGTCAGGATTCAGATGGGAGCGTCGTCAGGAAACAGGCAGAGGTCAAAAACCGGATAACTAGCAGAATAAACACGAACAAACAGCACAAGGCTTCAGGCAAAACCACAGGATAAATCCTATCACGGGCAACCAGCAGCACCAATGAATGGGCTTAAATACCGTTTGAAATTCGCGCCATTGCGCGCTGACGTCATTACGCCAGCGCGCCTGCGCCTTTAAATAATGCGCATGCGCGCCGCGCGCGCACTAGGACCCGGAAGCCGACGGAGAAGGAGCGCGGCGGCGTGGCGGCCGTCCACGCCGCCGCGACTCAGGTAATTTTCTTACATTACCCCCCTCTCTAGGGGGGGCCACTGGACCCCCAGGCTTCCCAGGAAACTTAATGTGAAATTGCCTCCTGAGGCGGTCAGCCTTGATGTCATCAACTGAGACCCAGGAGTTCTCCTCAGGACCAAATCCCTTCCATCTAGTGAGGTACTGGAGTTTGTTACGTACCAAACGGGAATCAAGGAACTCCTGGATCTCAAATTCAGGCTGACCGTCAACTTGCACTGGAGGAGGAACAGAAACAAGGCGGGTGTTAGAAGCAGGTTTTAGTAGCGAGACATGAAAGGAATCAGAAATTTTGAAATTAACAGGTAACTTAAGACGAACAGAAGAAGGGTTGATAACAGAAGTGATGGGATATGGACCAATGAAACAGGGACCCAATTTTAGGGAAGGAACTTTCAATTTAATGTTCTTGGTGGAGAGCCACACCAAGTCTCCCACCTTATATTGGGGTGCCTCCCTGCGTTTCCTATCGGCAGCCCTCTTCTGAGAGGATGTAGCCGTCTTAAGAGAGTTGTGAACTTGTGACCAGACTTTAGAAAACTGTTCGACAGAGGAGTTGGCAGATGGAAACAGAGGAACCAGACCCTGAAAAAGAAAATGCCTTGGGGTGCAACCCATTAACAACAAAAACGGAGACTCCCCAGTGGAGGAGTGAGAAGCATTATTGTAGGCAAATTCTGCCCAGGGTAACAATTCTGCCTAAGAAGACTGATTCTCAGAGACATAACACCTTAGAAATTGTTCTAAGGTCTGATTTACCCTTTCAGTTTGCCCGTTGGTTTGTGGGTGATAAGCAGTAGAAAAAGAAAGATTAATCCCCACTAAAGAGCAAAATGCTCGCCAAAACTTGGAGACAAACTGAACCCCTCTGTCAGAAACAATATTAACAGGAAAACCATGTAACTTGAATATGTGCTGAATAAAAAGTTCAGATAAGGTTTTAGCGGAAGGGAGATGTGGAAGTGCGATAAAATGACCCATTTTGCTAAATCTGTCCACGACCACCCAAATTACTGTTTTCCCCTGGGACGATGGTAAGTCCACTATAAAATCCATCGAAAGATGGGTCCACGGTCTCTCAGGAATAGGCAGGGGAATGAGTAATCCCTGGGACAAATTTTTAGAAGATTTAGAGCGTTGGCAAACAGGGCAAGAGTCTACAAACGATTTTACATCTTGCTTGAAAGTTGGCCACCACACACTTCTGGACAACAAAGATGTAGTTTTACTTACACCGGGGTGTCCTGCCATTTTGGAATCATGAACCTCTCTTAACACCTGTTCTCTGAGATTTTCAGGAACAAAAAGCCTCCCCTCAGGAGTGTTGGAGGAAGCATCAGTTTGAACTGAGGACAATAAGGAAGAGAGGTCAGATTCCAATGTGGCTACAATACATTCACTCGGGATAATAGAAGGATTATCATCTGAGTCAGAACAGATTGAGTCGAAGCTCCTAGAGAGAGCATCTGCCTTGATGTTCTTTGTACCAGGTCTAAAGGTTAAAGAAAAATCAAACCTGGTGAAGAACAGAGCCCACCTAGCCTGTCTAGGGTTTAATCGCTTAGCTGACTCAATATAGAGCAAATTCTTATGGTCAGTATAGACCGTAATCTGGTGTTTAGCCCCCTCCAGTAGGTGCCGCCATTCCTCAAAGGCCCACTTGACCACCAACAATTCACGATTCCCTATATCATAGTTTACCTCAGCAGGCAGGAACTTCCTAGAGAAGAATGCACAGGGATGCAATTTGTTGGTAGTCGGGTGCCTTTGGGAAAGAACCGCCCCTGCTCCTACCTCAGAAGCATCTACCTCCACAATGAAAGGTAAAGCAGTATCAGGATGGCGTAGAATTGGGGCGGAACTGAATTCCCTCTTGAGGGTTTCAAAAGCTTGAATAGCTTCAGGGGGCCACGTGCTGGGATCAGCACCTTTTTTGGTTAAATTAGTGATGGGCGCCACTATGACAGAAAAGTTTTTGATGAATTGCCTGTAATAATTGCGAACCCCAAGAATCTCTGGGTTGCACGCAGTGAAAGGGGTTGAGTCCAATCCAGGACAGCTCTCACCTTGCCCGGATCCATTTCAAGACCCTTAAAAGAAATGTTGAACCCCAGAAATTGGACAGAGGTTACCTCGAATGTGCATTTCTCTATCTTAGCATACAGACAATTCACCCTTAACCTACGTAATACCTCACAGACATGAATGCGATGTTCGCAAAGGTTTGCAGAAAAAATTAGTATGTCGTCAAGATAAACCACAACATATACCCCCAACAGGTCCCGGAAGATGTCATTGACAAATTCCTGAAACACTGCTGGGGCGTTACATAGACCAAAGGCATTACGAGATACTCATAGTGGCCATCCCTGGTATTGAAAGCAGTTTTCCACTCGTCCCCCTCCCTGATCCGTATGAGATTGTAAGCTCCCCTCAGGTCTAATTTGGAGAAGATTTTAGCATCCTTGACCTGGTCAAACAATTCAGAGATAAGGGGTAAGGGATAGCGGTTTTTCACAGTGATCTTGTTCAAGCCCCTATAATCAATACAGGGGCGTAAACCACCGTCTTTCTTGCCTACAAAGAAAAACCCTGCCCCCGCAGGGGAACTGGAAGGCCTAATAAACCCTCTAGCAAGGTTCTCTTGAATATACTCTCTCATTGCCTGGGCCTCAGGCAATGAAAGGGGAAAGGTTCTGCCTCGAGGGGGAGATGATCCCGGAAGCAGATCAATAGGGCAGTCATACTGCCGATGTGGGGGTAGTGTCTCAGCTGCCTTTTTGGAAAATACGTCAGAATAGGCAGTGTAGGCAGATGGTAACCCCTCAAGGATGGTATTACCCACTACAGATGGAGTACACACCCCACTACAACCAGAACCCCACTGAATAACCTCCCTAGAAACCCAATCTATCAGAGGGTTATGCCTCTGGAGCCAGGGTAAACCCAGAATGAGAGAACAGGAAGCTCCCTCAATGAGGTACAGAGCTATTTCTTCAGAATGCAGATTACTTATACACAAGGACAGGTTGATGGTCTTTTGGGAAACTACCCCAGACCCCAAGGGTCTTTTGTCTACAGCAAGGATTCTCATGGGCGGATTAAGGGCAACCAGTGGAATTTTGAATTTTGCAGCAAAAGCCGCGTCCAAGAAATTACCCTCTGCCCCAGAATCAACGAAAGCCGACACTTTGATAGTGCCCGTAGGCCAGGTCAATTTAACTGGTAATAGAACCTTGGAGGCAGATTGGGGAGAGGAAACGCCTGCACCCAAATGGAGCTCCCCTTCTCCATTTAGGCTTGGGCGTTTCCCGGCCTCTTGGTGCATTGATTGAGAAAGTGACCCTTCTCCCCACAATAAATACACAGCCCAAGGGACCGCCTGCGTGTCTTTTCCTCAGGAGTAAGGTGTGAGATGCCTAGCTGCATAGGCTCCTCCTAAGGTTGAGACACAGAGGGGTTTGAAAACTTAGCACTATGCACATGTTTAAACCCAACAGAAGTATCCTGTTCATCCCTATTCTCCCTTTGTCTCCTATCTATCTGGATGGCCAAAGACATAAGGTCATCCAGACTGGAAGATAGGGGATAGTTAACAAGGCTGTCTTTGACAGATTTGGCCAGACCAATGTGAAACTGACTCCATAGAGCCATATCATTCCACCCCGTTTCCACCGCCCACCTACGAAACTCAGTACAATAAGTTTCCACCTCCCGTTTACCTTGGCGTAATTTACGAATCGCGGAGTCGGCCGAAGAGGCGCGATCCGGGTCATCGTATAGAATAGCCATAGAACGGAAGAACTGGTCTAAAGAAAAACGGGCAGGATCGGTGGCTGGCAGTCTAAGTGCCCAGATTTGGGGGTCACCCACTAATAGGGTCATAACGAATCTGACCTTTTCCTCATCAGAGGGAAAAGAATGGGGGAAAAAGCTGAGGTACAGCTTGCAGGCTTCTTGAAAAACAAAAAACTGGGTTCTGTCCCCACCGAACTTGGCAGGAAATGCGATCTTGGGTTCCTGGGGTCTGGATGTAGAACCCCTATATGGCGGGGAACCCACAGAGGATGTAGGAACAGAACTAGCTGACTGCTGCGAGGGTCCCAGCTGGCGGGTTAGATTATGGAACCCCTGGAGCAGATAATTTTGCTTTTGCTCCTGGTCCTCCATTCGTTGCAGCAAAGTAGTAAGCAACAGATCAGTGGATGTTGGGAGAGGAGCAGCAGCAGCAGCAGCTTCAATGTGATCGTCGTCCTCCATGGCCCGTGATAATGTCACGGCCGGCACCCAATACCAGAACTAGAGCCAAGCACCGTGGTCAGAGCTCTCTTCACCAGTATGTGTGACCACTTTTGGGCTTCGGGAAGGCCCTCCGCCTACTGGGGTGCCACCTGGACTTATGAGTGGGCAAGGCTAGAGTTCTGGCAGGCAATGGGGCACGGCAAGTATCTAGAGTCTTTTGGGCCGAGGATCACGGTTACAGGCAAGGATGAGGCAGAGAGGATAGTCAGACAGGCTGGGTCGAGGCAGGCAGATAGCAAGGATCGTCAGGCAGGCAAGGGTCAAAACCGGGTATCAAGCAGAAGGGGTTCAGGCAATAGAGTAGTCGGGTATCAGGCACAGGTCAGGATTCAGATGGGAGCGTCGTCAGGAAACAGGCAGAGGTCAAAAACCGGATAACTAGCAGAATAAACACGAACAAACAGCACAAGGCTTCAGGCAAAACCACAGGATAAATCCTATCACGGGCAACCAGCAGCACCAATGAATGGGCTTAAATACCGTTTGAAATTCGCGCCATTGCGCGCTGATGTCATTACGCCAGTGCGCCTGCGCCTTTAAATAATGCTCATGCGCGCCGCGCGTGCACTAGGACCCGGAAGCCGACGGAGAAGGAGCGCGGCGGCGTGGCGGCCGTCCACGCCGCCGCGACTCAGGTAATTTTCTTACACTTGCTTTAGCCTAACTATCATTCCTAGATGGAACTATAGCTCGGTCTATCCTATAATTCCAGGCAGTGACATTACATGGCTACTAAAGCAAATCAATTACAGGTATGGTTTTCTATCCAGAAACCCATTATCTAGATCTGAATTACGGAATGGCGGTCTCCCATAGACTCCATTTTAAAAAATGATTACTTTTTTCTCTGTATTAATTAAACAGTACCTTCTACTAGATCCAAACTAAGATAAAATGAATCCTTATTGGAAGCAAACCCAGCCTATTTGGTGTATTAAATGTTTAAATGATTTTCTAGTAGACTTAAAGGGATACTGTCATGTTTTTTTCAAAACACGTCAGTTAATAGTGCTGCTCCAGCAGAATTCTGCACTGAAATCAATTTCTCAAAAGAGCAAACAGATTTTTTTTATATTCAATTTTGAAATCTGACATGGGGCTAGACATATTGTCAATTTTCCAGCTGCCCCCAGCCATGTGACTTGTGCCTGCACTTTAGGATGGAAATACTTTCTGGCAGGCTGTTATTTCTCCTACTTAATGTAACTGAATCAGTCTCAGTGGGACTTGGCTTTTACTATTGAGTGCTGTTCTTAGATTTTCCAGGGAGCTGTTATCTTGTGTTAGGGAGCTGCTATCTCGTTTCCTTCCATTGTTCTTTTGTTTGTCTGCTGGGGGGAAAGGGAGGGGATGATATCACTCCAACTTGCAGTACAGCAGTAAAGAGTGACTGAGGTTTATCAGAGCACAAGTCACATGACTGAGGGCATCTGGGAAACTGACAATATGTCTAGCCTCATGTCAGATTTCAAAATTTAATATAACAAAATCTGTTTGCTCTTTTGAAAAATGGATTTCAGGGCAGAATTCTGCTGGAGCAGCACTATTAACTGATGCTTTTTGAAAAAAACAAGTTTTCCCATGACAGTATCCCTTTAATGAAGAGCCAAATTACAGAAAGATCCATCCAAAACCCCAGGTCCCAAGCATTCTGGATAACAGGTCCCATACCTGCTGTGTCTTACATAAAAAGGGCATCAACTTGTGGGATGGAAAATAATTTAGCATTTTTATAGGTTCCTGGTAAGGCCTCACCTGGAGTAGGCAGTGCAGTTTGGGGCGCCAGTCCTTAAAATGTGCTGGAGAGAGTGAGGAGACATCTAAATGAACTGGTAAAGGGGATGGAAGATTTAAACTATGATGGTGGACTCTCAAGATTGGGGTTGTTTTCTCTGGAAAAAAAGACGCTTTCCAGGGGAAATGATTACACTTTACAAGTACATTAGAGGACATTATAGACAGATGGTGGGGATCCTTTTTCCATAAAAAGGATCAATGCACCAAAGGCCAAACCTTTAGAACAGAATTTTCATGTGAAGTAGTGTAGGTGGGTTTTCATGGGGACAGTGAAGTTGTGGAATGCCCTGCTGGGTGATGTTGTGATGGCAAATTCTATTAATGTCTTTTAGAGTGCCTTGGATGATTTCTTGAACAAGCATAATATGAAAGGCTATTGAGATTCTATAATCTACAATTAGTATAATTATTGGTATATATAGTTTTTATATGTGAGTGTATAAATAGGTCAGTATGAGTGTGAGTAAATATGGTATATGCACCGGGGTTCATTTGGAGTGGTTGAACCTGATCAATTTATTCATTTTTTTCAACCCAACTTAACTAATTAACTATGTTAAATATGTATTCTCCCAGAAGTGATTACTACTGAGGTCTACCATCACCCCTGCCTTATTAGGGCTATCCATCTACTCCAGTAAGTGGGCTCCACAGAGACAGAACCACATAGAAATCCCCTTTTAAAGATTAGGGACAAATATTATCTCTTTGAATGGCTGATCACGTGGGCCTAACAGCACTGTTAGGATTGTCTTAAAGCACAGAGGTGTGCAGGAGTAACCAAATATAACCATACACTGCACTCCCTATAGCAGGATCACACTCACTAGGTTTCCTCATGGCCTGTACAGAGACATACTTTAAATACATAGTTACATATTTATGTATTCGGTTAGCCTCAAGTACCACATCTGTTCTTCTCTTTCTCCTATTCTCTCACTTACAAGGACACTGAAGGATCTGTGGTTTTATAGTTAGCTTAGCTTCTCCACCATGAGATAGATACAGTTATTTCCAGACCACATTCCCCAGTGTCCGTCTTCTCCATCGTGTGGAGTCCCAGGGCATAGCCAATTCTCTTGTAGAAGTTTTGGGACCTCTCCACCTCTATTAATTTTCCACCTCTATTAATTTTCATTTATATTGGATTTATATGTTTTTAAACTTTATTGAATTAATTCACCTTAAATCAACTTTATTTGCACTAGCACTCTTAATTAATGAACTCAATAATTACTATTTATTTCAATTGTTGCATGTAGTAGCAACACTCGTTACTTGCATTTACCAGATTAATTAAGTAAATCAGACGACAAGGAATATATAGAATTTATTAAAACCAATCAATTGATTGAATTTTTTTTTTTAAAAAAACACTTAATTAATTTTACAATCATGAGCATTGATTGTACTTTTTAAGCACTTGCACTTTATTCAATCAATGAAATTTTGCACAGTAATTCTCAAATATTAATTATCACCAAGCTAATTGTGTTCATATTTGATTTTTCAATATTTTTACTGTTTCAAAGAGAGTGGGGGGTTTCTTGCGGTTACGGTAAATTACGGTAAATCATATTTACGTATTCTACAGTAGTAAAAACAACCAGTGTCGTTTGTCCTTGTAGTAAACACAATTCTTTAAGAACCTTTGAGATTATAGTGGCCCTTTCAAAATGTGTTTACTCCAAAATGCAGAGAAGAACGTCAACCACAGATACAAAATGGACAATGCTTGGTACAATCCTTGGTTACCCACAAAAAATACAGGTTTGCGGGTAACAAAATAAGAGCCCCCTTCTTGGCAGCATTTAAATCCTAAAAAGATTTTGTTTTGTTCAGTGAACTGGGGACATTTATTTCTGTATCTATAAACTATGAGTCATTTCAAAGCAGTGGCTTGTGAAATGGGCATTTCTAAAAAATCTCAATCTGAAAAAGGGCCTTAAAAAGCTTTTGAAAGAATTTTTTGCAAAATCAAATTTCAAATGAAAGCCAAGTGTTTTGACAAAATGAATGTGGAGTGGTTTAGTCATGAGTTTTGTGAGTGAAAAAATGCTTTATTTTCTGAGGAAAGGAAATTGTTTATACCTGGTATTCTATCTTTGCCTTTTATGTTGCAAGTTCTGATCTTAACCTTTTGAAATATAGTGTGTGCTTGACTGTGTTAGTTGATCATGTTCCATTTTGGTTACATGTATTTATTTTTCCTGACCCAGTTCCTGGGCACTAAGCATTTAGGTTCATGAGTGCAAGCAGGATCCTCACTAGTGCAGTCCTGTTGGGGAGAACCACGGCAGTCAAAAATTACCATGTAGTATGTAGCAGTGTACAGTCCAATATATTTAAGGGAGTAACTATCCCATCCAAAAATCTCCCTGTGCTTCACGTGTCAACCTGACCCCCACAGGTATATATTGTATACGTACTGTCCAAACACACACGGAGCAAAAAAACAGGGGAGTATAAATAATTAGTAAATTATCA
Source organism: Xenopus laevis (assembly GCF_017654675.1). NCBI lineage: Eukaryota > Metazoa > Chordata > Amphibia > Anura > Pipidae > Xenopus > Xenopus laevis. The sequence continues at coordinate 107,185,916 of NC_054374.1, forward strand.
CCTTTATTAGTCCATCTTTAAAAATCCATAGTAATTCCAACATTGTGGATCACAAGCTCGACACATTTCGCGGCTTCTCACCACTTCCTCAGAAGTGGACATTACGTATGTAGCAGTGTTCCTGCTTGTTAGAACTGGTGTCGCCGAGCATAGATAACAAATGTTTTATTACTTTTGTGTTGCTGTAATTGTAGTTTGGTTGGCAACATTTTTTTCAAGTACATGTTCAAGTACATGATTTCTTCAGTTCCCATATATAATATAGACATTTGCCAATAAGAGAAAATATAGTATATAGAAGAGCTATCACGTGTTAGCTGCAAATAATATTTTTTGAATTTAAATGTATTCTATTGCATAGTGTGCTGTATTTCATGCCCCCTTAGTTAAGATTTCTTTTCTTCAAACATAATTTTGGACAGAAGTCTAATAAAAGAGTCAGTAACAGTAATTTAGATTCAGAAAAGACAAGTTTCTAAATGAATGTCACCACATTTCTAGTTAATCCAGAGGAAGATGAAAAACCAATTAAAGATTTTGACTTTTCATACCGTTAATCAGTTTTGTTGCCCTTCTTTGGGCTCTCTCTAATTCAAGAATATCTAGTTTGAGCACTGGAGACCAAAACCACACAGCATATTCTAGAAGGGGCCATACCAGCTCTCTGTAAAGTAGACGAATGACCCTCTCCTACCGTAAATCTAAGGGGCCGTTTCACAAAAGGTCGAAAAAGTGAATGTTATTTATAGGATGCCTTAAACATGACATCACTTCTTTTATTTTTAAAAGTTCACTTGTCAGACTTAAGAAGTGATTTTTTTTGTTAATTTTCAGAGAATTGTGTGCAGTATTTTATAGCATGCAGTATGTTGTGTAGTATTTTAAGCCAATTGATATTGTCACATGTTATTATCTATAGCACCTAAAACTCTGCACCTATGTCTCTGGGATGCCACTGAGTAGAAGTCTTTTTTACATTCCTTTTCAATGACACAGAACCTGTCCAAGGCACAGTGAAAATGTTAGTGGTAAGGCTCCAGCTCCTCATAAAGGCCTTTAATTGCTGCCCTTCAGCTCCTCACTACATCTTCCTCTATTAACCCATCTTATGTTGTTTAATAACGCCTACTCCTGGGAGGAGTTAAATTTCACAGTAATTATAGCAATATTTTATGGTTTTATCGCTTAAAAGATGTTTGTGAATTATGCGTTAGGATTAATTCTATTATATAAATATCGCAAATAGAATACTGCTTTGCAGTAATGTAGAATTAACTATTGTGATATGTCTATTAGTGCATGTTGGTGAATCGTTCCTTAAATAAACATTGTTCTTTTAAGGCACAAAACTGTGTGTTAAAGGGGACCCGTCACCCAAAAAAATTATTCAAAATCCTATTTTATCAGATTAGTCGAGGTAAATGAACTTTAACTACACTATATAAATTATTTGAATCGTGTTTCCTTCAGTCTGGGATTTCAAAATTATAGCACGCAGCAGCCATTTTGTGGACACTGTTATTAAGAAAAGCCTTGCATCATCTCAGAATCTTGTTTGTGCACCAGAATGGGGGACCCGATGTCCATCCCCATGCCCTGACCACACAGTTATATGGTAAAGAGAACTGGGGGAATGTGTGGGGAGCAGTGACATCTAAGAAGTGCTGAACTGAAAGTGAAAGTAATTGTCTGCCCTGCCTCTATGCCACGGGCATAGAGGAGGGACAGACAATATTTGATTGACAGCTGAGATTTTTAAATGAGCTTACAACAGCTATGAATGCTTAAATAAAAAATAGAAATTGGATTTCATGTTTAATTTGAAAAGGACTTTTATTATACAGATTTTTGTGTCGGGGTGACAGGTCCACTTTAATGGAATAACGACCTTTTGCAAATCAGCCCCTAAGCCCAGCGTCGGACTCTGCACTCTCTGCACCCCCCCCGATCATGCGTGCACGCATGAGCGTACCTCTTCAGTGCATCAGCGCAACCGCATTCAGGAAGGGAGTGCAGGGAGAGGAAGTTAAGGGAGGGAGTGCAGGAAGAGGAAGTTCAGGGAGGGGATCTGGCCCGGCGGGCCCAAAAGAGCTGGGGCCTGTCGGGTTTTTTCCCGGTGTCCCACCGGCCCAGTCCGACCTTGTCTTAGCCTCTTGTTTGCCCTTGCAGCCATTGACTGCCATTGCTTGCTATATCCAAGTTTATTATCTACAAGGACTAAAAGGTCCTATTCTATTATAAATTTGTCTAGTACAGTTCCATTAAGGGTATAGGTAGCTTGCATATTTTTACATCCTGGGTGCATGACTTTACATTTATTGACATTGAATCTCATCTGCCACTTAGCTGCCCAGATTGCCAGTTTGTCAAGATCGTGTTGCAAAGATGCCACATCCTGGCATCTTTACAAATACACATACATTGCTTACAATGCCCTCAACCAAGTCATTTATGAACAAATGACATGTACAGTTAAGCAGAGACATGATTCACAGTTGAAACATTTAAAGATACATTTTTTTCTCTTTAAAAAGATGAATAGCAAGTCTTGCTTGTGTTGCATTAGAAAAAAGGAAAAATCCTAATAATAATAATAATATATATATATAAAAAAAGTATAAAATAATGTGACTGCACTGCCAAAAACTTCTTTGGTAATAAATGCACAGGAAATATTGGTCCTTTTTCGCTTTTCAGTAATCCCTTTAGAGAACAGGAAAAGGTGTTAAAAGGGATTACATTGTGTGTGTTCTATTTAAGATTTTTTCTAGCAGAAATAAATATATATAAAAACGTCTTTGTGTATGCGCACAAACAAAAATACATGCATGCATTCAAAGTGAAAGTTGTTCCGTTAAACTGTTGTCATTAGTGGTAAAGACAATGATAACTCTAAAAATATTAAAATGTAGCACTTTAAAATTGCACTGCTGTAAAATATTGCATTTGAAGACAGCTGAATTGTTGAACTGCTTCTGAATCAATGACATGATAATACACACCTCATTATTACCATATATCATTAAAGGATGGACATATTTTATTTCCTTGACACATTACACAAATTATTACAGTTAAACTGGGGGTCTGACTTCAAGTGAATCTGAAATTTTCACCTAATGCTAATAAAGCTATTAAAAATGCAAACATCTACCCTGTACAGGTTAGACAGCTAATCTATACCGGCAGCAGAACAAAAAAAGGCAGCGCAATTACCCATTTTTTAAATATACGATATAAGCAAGAATAGAATAAGAAGCCTTGTTTAAATGCACTCTTGAATATTTATTAGAAATAATACATGTAGTTAAATCACTCATCTGATTTTAATAAAGACAGTAAATGCAAAAGATCAATTTTCATAATTATACCCAAGAAATGTGTCTAATAAAAATCTCATTAATAACACCATTATTATTGAAAACTGTGCTTACTATTGTTATTGTAATTATCAAAAATGCTGCTGCTAATATTGTCACCCAATTCCACACGAATGTGTCTTTAAAAGGTTATGTGATTCAGCACTGATATCGCAAATGTTTAACCAAGTTCATTATCAAGTGTAAGATAGGAGGTGTGTGATAACGATTCATAAGACGTTTTTATTGAAACAGTGTTTATTATTCTCATGATCGCCAAAGTATTCCTGCAAAACATAAGTTGTCTTCCAGCCAGGTTGCATTTTATGGCAAATTTAAGGCAAGTTGGTGGCTCACACTTTGTTTTAGATATTTACACTTTAAATGGGAAAATTAAAAATAAATTGTGTTAAACCATTCACATTTACACACGTTGGCAAAAGCTATATTAAATTCTCGCAAAGCAAAATTTGTTTGCGCAAAGGCATAACTTTTCACATTGCGAATAATTTTTCCGTTACCCACTTTTATTACATTCCCCTAAATGTAAGCCATATTTACTTGGGGTCAAAAGTTAGGCACCCCAAGTGATTGCACTGTATATACTTACCTGACACGGGCCTAACTTTTTGCACCCCCAAGTAAATACAGACTTTCGTTCTTTAAAGGAGAAACAAACACTTGCTACTTAAATCCCCTACCCTAGATAGACCCCCTCCCTGCTCCCCCCCAGCCTAGGTGCTAACTTTGCTAAATGCTCCTAACTCTTTACTTACCCCTTGGTGCAGATTCAGTCCAGTGGAGTTCACAGGTGCAATCTTTAGCCGCTTCGGTAATCTTTGGGTCTTCATCTGTGTTCTTCATCGGTGCTTCAGCAATTTCCGTGACCTTCGGTGCATGCACAGTTGTCGCGAAACAGAAGAATGCTCCAACTGCGCATGCGCCGATACGGCACTTACTTCACGAACATTACCGAAGAGAAGAAGGATGCTGTGAACTCTGCTGGACAGAATCTGCACCGAGGGGTAAGTAAAGACTTAGGGGCATTTAGGTAGCGCCAAGGCTGGGGGGGGGAGCAGGGAGGGTGGTCTATGCAGGGTAGGGGGGTAGGGGATTTTAGTAAGAAGGGTTTTCTTCTCATTTAAACTTTCACTTAATTGTACAGGTATAATATCTGTTATCCAGAATATTTGAAGCTTGAAATTTTCCATAATTTAGAGCCAATTGTCTACAAGATAATATACCACATTTAGTGGGCACATTTACTAAGGGTCGAAGTGAATTCAAAGTGAATTTTCAAATTCAAAAACTATGAATTTTGAAGTAATTTTTGGGTACTTCGACCATCGAATAGGCCAAAATCGACTTCGCCTTTGATTCAAATTGAAAATACTTTGAATATTCGACCATGCGAAAATCGAAGTACTGTCTCTTTAAAAAACTTCGACACTTCGCCGCCTTAAGCCACCTTAAACCTGCTGAATTGCTATGTTACCCTATAGGGACCTCCTAGAACCTATAGCCAACATTTGGCTAAGTTTTTAGAAGTCAAAGTTTTTTTTGTGAAAATCGTTCGATCGAAAATACTGCATAACTGCCAAGCACACATTGTGTGGTTTTTCATTAGTAAGTTTAAACAAGGCTTCCTGGTTTGCATAACATGAACATATACAATTTGATTTACAAACACAGGTGCTTAAATGCAGTTGCTCATAGCAACCAATCAGCAATTAGTTTTGATTAGTGTTTTACCAGTTAGGAATTGCGAGAAAAGGCCTGATAATTGCCTTGTTTGTCTGTACTGGTGCAATTCAACACCCATCTTAAAATACCAGCCCATTTGATTATACTATATAGGTTTATTAATGGACAAGATTTATTCTGAGCTCAACAGAAAAAGTCATATCCCCCTGTAGATCAAGAATTTTTTCGATTTACCAAAGTTTCTCGTGTTTTTTCCTCTGGGTTTTCTCATCTTAATATTTCAGAAGCTCCGATGTCCCATGATTCTTTCCAAATGATGGACAGCATGAGATTAATTTGATTTAATTTTTTCTCGAGTTAGTCTATGGGATCCTTTGGTAAATAAAACGAGAGAAATTAACATTAGAATCAGAAAATTATAATGTTGCTAAATTTTTGTAAATCTGTCTGAAATATTTTCTTGGTAGGCAATTTTTAACAAAGTGGAAAACTAAAGTAAGTTCTAACTAGTGATGGACGAATAAATTTGGCAGACGCAAAACAAATTTCCGCATTTTGCCACTGGCGAATAAATTAGTGAAACTGCGGCAAAAATTCACTAGCGTCCAAAAAATTGGACTAACAGCCAACTAACAGTCGCTCACGCCAAAACTGTGGTGCATCAACATTCTTCGGACACCCATTCACTTTAATGCGGGTGTCAAAATTTACGCAAATTGACACGGGCGAAGCGAAACGGGACAAATTTGCCCATCAGTGGTCCTAACCATAAGTTGGCTTCTGCATCATCTTGTTAACAAGATCTGTAGCACTGCATACCAGCAAATATAAAATTCCTAATAATTTACAGATTTATATACACACGTTCAAGAGGAGATGATGATAGCTTACGCTGATTTTGCAGATCAGTCTCCCTTGGTTATAGTTTAAATGATGATATATACAGTATATCTGCTTTATCAAGAAGAGAGTTCCATTTCAAGTGTTTTTGTCCAATTTTGGCTGATGACAACACTGATCAGAAAAATTATTCTGCAAACATTATGATCAGAGGCCATCCCTTTATTAAATCATTAGGAAAGGTATTGCCAATGAGGTGCTGACAGAAGCAATCAAAAACAATACAGGGATCTGATGCTTATTAGGGAGCTAGAAAAATGACGTTGGCTCTTTTATTTCTATATTTTATTTAGTCTATCATGAGAACTGTAATTAACAAAAGCATTCCTCTGCCAAATTATTTGATAAAAAAAATCTCATATTGCCTTTATTGGTGTTAAATGAGAAATAATTGATTGACAGGATTCTACGCTACGTCAAGTTAATATCTTTATGGTTTAATACTCAGTTCAAGTGGAATTAAGGATTTTGCTCATAGTTATTTAGTTATGGATTTTATGTTACAGAGCTTTTGAAAATAGATAATCTTTTTACAATGACTTTATTATTAATTTCTAATTTTCTTTTCATTTTGAGTTAACTATATAAAGAAACTGTGCAATACTAAAAACAGCATAATTGTTCATTCCAGAGTTGTGACATTATCAGCACAGTATGCAAGTAGGATTGTTAGCCCAGAACTATACACAAGACGTATAACATTCTCATGCTTCATTGCAAATTGGCTTTAAATTTAGATAAAAATTTCAATTCAACATGCTGCTCAACTAATTGTTGATTACTGTTTAACACCTTACATACCCATAACTGCAGAATCTATGGTGTTGACAGGGAAGTATCAAGATGCCAGCATGGTGTTTCCAGGTTTCATATCAATTAAAGCTGTGCCACATATTACCAGGCAACTAGTAATGAGCAAATTTTTTCAACAGGTTTCACCATGAAAAAAAGCCAATAGATTATATTAGTCGCAAAAAAGTTGAGCAGTTTGGAAAAGTCATCCTGAAAAATTGACTTTCTGACCAATGCTTTTTTCTAATTTTGCTGTTTCGTGAATTTTTCAGCAAAGCGAAACAGGACAGATTCTCTAATCATTACAGGCAACATACAGGGTGGACATATCAAACTCTGACATGGAAAGAATGAAATATGTGAGCTGGCATTTTTACCTAAATATATGTTTACTTTATGCAGCTTAAAGGGATACTGTCATGGGATAAAATGTTTTTTTTTTTTTCAAAACACATCAGTTAATAGTGCTGCTCCAGCAGAATCCTGCACTGAGATCCATTTCTCAAAAGAGCAAACAGATTTTTTAATATTTAATTTTGTAATCTGACATGGGGCTAGACATAGTGTCAGTTTCCCAGCTGCCCCAGTCATGTGACTTGTGCTCTGATAAACTTTAGTCACTCTTTACTGCTGTACTGCAAGTTGGAGTGATATCACCCCCTCCCTTTACCCCGTAAACAGCCTAACAAAAGAACAATGGGAAGGTAACCAGATAGCAGCTCCCTAACACAAGATAACAGCTGCCTGGTAGATCTAAAAACAAGATTCAATCATAAAAGCCAAGTCCCACTTAGACTGATTCAGTTACATTTAGGGATGCACCGAATCCAGGATTCGGGATTCGGCCTTTTTCAGCAGGATTCAGATTCGGCCGAATCCTTCTGCCTGGCCGAACCGAATCCGAACCCTAATTTGCATATGCAAATTAGAAGTGGGGAGGCAAATCGCGTGAATTTTTGTCACAAAACAAGGAAGTACAATTTTTAACCCCTTCCCACCCTTAATTTGCATATGCAAATTAGGGTTCGGATTCGGCCGAATCTTTCACAAAGGATTCGGGGGTTCGGCCGAATCCAAAATAGTGGATTCGGTGCATCCCTAGTTACATTAAGTAGGAGAAATAACAGCCTGCCAGAAAGTAGTTCCATCCTAAAGTGCAGGCACAAGTCACATGACTGGGGCAGCTGGGAAACTGACAATATGTCTAGCCCCATGTCAGATTTCAAAATTGAATATAAAAAAATCTGTTTGCTCTTTTGAGAATTAGATTTCAGTGCAGAATTCTGCTGGAGTAGCACTATTAACTGATGTGTTTTGAATAAACATGTTTTCCCATGAGAATATCTCTTTAACATCGGCAAATACAGCAAACAGAAATACAGTAAAACTGTTTGCAATGCATTAAAAATAATATAAAGAATATGTTGCTTATTTGAAGAATGTTCATCTCATGCCATTCCCAAAACAGTTTGCCTTGCTGGATCTCGATGGCCTCATGAATATTTTTATTGCAGGAAATATTCTCCCTGAAATGAAGAGCAGAGATGAAATAAATGACAGCAAATTCTAAAATATATATATATCTATTTAAGGCAACACAACAAGCACCTATTAATGTATTAGGCATTTTTATGTTCTCTACAATGCCTTTACCATTTACAAACTCTTAGAAGTTTTAAATTTTGTTGCCAGCATTCATTACTCATTTTGACTTGCACTCAAAGTAGCAAAACATTTAATAGATATTATAATTTTAACCAGAGATATCTGATTTGCATAACAAATTTTATTTTTAATTAAGTGAAGTAATTGGCAGATCAAAGATTATAGTCTGAGGATCATGGTGCTTACACAACCTCAGTGACAGCCAAAGCTTAAGAGAAATGTTAAAAAAAAGGAACTGCTGCTCTGAGATGCATAGACAAAACAATCAGTGTAGGAACATATTTAACCAAATGCAATTCAAATGAACTGTGAAATAATATATTAAACCCTTTGCTATAAGCATGAATGTGAATAGATTAATTACACATTTTAGCATATAAAAATGTAATAGGACCATGAAATATCAAGAGGTTGGGTTCCAGCTCATATAGTAACCCCAACCCTGTTTACATGGGGAAAAATGTTAACACAAAAAAGTTTAATAGTTAGGACTTTTGCAGGCAATCCTGCTTAAAAAAAAAGTACAAGTCGCCAGCGTTCTTACAAGTTTAATTCATTTCCGGTAGACAGGATATGATGTAACTGACATAAGATTGCGGAAAATGTAGCTTGAATGTGAATAGATTAATTACACATTTTAGCATATAAAAATGTAATAGGACCATGAAATATCAAGAGGTTGGATTCCAGCTCATATAGTAACCCCAACCCTGTTTACATGGGGAAAAATGTTAACACAAAAAAGTTTAATAGTTAGGACTTTTGCAGGCAATCCTGCTTAAAAAAAAAGTACAAGTCGCCAGCGTTCTTACAAGTTTAATACATTTCCGGTAGACAGGATATGATGTAACTGACATAAGATTGCTTCATTTTAGCAGTTCGTTTGCTCTGAGGTGGCAAAGTAAACTCTGACGAAAGAGCTAACGTTCAGTAAAATTCCCATTTTACTGAATTTGCAGAGTAACGGCCGTTTGCCAGAGCTAAAAGCGACTCACGATAAAGTGAATTGTCCTCTATGCCTGTTAGTGAATTGGCGATGTCCTTGCGGATGGAATTTCTGGCGAATTGACGCTAGCGTTGGCTACTATGCCCTTTAGTGAATCTGCCCCAAAGTGTGTCAGGTGCTTGACAGCTGGTTCTCATGTGCACCATGAGGGCACCACCAGTGCAAAGACTGTCAGTCAGATTTTTGTTGGGAAGCATATGTTTCTGTTTTTTGTCTCTTCCATGTCTAATGTGTCTGGCCAGCTGAGGGGACTCATATCTTCACAGGTATCACAGCGGAATCTCTGGTGCCATAGATACTGCTAGATAGCGATACAGCTCTCCATCTTTTCTTAAAGAGAGGCTAATGGAGGTTGGTCTTTATTCTGGGTTATACCTAACTGTGTGTACAAATAGTTTATCAATTACCAGTATGTTTTCTAACATTGCTGTAATACATAACCATATAGCTCCTTAATTAAACTATGTTTTCTTTCCCTCTCCTCTATTCAAATATTGTATATTAGCCAAGCGAGCTTAGAGGCTATTTGCTGTTTCCTTGAGAGAAACAGTGCTAGGTTATATGCATTCATTGCATGTGCAAATTGCCAAAGTTGCAGATCCATGAGCTCCAAAATAGTGTGCAAGAAAATGTGATTCTATATAATAAGGGATAAGGAATGAGGGAGACATACACGCATTCCCTCTCACACCCCCCCCCAACTTGCTTACCAAAAATGGAAGTTTTCTAGTTCTTAAATAATATAATGAAATTTCACGTGTTAGTCCATAGTGCAATGGTATAATCTGTTTAAACAAAATTACTCCCGACCATCACAGATACTGGTGAGTATTTGGTTCAGCTGAAAGTAGCTGAAGGCAGGTTTAACTGTTGGGCATGTGTGGCAAACAAGTTTGTTATTATTATTTTTGTCTTATTTCTCCTCAGGGATAAAAGATTTTCTAGTTTAGTGAGGTTTTTATAATTATTTATATTAAGAGGCAGTGTGTATAAAAATATAAAATGAACAGGAACTCCAGTAGTATTTACTGCAAAACTGTAATTCCGAGTGGTGGTAACATGACATGTTTCAAGTTGATAAAGGGTATTGATTTATATCAAATGTTTCTGCTAAATCACTAGCCTGATAAAGGCCGAAACAGTAGTTGTTTTTGCCAAATAAACACCTTATTTTTATTTGTAAGTCCTGTGAGTGTAAGCCATTTTGCTGTGCTTACATACAGTTTTTTTTACACACAGGCATTGTACACCTATACATGAGTTGTGCCGGCATCCACTAGTATATGTATAAGTATAAATAACAGTAGAAATCCTTTTTGCAACCTCTCCAAAAATGTACCACCAGGTAACAACAGTTTGAGCAAAACCTTGATTGTTGTTATAAAGCAATGCACCAACTTTTCATCAGGAATAACCAGGCAAACTGCTTGACTGGTGTGATTGTGGAAGAGATACAGCGATGGACTAAAAATAATAGACTGTAAACATCAAATTAAGACATTTAAGGGGGTCAATATCACATTTTTAAAATCATGCTTTACTGGGTTATGTGTCCCCCAATTTTTTTCAATATATACAGAAAGTTTGAAGTCTGAAACTTACAAAACCTAAATATAAATATGATCCACATTTAAAATGACACCACAACTAACTGATAATTATAAAAACATATTTTACAAATTGTCTTAGTTAGCACTCTTATGGTAATTATACCTGAACAATTTTCAATATATTTTGTTTTATATTAAATGAGTTTTTATTTTTTTCATGCACAACAAAATTGTTAAAATTAAATTCTGCTATTAGATCTATCTGGATTATTTTTTACTTTGTAAACAGTAACACAGTACAAAAATATATTTTGCTAAATATTGATGGAAGTGACTTTCCATTTTGGAATGGTAAGCAGAGATTTCGAAGTTAAAATCAATAGTAGACTTTGGCCGAGCTCTTGCAAAGGCATTTAATAAATGTAGAATATACAACAGATGTAACACAGTCACACATATAAAAATTATTACTAAAGTCATAATTCCACTGCTGATAAAAGTAAAAATGATTCCTGTAATTATTAATATTGCTTAGCGGAATATCCAAAAATGTAGCAGCAAACTTCTTGAGCATTAACTTGCTAATGTGAGAAGGATGCTGCTAAGCTACTGTAAATCCTCTATAAGAGATGAATTGAACCAATAGCTCCAAAACTGTAGATCTGGCCATGCTGTAGTAGTGGGAGGTCCAGCCTGAAGGCCAGTTAGGGTGAGATCTGGAAGGGAGTGGCTAACCAAATGGTGGACCTCAAAAGGGATCATGACAACCATTGAATTAGATAAAAAAAAAACAAGCTTTAGCACAACAAATGTATCTGTATCTAGTTAAAGATGGTAAAATAAAATATAAATGAAAACCTTCATTAGGACCTAGATAATGCTCCCTTATTATATATTCTACTGTTGTTCACATTATGCTCAGAAAAAAAATTATCTTGACTCTATACATACTGTACATGCAAGACCGAGTGCTGTATATGGTGTTGCTCAGTTCAAGAAATGTATCATGTGATGATAATGATGACAAATGTAAAGGTTTTTGGGAAGAAAAGAAGTCACAAAATACATAAACAAAATTTATGCTACAACTGCTTCCATACCCTTAAATAAAACTACCTCTGTGCAGGCTTTAGAGAGATACTGAAACCAGAAATAACCTTTTTATATCTATTATAATATTGTCTTTGTATACTATTTATAATTTTGTCATAAAAGTATTTGCGAGATGCTTTTACATTACCTTTCTTACCCCATGTTCCTGTATGAGGAGGCTGCCATATTTGTGCAGCAGGAGTCTGTTAGCATAAGAAACTCTAACTGACAGGTTAAGAAGAGACAGTAAGGTTGGTAAAACAGTCAGGTTAAGGAACATCAAGTAACAATTACTTACAAAAGCAGCCCTATCAGTGAAAAACGATCAACATGACCTATACGTAACCTTTTAATGTAGATTCATATTTTAAAAAAAAAATTTGTAGAGTCGGTATCACTTTAAGTTTATTGTTTGCCCACTAAACCTGATAGCACAACTGAATACTACAATTTCCAATTACTGTAAAGGGTGAAATAAATACTGCAATGTATAACATCCTTGTTATCTACCACTAGATCAAAAGAATTGGACTTAGAGATATTCATTATTATCAGGTTAAGTAGCAAGATTTTGGTGTGCCAAGCAAAGATTATTATTGGTCTGTCTCCTAACCACTGTCTAGTCATAGATTCCCTGACAGGAGGGTTATCATTTGAATATTCAGGAACACATCTAGAACATCCAACTAGAAGGGCTGCTCTGATTGCAATTGAATGTATATGTAATCAGTGCAGCCCTTTAATATGCATTTATTGGATGTGTCCCTGAATTTACAAATGATCTGACCCTACATAAACGCCTGCAGAAGATGCTGAAACCAAGAGATGTTAATCCCACAATCACCTGCCACTACCATTTGCCAGAAAAATGGCTTGGCCTATTTTTTCATGGAAGACAGATAAAAATACAACACAGAAGATACACTCAGTAGGAGACAATCACATTGATCCATATAAGTAGAATGTATAAATAGGCTGTAATCTGGGCTGTGGTGTTTATATATATATATATATATATATATATATATATATATATATATATATATATATATACATATTGTTGTTGTTGATGTTGTTGTGATCACTAAGTAAAAAAAAAATCATACACAGTCCACAACACAATTGTGGTCCCTACCTTGTATTTTCAGAATGCAACAATGTTCAGCAAGCATTTGCAAATCAAAGAACAAAACAATATAGAACTCAATTGGGGAATGCAATAAAACTTAAAGATTATTATGCACAGTGCCAAAAATGACTGCTTTGTGCAAAAATTGTACTTTTGTATTAAATTAATATTGCTCTTACAAATGCTGAAAGTATTCAGCATCCAAATGCAGCAGTGGAAGAAATATTACAAATTTTTATAGTTTGTACCAGAACAGAGTATGTAATAAAATGTCTTACTTAAAAAACAACTTTTATTATGTTCCCCCATTAAGATCTGTAAACAAATTATAATGATTTTTACTTTCCTTAGTTGAAAAATCATTTAAAAATGCTGCTTTTTACCTCTTTACAGGTACAACAAATACACAACAGTAACAATATGAGATATGGCCTTGGAATTCAGGACATAGAAATCTGGAGAGACTCTTGTTCAGTTATTTTTGTTGGCGGTTATGTTCTATTAATTTATGGTTATGTCAAACTGACAGATATTATAAAAAAATAAAAAGCAAACACTTGTGTATAGACATAGAACAATGTGATGTTTAAATCTGAACAAGTTATTGATTAAAAATAAAGCTGGCTGTCAGTCTTAACGCTTTCCTGCCAAATAAAGTGAATTCTAGAAATGCAAACTTGGTAATGGAAAGAAATGGCATGAGCATTTTATAGGTAACAGTTTAAACTGATCTTTCATTAGGTTTTATTCTGCTGTTGCTTATAAACCATAAATGGAACATTGTTCAACACCATTTAGAGAAGAAATGTCAAAATAATGTCTGTACTGCTGAAAAGTGCTATAGCTCCTGACACCCTTAGCTAGGCTTGTAGTCCAATACAAGTTGTATTAATGTTCATGTGTAACTTAAAGGAACCCATTGCTAGCATATAAATTGAAGGTAAATAAAGGAAAGTACAGTAAGATAAAATAAAATCTATGTCCTTCACATATAGCTAATTTTCTATCCTAGTTTTTATTTTAGAAACATGAGAATAGTTCATTTTCACTTCTGTCCATAAACTGTTTATTCTTTGGGTTCAATATAAATCAAGAGCTTCTACAAAATAAATATACAGCTCTTCAGCTCTTCTATGGACTAGACAATTTAATTCATTCTCATGAGAAGATGCTAGAGAAATAATGCTAGACAGATCAGCATGCATAAGTTGCACTGACAGCATATCCAGAGATACATCAACTTTTAGAAACATTATGGGATTTAGAAAAATCCTGCTGGCCTCTTAATGAATTCTGAGGGTAAATGTTTGACATGTTATGCCATGATGGCATTTATGAGGCTGTCTGAGCTTCAGGACTGGTCCTTCTGCAGCTGGGTTTTCTTTTGAAATCCTATGGACAATGAAAACCAGTGCTCTGTGTGGCTTTGCTTTTCCATCTCATTTACATAGTCTGTTCTGCCTGAATACCCTGCTTAGTCTGTCTATGGGGCAGCCATTGTTCTGTGATGGCTTAAAGATGGCAGGGGTGAAAAGATTCAGGTGAGAGAAGGGGTGGGGTGGCTTTGCCTTCATAGCATCACAAAACAAGGAAAGCGAAGCAGTTGTAAGAATATGTGACTGTGAGAGGGCTGCTCTACATGTTTAGTGTATTATTAGACAGAATTATGCCTTACAATTTACTGATACATTGCACATTGTGTTTCCTTCATTTATCTGCAGGCTCTCCCTTGTTGATATCTACAATATAGTATCCATTTTTTGTCCAATTTGAGGCCTTCAAGTAACAGTTTTTCCTTTAACGTCATATTTGTAAGCTGCCACATGCTCACTTTCACTAAGGGCCACTATTGCTGAATTCTTTTTAGAAGTTGCAATCAGAGCAAATGGACTGTAATCATTACTACTTTTGACTCTAGAAGCTCCTGTAATGAAGTCTTCTCAGCAAGCTGATGTTTCGGGAGGAACAGTTGCTAAGGTGATGTTGGGAGGGATGTCTGAGTGAAAGACATAATCAACTATGGGTAAAGGCACAGACCCTCCTGCTTGTGGAGACCATGCATTGGTTCAACATGTAAGTCAAACAAGTGAGCTACAGTACTTAGATTTAGTTACCTGCAGATATCTTGGACCTGAGTAGTCACTGGTATAAAGTATAATTGGGTCAGAAATCTACATCATGGGTAGAACGTTTTAGTAGCTGTATATTAATATGTATTTGCTGTCCCAATGTGTTATGTCTAAGAGGCAAGGTTACAGCCGCACATGACACACTTTTTTTGGTATTTTCCACCACTTTGCTGCTTATATACAAATTTACACACACACACACACGGTGGTAAGTATATGGGTGTGAACTCCTGGTGCTTACATGCAGGCAAAGAAGTACCAGGGGCTATACAGTACAGAACCCTGTACAGTTTTCCTGTTAAATGAACCCTTGTATGGATCTATTCTAAAGTACTTTTTTTAATTATATTATTGTTTGGCCATTTACTGATAAAAGTTCAGTAAATAATTCATATCACAGAAAAAATGAGCCATGAATTTAAGCCACTGAATCATTTTTGGTTTGACTGATCATCTGCTTATTTTCTATGTAATATATGTAATTCAAAACACAACTGGACTTGCTGAGTAATTATTGAAGACATTTCACTACTCATCCGAGCAGCTTCTTCAGTTCAACTGACTGGTGTGGGAAGTTCTCGGCATATAGACTCTTCCACTAATCCAATTACAACGGCACATTGTAACTCTTCAGAGAGGTGACTTTACTTATATTAGATATACCATGTCCTGGATGAATGAAAATCTTCATAGTCATATTGCTTATTTTCTTGTTATGATTGAATAGGTGGGGTTGTTTTGCTTCAATTTTGAATAAAGGAATCCCATTCCGATTCAATGCAATATATTTAAGCACCAGCGCTTGTTCTATAAAAGTGATTAATTTGAGCAATTTGGTAAAAAAACTATGAGAAACTGTTTAACAATAAACTTATCTCGGAGACATAAAGAATTGGATCAAAATAATGATTGGGAATCCAAAGTATTATTTTGCTTAGTATATGGTTTTATGGCTTACTTCCGTATAGACTGTAGGCAAAATTAGTTTTTGCTGCACATTTGCTTTTCAGCTACTTTTAACTGGACATTGAATAACATCCAGACATGTAAACAGAGCACTTATTCTGGTTAGGACTAAAGGGATTATCACGCTCCAGAAGGACAGCTGTACTAAATAGGAAAGGCAAGGAACCAGGAAACTGCAGTTTTATGCAAGGTGGAATCTCAAAGCAACATCATTTTAAGAACACTTTCAAGTAAAAAAAAGTTTAGTTGCCCTTTAACAATTTATTGTATTGTATAATTGATTACTAAAACATATTTATTTTTTTATTATTAAATTGCGAAAACTGCTACAAGCAATAATAACAAGTAGAAAACAAACTTGGAATTTTCTTCAATGAACAGCAAGTCAGCTTCCACAGTCTTTTCTTTAACTGTCTACATGAGATTTCTAATGTTTTCTGTAAGGTACCATCCCAAAAAAAAGGAAGATTTCCAGTCCAAATTTAGCAGTTTTATTGTTACCTGTATATACCCGAGTATAAGCCGAGTTTTTCAGCATCCAAAATGTGCTGCAAAAGTCTACCTCGGTTTATACTCGGGTCAGCGGTACCCTACCCGAGTAGCTGAGATTGCAGTCACTTTTAATCATTCCTATACCAACAGTGCACTTGGGGAGAGACTGCAATATCCCACAATGCCCTCTGTTGGTTATATGAAAGAATAACAGTGCGCCCTCTGTTGGTTATATGAAAGAATAACAGTGACTGCAATATCACACAGCGCCATCTGTTTTTTATATGAAAGATTAACAGTGACTGTAATATCACACAGCGCCATCTGTTGGTTGTATGAAAGAATAACAGTGCGCCCTCTGTTGGTTATATGAAAGAATAACAGTGACTGCAATATCACACAGCACCCTCTGTTGGTTATATGAAAGAATAACAGTGCGCCCTCTGTTGGTTATATGAAAGAATAACAGTGACTGCAATATCACACAGCGCCATCTGTTGGTTATATGAAAGAATAACAGTGACTGCAATATCACACAGCGCCCTCTGTTGGTTATACGAAAGATTAACAGTGATGGCAATATCAAACAGCACCCTCTGCACATGGTAGTGGGACAGTGGGACAATGCACACAGTAATCCGTTTGGCAATTCTCTGTCACCATCAACTTTGCAAAGAAGTCCGGTTGATCGCTGGGGGGTCGCTTTGGCAGAATGTGCGCTGCTGGGAGACAGGGCTGTAGTTGTGTCTAGGCTTATACTAGAGTCAATAAGTTTTCCCAGTTTTCGTAGGTAAAATTAGGTACCTTGGCTTATACTCGGGTCGGCTTATACTCGAGTATATACGGTATATATAAGTTCTTGATCCTAGCACAGAATCAGAATAGCTGCAGTCTGAGTAACAGAAGCTTTCTCATATATAAAAAAAAAACATGTATGGGGTTTGTGGAAATACATTCGGCTAAATGTTCACTTCTTTTTAAGGTGAGGAAAGGAGACAAAACAAATAGAGAATTGCAGTGTTGAACTAAGGTGCCAGGGTCCCACTAGTAAACCATAGACTGCAGGCCCACTCTCCAAACTATTTTTTCTTCTGTCTTCTATCACTTTGTGTATTCATGTAATCCTTTACTATAATCTATCCTTCCCTCCATTTCTCCCTTTGGACATGGGGAATGAACATGGCATAGGCATACAAGGCAAACAGCAGGAGGGTCCACTGACACCTTGGCCCACCTTGAGTATTTCTGGTATCCTGGTGAGTTGGTCCAATACTGGAGAATCATAAGGAATCTAAAGATTGAATGGCTAAGACAAGACAAATGTAAACTTCTACTGTGATTTTCTATTATTATATTTACCTCCATAAGCCAGGATGCTGTGAATGAATGGAAGAAGTGTATGAAAAGCTCCTGAAATGGTCAGTGCTAGTGATGGGTGAATTTCTCACATCCGTGTCCAAGCTGGCGCTGGCATTAAAGTCAACGGGCGTCGGAACAGTGTTGACACGCCGATTTTCGCAGGAGGTTTGCAGATTTATCTGTCGGCCGCGAATTCGTGAGTCAGTGCACATTAAAAAGATAAAACAATGCCATTTTGGAACAAAAATTTAAATGGGCATTGGCAAGAATTACAAATAATAGGGCTAAAAGGGTTGAAAAACCAAAGCTGAACTAGTTAAAGTTTAACAAGTTGATGCTGTACAACACAGCAATAGACGTTGGATTGGAAACATTTTAAAAAAAAAAAAAGTCAGCCAAATTACTAGACAATTGCACGTATTTGTCAGGCTGGCAAAATAATTCTCAAGATTCTGCAGTCCACACTACAACAGTATATGAAATGAAACTGCCAGAAGTACAAGATGGACTTAGAAAAGGCAGAGATAAAACACTGAAATGGTCTTGATAATAGAAAAAAGGGAGCTGTGAAAGTATTTTTTCTGCCTTTTAACCATGCACTTACTGTATATACCACAATACAAAACTGTGGAAAATGCTTACATAAATGGGGGTGCTGGGTCAGTTCATCTGAATACTGAAGAATATGTATTGTGACCAAATGACTACAGTTGTGTATAACATTTCTAGGGACTGATATTCACATAGCCATTGTATCAGAAATTGCAAATTATGCATGGTTATTCTCATGGAGCACATACATTTTTTTGATTTGTGCAGAACATAATCGGATAGGGCAGTTTCTGAATTTTTTTGGTTCAAGCTTTTTGTCAGGGCCCCTTTAAGCACATAACAAGGCTAAAGTTACAGGAAAATATTGGTGTATCAGTTATAGTTCTAATAATAGATAGCAAATAAGTATTTACCCCAAATCTCAACCTAATCAGCCATACCGGGGTTTTCAGAGGTATTTAGGAGAGCAAATAATCTCAACCCCAGCCCCATGGTTGCCGTTTCCATTATTTGGAAATGGCAGTAGAACCCAGAACCCCTGCAGTAGAACCCAACAACACCTAGCTATAGTAATAAATAATGCTTTTTTATATATTAGTTAGTACAGGTCTTTTCATCCTTAGTTTAACTTAATTTTCATGTAACATGCTGATATAAATTTTGATGTTAAATAGCAATGTAATTAAAGTCACAAAGTTTGCATCGTTCTGTAACCCATAGGGGCAGATTCACTAAAGGGCAAAGTGGCTAATGCTTGCGACTTTTTGCCAGCCTTGCCACCCACAGGGACATCGACAATTCACTAGCAAACAGGTGCAGGCGCCAATTCGCTAGCGAACGGGACTGTCGCTATTATTCATTCACACTCTATCGCCAGACGAATTTTCGTTACTCCACAAATTCACTAAAGTGTGGATTTTATTGAACCCTCTTTCGCCAGAGTTGACTTCGCCACCTCAGACCAGGCAAAGTGCTAAAAAGAAGCAAGATCTTCCTCAGTCTTCTGTCACTTACATCTTATCCTTTGACGAAAATGCATTAAAGTTCAAAAAACGCTGGCGACTTTTCCTTTTTTTAAGCGGGATTGGCTGCAAAAGTCCTAACTTAGACTTTTTTTGGGTAAACGGTTTTCTCCACACATTTCCTAACATATGGAACATTCATTTTACAGTGGGCTCATGTGTAGGGCATTATATAAATTCTCTTGTCTTTATTAAGGTTCCCTGGACATGTGTAATAAAAAGTAGTAACTTCAAGCATTTGCACCAACATTTATAATAAAGACCACCATAAAACTTTAAATTTCCTGCCCTATGCAAATTGACCTAAGCACAAGATCACTAGCGAATCTTTGGTAGGCACAAATGAACGCTAGCGCATCTTCGCTATTTGTAACACATTTGCACCTGGCGAAGTGGTGCGAGGGGTGTGAAGCTGACGATGGCGATAATTCGCCCGTTATTAAATCTGCCCCATAGTATCCAATCGGATGCTAGTTTTCAACCAAATGACTAACTAATGCTTCTTGCTGATTGTCAGTTAGGGGTAGGTATCTGGTGTGCAAACTTTGTGACATTTGCTACTCTATCCCAATGGTGTTTCACTCCATCAAGGAAAATAATTATCTCATATCTCATTAAAAGGGAATTCACACAAAACACACAAAATTGGAAATGGCAATTGCAACTATATCACTTTGTACTCTTTTTCTTTATAAATATTACCTCACCTGATATTGCATTAAAACAATAGTATTTTGTCTGATTACATTTTTCTGCGTCCACATAACAAAAGGCAAAAAGTCTATCCAAGGGAAGGACAAACTGGTGTATTGAACTTATTGTGAAAATTGGTTAACACTTGTTTTTGACTATAATATACAGATGTACTGTTGAGCTCCCCTACCCCTACCATTCCAAGCAATAAGGTGGCTGCCAAAATGAATATGTAAAGAAAGCCACCCTAATTTACTGTTAGCAGACAAAGTACTGGGTGTAAAAAAGTTATATGAAAAGAAGCACTATTTTTTCTTGTGCCTAGTAACAATACAACCATTGTCTTAACTTTGTTTTATATTACACAAGAGCCATAAATATCCTGTGAAATGTATCCTTATAATCCGTGCTTCGTAATGTCATTGGTTATAATTAGTACTGTCACATGACTCACTGAAACATGTGTATTATAATAAATAACTTACCCCCAGTTTTAAAATATGAGGGTATTTAAAGTCACTTTGGAGTTCCATGACCTGTATAAAAGTAAAAAATAGCATAAAGCCTGACCTCATAAAAGCTATATCTGTAAACAAACATTTATGTGGTCATGGAATGCCTTAATATATCCTTATATTTTAGAACAGCAGGGTATATTATTCCCGATATAAATTAGGCATAAATAGCAGTGCATTAAAGGGCAAGTCAACCCAAAAATAAAATTTGCCTAATAAAAGAAAACATAATTCTAAGCAACTTTGCACTATACATTCATTACAAATTTTCTATGGTTGTTAAGTTATTTGTAAAAGTATTGCTATTGAAAGCAGAGTTTGTCCCTTTCTATTGTCTGCACTCTTGGCTCAGGCTGATGAAACAATTGTAAGACAAAGAAGTTGATTAAAAGACCTGTCTTTGCTGGGGAAATGCTGCTTTTAATAGCAATTGTTTTTACAGATAATTTTAAAAACACCCGAAAACTTTTAATAAATGTATATTGGAAAGTTGCTTAGAATTACGGTTTCTTTAATTTGGCAAATTGTTATTTTGGGGGTACACTTGCCCTTTAAGGCAAAAGGTTCCCTGTGCTTTCCAAGTGCCATTGCCAAAGTGTAAGGTCCAAGGTTGTGCTCAGTTGAAGGCATGTTACAGATAGTTCAGGCCCTGTCCCTGTAACTCCCACAATGCAGCTACCATAATGAACTTCCATAATACAACTTGATTTACAAATGAGCAAACATTTTGCACCTGTTTTCTTGCATAATTTGCCCCTATGGAAAATGTTATGGCAATTTAACAGTGAACTCAATTATGTTGGCATTTTGGGGAAAAAACATTGCACACTGTGCACTGTGCCTCCTTTACTAAGAAAAATCTAGTAAACTGCTGTTATATTTTACTTCCTAGTTATGAAAAAAATTAAAAGGCAACAACTCAAAGTTAATTTAAAATTATTTATGTAAGGACCCTATGTTTGATATAATAAAAAAAAGTCAGATATAAAAACCCAATATTTAAACCTTCTTAGATTTAGGACCACAATAAATAACAGGGGCAAACTGCTAGGTGCAGAAAAACAGGCTTTTTTTCCTACAATGCAGAAATTTTACTATGGTTCCAGTATACTTGTGACTATTCAACCAGTACAATTCAATCCTGAATGGCAGTGGAAGCGAGATAGGCTATAGCACGGTTGTGTGGCAATGGAGAAATAAATGGAGTATATGGGGTATAGGCGCCAGCTAACTGCATTCATATTGGCTTACACATGAAATAATAAGAGAGTTGTTGGCATGTTATGTGTTATAGGGCGTATTTTACAAATATCTCACAAGTGAATGTGACATGAATCTTAAAGGAAAGGGCAATGCTGACAAGGGTGGTGCTATAGAAAGAAAATAATAAAGGGACAGAGACTGAGGAATTAGAAATGAAGGAGTAAATCCAGAACAGGGCAGTGCCTTGAATGTCAAAAGCTGCAGGAGGAAATTGTGATGAACATTATCAAAAGCTGCTGGGGGATAAGGAAGTATTAGTATTGGCAAGTGATTTGATAAGTTGATACTGATAAGTTGCATTAGAGCAGTATTGGTGGAATGTTGTGTAAAGTCAGAAGTAAGGGGTCAAGCAAACAATTAATAAATATAAAAGATCAATGATCTGTTAGAACTAGCAACTGAAGGAATTAAAGTTAAGGACATGGGTTACAAGTTAAGAATGTTTTTCAGTATAGAGATAATGATGGCTTGTTTTCATTAGGAATGGAATATTCTAGCTGAGAGGGACATATTGAAAAGATGGGTTCGAGTTTTGAGTACTGCCCTCACTTTATGAAAAGTCTGAAAATGCTGAAGACACTACAAAATGTGTTACTTCTTATGTTGTGTGTAAAACAAGGCCCTTTACATGTTTGAGTGATATTTTAATAAAAATACAAACACAAATTCCTCATCACTGTTTCTTCATATTTTATAACATAATG
Organism: Xenopus laevis; assembly: GCF_017654675.1. Classification (NCBI taxonomy): domain Eukaryota; kingdom Metazoa; phylum Chordata; class Amphibia; order Anura; family Pipidae; genus Xenopus; species Xenopus laevis. The sequence goes on from NC_054374.1 coordinate 107,208,808, forward strand.
CAATAAAATGCAGATTAAAAAGATTATCTCTAACAGCCAATGGGCACGTTATGTTGATTGTGGAAATATGTATATATTGGATAGAAGCTAGAAGTTAATAAACAGGTAGGGGGTTATTTACTAAAATCTGAATTTTTCTCATTATTTAATTGAAACAACTTCAACCAAACTCCAATCCACAATTTTAGCTTATTTATCAATAAATTAACTTGAAAAAATCTGGTGCGGGAAAAGACTTGATAAAATCGTGATAAAAATCAGAAACGTAAACCCATCAGATGTTTGTTTTCAAACAGCTGAAGAGTAAATGCTACCTGATGATTTGTTGCTATGGGCAAACACATAGGACTATTATTACATTACTCCTACAATGTATTTACCTGATGGAGGAAAAAATGGCAATGAATATTCCACATGAAACTTACATAATCAAGGTTAGAATGAAAAAGGCTTAAAACACTTCTTAATGCAAGAGGTGTAAAGAAAAACTTTTCAGATAATACAAGGTAAGCACCTGCTACATACATAGTAGTACCACAATCACGCATATTTATCAAAATGCAAAACTTTGACAAATGAAAGCTAATGTACTTTTGCCAGTGAAAACTCATCAGTGCAAAGGTTTCTTAGCAAATAAAGACAAAATAGATCATCTATTGTTCTAGACATGAGCCTACACTAAAACAAATGTGGCATGAGCTTCAAATAGTTAAAAAAAAGTATAAATAACATATATTTAGAAGTTACAACTTGTAAACATAATCCCACATTAATATATGAAAAAACGCCAGTGTTATGTCCTTTTTGTTATGACAAAAAATTTTTTTGGAGCATAGGATATAATGTCACTGACATAGTAATGTTGAGGATGTAGCCAGAACCTGGCAAAATAGAGTTTGGCGAAAAGGGTAACATATAGAAAAGTTCACTCTCTAATAAATTTGCAGATTAACACCTGGGCAACAATTCTCCTGGTAAAATATGAAAAACTTATCTTGCACTGAGCTTTTTCCCTAGCGAATTGCCTTTTAGTAAATTGGCGATGTCCCTGCAAAATGTGATTATACAACGCTGCAAAATATGTTGACACTATATAAATACATGTCAACAATAATAATAATTTTGGCAAATTTTTGCTAAAAAACCGCTTCACTCGTTAGTAACTTTGTCCCATAGTGAAAGCAACAATCAGTTATCCATGTTTACTCGCACAGGATTTTTAGGCTTATGTAACTGAGTAGCTAGTGGGCAAGTACCCTTGTTATAGAGACTCTTTATGTCTACTGTTGTACACATAAAATACGTGTGAGTCAGTGGTAGCATGATTACCTATGCGAAATGCGTTAGGACTTGTAACGTTTATCAATATGGAATAAACTTGGTTTTTACCTCATCGGCTGGCTCCAGGAGTGCGTGTTCATTCATTTTTCTAGTTTTAGCATTGTGTTAAATAAATACTTCACCCCATATCTGTGTGAGCAAATTCATGCTTGTGTTTCTCTTTATTGCGTCCACTATGGTGCCCTTCACTCTGCTATCCAATACTCTTAAAGTGATAAGCGGCCCCCATTCATGTATAATCCAGTCTTCTCTTGGGACATAGTACTTCAGAAGTTATTGCTTGTTCCAACTATTTAATAATATTCTATAAGCAGAACAACCTTATTGGTTTTTAGGCAAAACTAACCCAGAAAATAATCTTATTGTTGTAATGGAAGCAAAATTTGAGATAATCATATGTACATTGTGATTCGGAAAAACACTAAGATATACAAGAACACAACAGTCCTAGCTCCACTTTGAGGTAGTAGAGTGCATAAAATGCAGTGCCCAGGCTTTGCTTCTATTAAAATACTAAACCACTTGCAAAGCTTCCAAGTGCCTCTCAGTATGGATCAAATAAATTGTTCTTAATGCTGCTCGATTTAGCCTGAGTTTATACAGCTTCACAGAAGTGAAACCATTCTTTTTGTAAAAAAGGAATATCAAAACTGGTATTAAACACACAGGGTCTCAGAATCTTTCACTAACTAAACATCAAACTAGGGGAGGGGAATTCTCTTGAAGGCCTTTTCCTCAACCCCATGCAAAGTAAAGCAGTGTATTCAACCAAAGTTGCCTTGTTGGCCATCATTTCCTCTAACTTTGTGCTCTGTGGGCAGTGGCAAATACAGTACATTAATGATGGTTGTCACCGATGACCTCAGCTTAATGCCATTAAACTAGGTTAGGCATATATCAGCTTGTAGGGCTCATGCACAATACCCATTGACTCACCAAATCACTGAATGTTGATGCTGAGTGGGGGAGTTTAAAAAGTGTTATTTCAACCCACCCACTGTCTCAGCCCCAAGATATTTAACATAGTGAAGACCTCTAAGTTTCCCTGATCTCATGAAACATAGATCATCATAATTGTTTATTTATATAGCGCCAACAAATTACACAGTGCTGTACATTAGTTTATAATGAACAGGGAACAAACAAGGGTTTACGATAGGGGCCCTACTCGCAAGAGCTTACAAACTAAATGGTTAGGGTACAATTGAGACAGAAGCGGCACCTGCCTAGAGTGCAATGATGTGGGAATGCTGGGCAGGTGCCTGTTCAAGAGTCTTCTGCCTACTACCGGATTTGCTCCCCTTTGCCACTCTTGCCTCCCTCCTTCCCTCCAACCTCCCTGTCCTCTGATGTTTGCCGCTACCTTCTTCCCCTTCGTTGCCCTCCCCCTCTGTTATATTGCACGTACATGGGGGGGGGGGTTAGCCGACCATATTGCCTAGGGCATCGATCAACTGGTAGATGGCGATCGACGTCTTGGGCAACCCTTAGCTAAAGTGATAAGAGGAGAAGAAAGGCGAATGTCAGAAGAAGAGTGAAGGTAGCATTAAAGAGACATCAGAAAATAACCTTTTTTATTATTTATCATAACATTGTCTTTGAATGCTGTTTATAATATTGCCATAAAAGTATTCGCCTGATGCTTTTACATTACCTTTCTTACTACCCTGTTCCTCTATGAGGGGGCTGCCATATTTGTGCCGCAGTAGTCCATTAGCATTAGAAACTCTAACTGACAGGTTAGGTTGGCAAAACAGTCAGGTTTAGGAACTTGACAATTACTTACAAAAGCAGAACTATTATCAAAAAATTATCAACATGACCTATAGGTAACTTTTAATGTAGAATAATATTTTGTAAAGAAAATTTTTAGTGTCAGTATCACTTTAAGGAGTATATTTTGAGATCAGAGCTAAAATATAGGGAGGAGCTTCATTAAGGGCCTTGAATGTGAGTGTTTGTAATTTGAATTTGATTCTGTAGGAGATTGGGAGCCAGTGAAGGGATATGCATAGGGGAGCAGCCAATGTTGAGCGGTGAGATAGATGAATGAGTCTAGCAGTAGCATTTAGAACAGATTGGAGTTGTGAGAGGCGACTTGTTGGAATATCTGCAAGGACTAAGTTGCAGTAGTCAAGGTGGGAGATGATAAGAGACTTGATAAGTGTTTTGGTTGCATCTGAACTGAGATATAGTCGTATTCGGGCAATGTTGCACAGCTGAATAAGACAAGATTTGGTAAGTGTTTGGATATGTGGTGTACAAGACAGATGTCAGTCTAAGATAATTCCTAGGCAGCGTGCCTGTATGGTTGATGAGGTGAGTGAGATCTGAGGGACAGGGGAAGATCTTAGAGGAAATATAATGGGTTCTGCTTTCGAAAGAATTCGTTTCAGATGGCACTGTGAAATCCAGGTGGAAACAGCAGAAATAAAAAAAATAAACTTTATGGTTAAATGCCTATAGAGTATTCTCTTTTCTGGTGTTACTGGCCCTGTTCTGACATAGGCTTCATGAGGCCACATACATTTGATAACCAAGCACCCACCATGCAAAGACATCTTACTCCATGTCATCAAAGTATTCATTCAGCTCTATTTTGATATGATATTCAAGGTTAATGATAACATAGAATAAGGTCTGCTCAGTGGAGTACCATGTAAAAGCAAATCCCGCAACTTCCACTGGGGGCCCAGTTGAGAGGGAACCCTGTAAGGGCCCACATACAACACTCTCCCTGCTGCCTGCACCTTCATTATCCAATACATGCTCTTCCTAACAGGAGGGAAGCAGAAATATGGAGCAGGCCTTCTACTTCTACTGGGTCTATCTCCTTAATGCCTACATGATATCTCTTTAGAAAACAGTTTATGTTTGTGTATGTGGTAGGGTTCTTAAATCCTAACTTTTACTGTGCCAGAGATATAAACTTTGTGAAACCCTAAAGAGTATGCTGGAGCTATATAAATATAGAATTATAACCTGTCCCACAAACCTTGCCGTGCAGGTGACCACACTAGGCTTTTGGAAATGCACCAAAATCTGATTATTCCTACTGTAATGTAAAACAAGATCATATGGTGTCTAGTTCGAGTCAACATGTTTCAAGAAAAAAAAAACTCTTCAATTTTATCCTTTGTCGTCTACCAACTTGTGACAAAATAGAAACATAAAAACACAAAAGGGAGCATTAATAAAGGTATTGAAATATATTTCAAAACAAAACATGCAAACATTGGTATAAATATACCTTATATGCAAAATAACTTATTTACAAAGAGCAAATGTGCACATTTTTAAAGTTTCTTTTACACCACGATAATGTCTAAAACTCCTATTATCTGGGCTGAAAGCTGTAGTTCAGCGGCATCTGAGAGCCAACAGTTGCTTGTTCTTGTTCAAGAATAAGAGCAATTAATTTTTATACATTCCTCACAATAATGGCCTTACGTCAGACTCGCTAATTGCAACCCTGTTTATTTTTAAACACAAAAATACAAATTATTGCAGTGCACTAATGGGTCTATTTAATGACATCAAACAAAATAGTGTTGGTGTTTTTTCAGGATTATGTCTCATTAAAGCAGTAAGAAGCTCCCAGTGTGTCATCTACCAAGGTAAACACCAAGGCTGTGTGTTGCCTCCATGAGACTGTGCAATTAATTAGCCTTCATTTTAACATCTGATCTGGGAGGATCTCTATATCTGCTCCAAATTCCAATGATGCATCCATTTGCATATCATTAGCAGCTTGCTATAGCATTGCTATGGAGTTTAGAAAAACAGACACAGGTGCAAAAAAATTGCCACATCTGATGGCAAAATTCTTGACGTTAAAAATTCCTTTTCACTAGGAAATCATTGTCAACCAATTCACAAGCATCTGAATGGCAATATTTTAATGACACCACACTATGTCAAAATGTTTTTCTTAAAAAAATGTAAATTTGAAATTGTCATAAGTTTTTTTTGAATAGTTAATGCCAAAGCATACAAAACAAAACAACATAAGTGTTCACGAAATGGAATAAGGATTTGTGAATGTATTTTTTTTACGTTAACGTCTACAATCTGTTTTATGCCAGATTTACTTTCCTCCACATTTGCATAGGGCTCTTACAGACAAGTATTTTTCCCACATTCCCCTGCAGTGGATTTGTTTCATGCGTTCCACCGAGGGGGAATGCAGGAGTTAATGCAGTCTGTTCTTTTCAATGAGTTTGTATTCACTTTGCCACAGGGAAGCACCTAAGTAACACAGGTGGAACTCATCAAATTGTGTTCCACATGCATTTGGTGCTTCCCTGAGTACAAACGCATTAAAAAAAACAGGTTGTGTTGTTTTTGAGGTTTCTAGCAGTGGAATGCAATAAAGCTCCACCGCAAGGGACGCACAGCTGTAAAAGCTCTAAGGGCTAAACTCCGCGAGCGCTTTTGTATGATGGTGTCGGATCGCCCAAATGCATCCTACAAGTCGGTTGTTGTCTAGTGTGTTAAAATATAATGGGACTGATACAAAAATCAGGTGCATAAACGACATGTAAATCTTTTTGCACGCTATGTCTGCATCCGACAGTCGTGCCACGTCGGATCAACGATGCAACTTCATCTGACATTTCTATCTCTTGCCTTATTTCTGTCTCATGCGATTTGTCGCTGGCGTTTTGTCGCAGCGAGTCGGACCGCACCAAAAACATCCGTGTAGTCCTATCCCTAGTCTAGGGGGCATCAGATTTTGTAGCATCCTAGAAAAGCTTGTGCTGTTATATTTTGTTGCAAAGCATGATCAGATAAAATCGGACCCACAAAATCTGATCAAAATCTCCCGCGTAGTTCTACCCTTAGTCAACAACTTCTTTGCTATATGGGTAGAGCTCCACGAGCGTTTTTCATTAGATCTACGCCAATCGACAGAACGCCGGCGACAATTTGGATATAATTGGACTGAATGGAAAGTCAGAGTTAAAAATGACATGGTCCGACTGTCGGATGAAGACGCTGCTTTCTGCGTCCACATCCGACAGTCGTGTCACATCAGATGTAATATAGTTGTTACCTCCGACTTTTCATTCAGTCCAATTATATCTTCACACGTGCGACTCCATACGACGAAAAACGATTGTGGAGCTCTACCCTATTACTCTCTGCATTTAGGGGGATTTAACTTGGTATTAAAAACCAGTTTGGTGTAAATTAATCTTTTACACTGGAAAATCACTACATGACAAATTCACAGTTGTATGAACACCATTTTTTTACCCTACCGTTCACCCCAATTTTTTAAATAAAATTAGCTGGAGCAATCCACTTTAGCTCAACTTCATTTTGCTGAACATAACACAAGCAAAATGCCAATAATAATGTGTTCAAGTGTTCAAGACTGCTGTATTCATGGAAGGCTTTTCTGAATTTGAGAGGATTTAAGGGAATAGGTTACAGGAACAGGATCTCTTATGTTTTGCAAGATCCTGTTCCTGTTCGCTAGAGATAGGGGACACATTTTCTGTAACAGTTACTGAGTCATTCGAGGTTTCTTCCCAAAGACTGTAAAAAGAATTTGGTCACCAGGTATGTCTTATTCTTCTGAAGAGGAATTTACACAAAATAAGAAAAAGAAAAGGTGCCAGATTTATTATGCTTTGTAAAAAAATTGTGGCAACATTCGGCACATTTTTTAACTTGTTTTATTTTACAACAGAACTTACTTACAAAGGTCTGAAGTGGTGCAAAATACTTGCATATAATCTACACCTTGATAAATTTGCCATTTATTTTACACAGCTTGTCGGAATACCCGCAAGGACTAAGTTGATAGTGGCACCACAAGCATGTTATACAGTGGGAGATCGTGAATACTGCCACCCTGTCCACATAATACCATCATAAAATTAAAGTACAGTTTGTCTGTTGTACCATCAACATAAGCACTACGAGGCATAAATCACAGACCAAAAACCATATAATTTATATATGTACAAAAAATATGGCACAGCCTATTAACAATTTATTTCTCGGTGCTCTCTGCTTATCTATTATTTCCCTCTTATTTCTATGTCTTCTCTCCTGCTTTCTTCTCCTTCCCTTCCTCTCTTCCTTTTTCACAAGGAACTCTTTCAATCCATTTTTTGCTTTCCCACTCGCCTCACATCTGCTTGTCTATCAGCCACATTTCATCAATTCACATCCCTCAATTTCTATGTTCTCAAGATATATTTGCTCCACCTTTCTGTTTTTCCCCAATTTCTTTTCCCACCTACCATAACTTTATGTGATTCGATTTTCTTACACTTGTTTACAATTTTCTCTGCTATTTTTTATATTCTACTCTACTTTTTATTGTTTTCTCTCTAAACTCTATTTCCACAAAAAAACCCAATCCTGCTCCCTTACTGACCTGATTCTGCTACAGTCAGGTGTCAGGACCATTGGGGGGCAAGGGAGAGCTGCTGCAGTACCTGCTGCAGTACCTCAATGCCACTCCTTTTGCATCCCAGTCGAGGAAGCAGAAACTGACCGTTCAGCCAATCAGATTCCTTGAAGCTATACCAGCTATACACTAAGTGTCTAACATAATAGGTTGCAAATAACATGCCCAGCTGGAGACTGGCTTTGCAGGAGAAAGTATATATAGTAATTTCCCTTCTTCTTTTTTGTCAGGCAGGTTTGTATGGTTATTTAACAAGTTATTATTAGACACAAATACATTTCCTTTCTCTACTGGATTAAATAAACCAGCAAACATGAACAATAATCCAACAGCAAAAGATACAAAGTAGAAAATATTCCTTCTAACATGATACAGGCCTTATTATCAGCAGTTTTATCTCAGACAAGCCAATCTTGCCAGATGTTAAAGAAAGTCAGTTGTTGCAAATGTCTTTACTACAAAATGTCTATGTTCTATATTAAGGTGACCCGTTCCTGTTAAGGTGACCCATACATTGAAGGAGACCTAAGGGCAAATTTACTTACCTCTGAAATTGCGCCAGCGATGGCTTCACTGACATCGCAACACTTCGCCAGGACAATGCTAATTCACGAAAATCCAAAGTTGCGTCCAGGTTATTGAACACTTGCGAAGTTGCGCTAGCGATAATACGATAAGCAGTTTGAATTTACGCTAGCGATGCCCAATTAGCATATGGCGTGAAGTTAAACTACAATGGACGTATATGTTGCAGCAACTACATTACACTACACAAGGACAGGGAACCTAAATAAAATAAATAGAGGTGTTATATTGCCCTACACATGTGCCCACTCTATAGTTTAGGTGCCATATGTAAGGAAATGTAGGGGGGAAGGAAAAAAATTGTACAATTTTTTTCAGCCTATCACCCTGTAAAAAGTAAAAGACACCAGCGTTTTTTGGGACTGTTTTTGACCAGTCCTATCTTCTCTATTGCACTTCGCCTGGTCTGAGCCAGGGAAGGCAAGTCTGGCGCAAGAGGTAACGTTCAGTCATATCTCAATCTTAGTGAATTAGCGTAGTTACGATCCTTTGCCAAAGCGCAACTTCGCCTGGTGTTAGGGTGCAAAATACCGCTAGAGTCTATCTCCTCCGCCAGTGAAGTTACACCAGCGCCTGTTAGTAATCGGCGAATTTTCATCTGCGTTAATCACTTTGCCCTTTAGTAAATTCCCCTCTAGCATTATTCGTTTATAAACAAATTTGTTACAAACAGCAACAATAAAAGTTTATACTGTTTAACAAAACTTTTTTCTGAGACTTTTTGCAGATCGATACAACCTTCATTCAAAAAATAAATAAATAAAGATAATCATCCCCAGTCTGCTAAAAAGGAACAGGATCTCACGAGGCTTAAAGGGGTGGTTCACCTTTAAGCTAACTTGTATGTTATAGAAAGGTTAGTTCTAAGCAACTTTTCAGTTGGTTGTCTTTATTTTTTTCTTATAACGCTTTCCAGCTTTCAAATGGGGATCACTGACCCCATCTGAAAAGCAAATGCTCTGTAACGCTACAAATTTATTGTTATTGCCACTTTTTACTACTCGTCTTTCTATTAAGGCTATCTCCTATTCATATTCCAGTCTCTTATTTAAATTAATGCATGTTTGCTAGGGTTATTTGGACCCTAGCAACCATATTTGTGAAACTGCATACTGGAGAGCTGCTGAATGAAAAGCTAAAAAACTCAAATCCCACAAATACTCGTCTTTCTATTAAGGCTATCTCCTATCAGAGGCAGCCCAACCAGCCTGCTCGCCCCTTCCTTTCCCCCGTCACTCGCGCATGCGCAGTAAAGACGTTCCGGCACGCATGCGCAGTAAAGACGTGAACTGAAACACCACTCGAGCGTGCGGCGCTTATTGCAAACAGATTTCCAGGTGGGTTTGGTCTAGTGGTAGGCAGAAGAGGTAGCTGCCCAACGCCCTCCAATCATTGCGCCCTAGGCAGCTGCCTCTTCTGCCTACCCCTAGTTCCGGCCCTGTCTCCTATTCATATTCCAGTCTCTTATTTAAATTAATGCATGTTTTGCTAGGGTTATTTGGACCATATTCCTGAAACTGCAAACTGGAGAGCTGCTGAATTAAAGTTTAAATAATAATAAATGAAAAACAATTGCAAATTGTCTAAGCAAATCACTCTCTACTTCATACGAAAAGTTAATTTAAAGGTGAACTACCCCTTTAGCGATCTCGTTCCTGTAACCTCTTCCCCATTTTTTTAGAGTCCTCAGAGGTTTCCAGTAGTTTCTTTGGCTGCCGCCAGCCCCAACAGCTGTTGCTAGGTGGTATCCTTTTTTCCCTAGAACTAAGGGAGATTGCGGATCATAGTTTTCTGCTAACTCCTCTTTGTCACTCCTATTTCAATTTACTCCACTTTTGTTAAATCCCCCTTTAGTGTTGTACAAGCAGATACAAGACAAGTTTTGACTTTGAATACTGAAATAAGCAGTCATTCTATAGAACTATGAAAGTAAGAGCTAACTCTCTGTATAATGTTCAAAGCTTTGCTTTGCTCTTCTAAATGATTACCCAGGAAGGCCAAGGCACTTATTTTAACAGTTACATTAAATGCAGTTTAAAATACATTCGTTAATGTTATACCATAGGTGTTTACATAAGAACAGCATAATATGGAGAGGTACTGTCACCTATAAAGTTTCAGAACTCCTGTTTTTTATGTAAGCTCTGCCAGTGCAGAGTCAATGGCAGTACATGTAAAGTGCTGAGTAAATGTACCTTTACTATATGTGTGTATATATATATATATATATATAATTCAGTAAATGGACCCGCACTCATTCTTAAAGGTGAAATAAATGTGCTTTTATTCACAGGTTCATTTCCAACGTTTCGGTCCTCTCTGGGACCTTTTTCAAGGATTGAAAAGGTCCCAGAGAGGACCGAAACGTTGGAAATGAACCTGTGAATAAAAGCACATTTATTTCACCTTTAAGAATGAGTGCGGGTCCATTTACTGAATTGTAACATGCAATTTTGACCAACGCACCACCACCAACAGAATCTGAACCGGGAGGAGTGCGTTCACTGCACAAACTTTGTATATATATATATATATATATATATATATATATATATATATATATATATATATATATATATATATTATCCCTAAGGTGGGCCGAAACGGTGGGTACACAAGTATGAATAAAATTTGATATATATTCAAGAAATCAGAGTGCGGGTCTGTTGAAGCATGGCTGGAACTAGGGGTAGGCAGAGTAGGCACGTGCCTAGGGCGCAAAGCTGGGAGGGCGCCAGGCATGCGCCTTCTCTGCTTCTCCTACCCCCTAGTCCGGCAGATGTATGGCGTGTGTGCTTTTCCGGTTCTTACGTGCAAGCGAGCATTCGGTTTTTCACGCATGGGCACATTCGCTTTTTCGTGCACATTTGGCTTTTCGCACATGAATACATTTGGCTTTTTTCGCTCATGCGTGCCTGTGGGCGTTATGCCTGGCCAGGCTGCCTGGTTGGCCCGGCCCTGGTTGAAGAATATTATATACAGTATATAATATAACTCACAGGACTTCTTAAAGGTGCAAAATCAAACTGGTATTTTATTTTGACGTTTCGGCTAATCACTTGAACCGTCATCAGGAAGTGAATAGCAGAAACGTCGAAATAAAACCCCAGGTTGATTTTGCACCTTTAAGAAGTCCTGTGAGTGCGGTTATTTTGCTCTATGTATGGCTTATGCACATTAACCAGCACCCAGGCAGTACTGCTTGTTTTGTGTGCACCAGGTTCTGGACTTTGTGTATATATATATATATAGTGTATATATATATATATATATATATATATATATATATATATATATATATATATATATATATATATATATATATATATATATATATATATATATATATATATATAGACCAAAATCTGGTGCACACATAACAATTGTTACTGCCTAGGTGCTGGTTATAATCAATCATAGATAAAGCAACAAAAAACCGCACTCACAGGACTTTTGAAGGTGCAAAATCCAAAAAATTTTTTATTTCAACGTTTCGGCTATTCACTTAAGCCGTCATCAGGAAGTGAAAACACACACAAACAAACACTGCCATTTAAAGATCCCCATTGGCGCCAAAACCTATTGTATGACGTCACAAGTGGGTGTGTATGATGGTACAGAAACAGTGTAAAACCCCCACAATGATGTATACTTTCGTGTATACATAGAAACCGTGATATAACAAACTTCATTGATAATGTGCACAGTCTATTAAAACCAATAAGTGCCGTGACGTTACTCAGTTACGTTACTGAGTAACGTCACGGCACTTATTGGTTTTAATAGACTGTGCACATTATCAATGAAGTTTGTTATATCACGGTTTCTATGTATACACGAAAGTATACATCATTGTGGGGGTTTTACACTGTTTCTGTACCATCATACACACCCACTTGTGACGTCATACAATAGGTTTTGGCGCCAATGGGGATCTTTAAATGGCAGTGTTTGTTTGTGTGTGTTTTCACTTCCTGATGACGGCTTAAGTGAATAGCCGAAACGTTGAAATAAAAATTTTTTTTGGATTTTGCACCTTCAAAAGTCCTGTGAGTGCGTTTTTTTGTTGCTTTATCTATATATATATATATATATATATAATCCATCCAAAAGTCGGCACTCTCGAAAAATAGAAATAACTTGCCTGGGTGCAGTATCAAAATTCAAAGTAATAGTCCATCGCATAGAAACCGCACTCACAGGTCTTAAGTATTTTTTAAAAAATTTAATTTATTATCATATTGGCAGCTGACGTTTCGGCCTAGTCCTAGGCCTTTCTCAAAGTGCAAAATGCTTAATGAACATCCCATATATACAGGAAATGGCGGGAAAACAGCTGATGTAACAATGATGTATCCCCCACGTCATCACTGGGCGACTCCATAGAAATTTAGCATAATAACACATCAAGAACGAAGATAACATACTATTAACATCAAACAATCGGATCCTTACATCAACACTTATTACAAAACATACAGATAAAAACAAGATAAAAACAAAATACCATGTAACTTTGTTATCTTAATATTAGTCATGTAGCAAATTCTCCCACTTATAAAGGTAACAAAATTGTTACAGTTACTAAAGTTACTAAAGTATCAATCTTTGAGTTAGGTGGCACAAAAAACTATACTGCCAGCTATCCGACAAGAAATGTTATAAGTATACTTTCACTATACCCTTAGGCCTTACTTTCCCTTTAAAACATATATGTTTAGTTATAAGGATCAGTCCCGCATGAGACTATTAGTTTAGTAAATTGTGATTTACAACATTTAGACATCTTGTGTGAACATGACTCAAATCGCTCATCTCTGTATTAAATCTTGCCACCCATGCTATTTATAAGTTAAAGTCTACAACATTCTGTTTTAGGAGACTCCTTGCGTTGATCTTATTGTATCACAAACACTGACTGAACCGTATCACCTCCCCCGCGTTAACTCCCGTATGCTCACCCGATAAATCACCCTTAACCACTCACCATCAATAATTTTTAAGCAGGGTCACCGGATTGTCTAACTATGCCTGTATAATATATACTATGTTAGGAATAAAGGTAATCTGACCCTAATGTATCACGCATGGTGTTACTATTTATCTCAATTGTGCACTGACATCACCTGATTCCTAATAAGCGTTAAAAAGTATACCAATGTTAATTAAATATACACCCTTAGTGTCGTTACAAAATAACAAACATGTTGACAATTAACCAAAAAGTTATCATGATACTTATGTATATATAGTTCCACCCATTGTAAATAGTTAATAAAAAATCTATAAACTAATGTGAAAAAAGAAAATAGAAAAAATAGAACATAAAATATATATAAATATAAAAAACTGTAAAAGAAACATAAGAATAAACGGCTTCAAGTCAGTTCTGTTATTTAAATTAATCCAGAGATCAGAAACCTGTACACTGTCACTGTGTATATATATATACGATGATAATAATAACATAGCACAAGGAATGGACTTACTGTATGTACACCAGTTTTCTCATGCTGTTCCTGCACAACAAAATGCATTTTTACTGCACGATTACAGTGATGGGACACAAATGTTGCTGGTTAGACGTTACCTTTATACATGTAATACATGAAAACAAACCCAGATGAATTGTGTAAATGGATTTGCACTCATTGGAGTATGGTATGCCTTACAGCCATGATAATGTATATTTTAATTTAGCTAGTTCTACCCTGTTGGCCTAAGCACTGTAGAACTCGGATACACTGACATATACAGTAAAACCACAGGCATAGCTCATGTGTTCATTCAACATGGAATTGAACACATGGCAATTGGAACAAAATGTCATCATACTGCAACTCTGGTGCAACTAGCCAAATTGGACCCCATGTTGGACCTCACACTAGGCTTGGGGTTTCCCTCTGGCAACTGCATTTGATTTTATACCACATACACTCAGTCTAATTGCAATAGCACTAATCCCTGTAGCATGAAGGAGCCAATAATCCATCCCTGAAGATTGTTGTCCCCCACAGAGCAGAGTCTGGAGCACATACAAGAACAGCATGTATGTGCTCGAGCAGCATAAAGAACAGTGAAATACTTACATGAAAGTACATAGCTCTGAACTAAAAATAAAAAATGCCTTCTATCAATGAGACAGCATGAGTTTTGCAGCTTGTGTTTCTACGATATTATATCTTTAGAGAGTCCTATTGCCAACATACCATTATTTTTAGCTCTTCTATAATGGTTTAGTAGAGTCAAAATTAGCCCTGACAATCTTACATTGTAAACACAGTTTTCCCCACAGCCATACCAACAGCAAAGCCTGTCTGTACAGAATTGTATGGTGAGGGCTATAAATTGTACATATCATGCTAGGCAGATTTCTTTAGGTTCAGTTGGGCAGGTTAGCCTATTTTGACTATTCTGCCATGTTCAGGCAGATCATTCTGTAATCTACTGAATCCTAGTTGATTTGGCCACACTATTAGTTTTGCCTGAAAATGTGCCTTGGTACACTGGCAAATGATGAAGTGAGGTGTTTAGGTTGTTGGAATAATAGCATTTAGCCATCCTTGTATATGGACAGTTGTTTGTATGTCCTCTCATCCCATGAGCAAGACAGTCAGATACCTTGAAAGGCTGTCTGTTGTATGGCCACTTTTAGCTGAGGGCTGTCCTGTTTGAGGAAAACTAAAACTGAACACACATACACAAATACACTAATTTAAACTTACAGCAGTTACAATTGGCTGTTTAAGCAATCGCATTTAGTGACCTGCCCTAATGCCCTGGGCTTTTAGCCCACCTGAGGGTGGGAGCTGAGTGTACAGCCACCAAGACTTGCAGAGAAATGGTTTCCTTCACATTTGTTCCTTCGTGTATACTGACTTCCAGTCAGGTGAAGGAAGCAGAGAGCAGGCTGAAGTCATCCACATCTTCCACCCCCTCCCAAGTTATTTAAATGCCATTCATCGCCAAGGAGAAGGGAAGGATCGCAGCAAGCCACAAAGGCAGAGGGGAAATACAAAGCACATTGCCAAAATTCCAGTTAATTACAAACAGGGGGAATGGGCTGTTTGTACTGTTTAAGGGACAGTAAGACAGGGGAAAGTCACTTATTTGCCTATACTTGCTTATATATATATATATATATATATATATATATATATATATATATATATATATATATATATATATATATATATATATATATATATATATATCATGTTTCCCTATAAATATAATATAAACTAAGTATGTCTGTTTTACAAGCAGGGGGAGCAGCATTACAGAAAAGTCCTTAGCAACCAATATGTTTGCCACCTGCTGTAACCAATAGCAACCAAGTTTTATTTCAAGTAGTTAACCAGTATATGCTATCAGCTGATTGGTTCCTAAAGGTGAAGGCTAGACCTGAAATGGGATTTGTGGGATGGCCATGAAGGCCCAGGCCTGGTGCCACATGCCATCCAACTGTATCTACCTTGATTCCGAAGCACTGGGGACAAGCAGGAGATTTTTTAAATTTCCTGTGTGCCAAATTACCAGTGGTAAAGGAAATTTGCACATGCACATGAGTGAAGGGATGGGGTGACAAGTGGCAGCTGACCTAGGGGCACCCACTATTTAATTCTGGCCCTGTCTATAAAAAACTTTACACCATGTATTTCTCTGAATACTGGACACAAAATGTGTGTAGGAGGACATGGTTTGGGGGGGGGGGGGAGCGATGCTGTGGAGCATTATTCTCTGTGTATTCCATAAGGATGTTAGTGGATGCTACACCACTTACATTTTTGGAGAAAGCCTTGTTTAGAAAAAAGCTACCCTAGAAAGGTTCCTGATATTGTTATATAAAAAGTAAAATCCAAAATAGAGGCACTAAAAAATAGAGAGGGCACGCTCAGGCCCGGATTTGTGGCGAGGGGAAAAGTTTTGCACTCTAAGGACCGGCGCTAGGACCGTGTGGGCACGTGGCAGGGGGTGCGCACGTGCTCGTGGGACATGTGGCCTCAGGGCGCCGTTACTTCAAATCCAGCCCTGGGCACGCTTTCATAGTATAAAATCAACTGTAAACATTTATTTTAAAAAAAAAAGTGTTGCACTTACAATTCTCAACATTGTCTAGGGAAGAATATGTTTTGACATTTGTAGCCACAACAAGTGGCTCTGTGTGTCTTCACCCTAACAGCAATGCTATATGGTGTGTTTTGCTGACTGTGCAATTTACAGACAGAATATGATGGCAAATGCAATTTTAGGTAATGCAACTGACTTTGCAGCAGTAATTGCAGCTGTGGCCAGTGGCAATGTTTTCCATTGCCCTAAGAAAAACAGGGATATCAAGCAGAGCGCTAATGTAACTCCAAAAAGCCTTAATTAGCTGCCAGACTCCAAAAAATGGAGGGCCACACTTATTGTCTCCCTAGCAATCAAACCCAAAAAGAACCTATTTACTACTATGGGCTCTAAAGTACAGCTGCCAATAGAAATCAATCAAAAATGAGTTGCAAAATGAAAGTAAAAATCTTATTGGTTGCTATTTGTTAAAGTAGTGATCCCCAACCACTGGCTCGTGACATGTTGCTCACCGACACCTTGGATGTTGCTCTGAGTGGCCTGGTGCTTATATTTTAGTTGAATAAAAATGAGGTGTACTGGCAAGCCGAGCATCCTATAGTCTGTCAGTCCATAAGGACTATTAAATAGCCAATCACATCCCTATTTTGCATCTCCAGGGACTGTATTTCTGCTTGTGTTGTTTTCCTGTTTGCGTAGCTCCCCAACTTTTTGTTGGTTGGGGACCCCTGTGTCAAAGCCTTAAGGTGGCCATACATAGACCGATAAAAGCTGCCGCAGCTTCTTGGCCCGTGTGTGGGGCCCTTCGACTGGCTTCCCCGATCCGTATTGAGCAGAGTTAAAAATCCCGTTGGATCTCGCCCGCATCTGTTCTTAGATGCGGTCCCACGATCCGACCGCCTGTATTGACAGCATTATGATCCGATTGTTTGGCCAAAATTCGTTAAAAAACCACCAAGACTAATTAAACTTTTAAAATCGCAAAGTAGCGTGCGGCACTCGATTTCTCCTCCCTGTCTTCCTTATAGGAGATAGCCAGGGAGGAGAAATCGAGCGCCGCACCATGGATCGTCGCCCTGTCGCCTTTTTGGAAGAGGAGCGTAAGCGGAGTTTCAGTAAGTTATTTCTTGATAAAGACTTTTAAAGTTTAATTTGTCTTGTTGTTTTTTTTCAATGTATACTAACGTTTTTTTTTTTATAAATTGATATTACTGGTCCTGACAGTTCAACGTTAATACCGCGCCTATTTGCGTTTTACTCATGCAGTTGCTAGGGTTGCACTTGCACTAGGTGCTAGCTTCTCTAATTTCTCACTGGTCTGTGGCACCTCAATAAGAAAATCTGACCAGTAACGTTTATTAGCGAGTTGCTTGGAAGCAGCCTGGAGACATACCAATGAAAGTACAGGCATGACCCGAAGCAAAGGCATCACCTATAAGGGATTTGCCCTCCTTTGGTATAGCAGACATTTGCAGAGCGTATATAATGAGGCATCCCAGGACTTCCCTGTGCATCAGGGTTTATTTGTGGACTCCCACGAGTACAAAGCTCTACGGGAAGTTCAGGGCAGAACAGTCACTTGAGAGAGAAAGCGGAGGTTTCTGTGCTGAAGTGATGGGGCAAGCCTTCCCACAGCCGTGCTCAGAATGTCATTAGCTATGGGAGATTGGGGCAGAGCGGAGTTTGCTCAATGAATGGGAGGCTAATGAGCGCGGGTTCCCAAGGTTGGCTGCCGCCTGGGGAGCGGAGTTTTGGATTTGTGTGGTCCCAGCCTTCCCTAGCTTGTGTCATTCTGGCCCTGGGATCAGGAGGCTCCCTCTGCTTCTTTGCACCTGCACCGCTTTTGGCTCCTTCAGGAGTTCGCTGAAGCCTGTAATGAGCTTTGTGAGGCCATTGAGCGCACGGCTGAGTGAAACTCGCAAAGCTCCCACAGAAGCGGCCCTGCTGTCAATAGGAATCAGCATGGGGCTGCTCTCCAAGCCTCCTGCCTGCCAAATTCCAGCAGAGAGCCTTCCAATCCCTGCACGCAGCCTGCACCAAGGGAACTTTGCAAAAAAAATAACCTTAAATACCACTCTTGGTACTCTCTTCCCATATTAATGGGCAAATGCAAATACACAACCTGCTGCCTCTACTTCATATCATAAACATATTATTATGGGGTAGATTTAAAGTTCAAAACATTCCTTGCACATTTTAGGAAGGCACAAGTTCCAGGCCAGGGATCCTCATTGCCTGATGCATTGATTTGTACCCTCTGATTGTCGCCTTGTGTTGGGTAGTAACTAATCTGCATACTACATCATGTATGTTTGCATTCAAGATTTACAAATAAAAGCTTACACTGATACAAAACTGGCATATGCATGGAGAAAACATACCATCATATGGGGCTAATCTCACCAATTTGTATATTATTTATTCTAAAATAGGTCAATACCTGTAAAAAAAAATATATTTTCTTCAGGGACAGTTTGCCATTTTGCTTTTACATTTTCCTTTAACAGTAAACAGCAAGTCCGTCATAGTATTTTTGTGTTTGTTTGAAATGAAGCTCAGAAATACTGTATGTAATCACCCTGCAATATATTTTTATATCAAGGACTACGATTTGGTTCACTAAACATGTACTCTGTGATCCATCTGGGATGTGCTTTTGATATTTGTCTTAACATTTCCTTTACCAAATATTCTCACTGACAAGTCCTATGAATATGCTGTAATTCAGAACTTTTTTTTTTATTCGTGGTGGGGTGCTGGATTAAGAGGCTGGGAGAGTGTAAAACAAGTCAACGTGTAATTGTATGATAAGGCTCTCACAAGGAATTTATTGGCCACCTTGCCATTCCTACTCCTTTCTAATCTCGTTTAGCACATTCATTCTGTGCAATCTGTCTCCATAATCTCCTGTGACAGAATGGCAGCCAATAGAAGCATGCATGTTTGGAGAGCTGAGAAAATATGCACAGGCGTGATAAACTCATGCTAATTATCCATATTTAAGACACCAAGTGCACAAGATCAAGGTTTACAAATAGCAAAGCCAGAGCCAATGACTATGGCTTCCTGGTGTGGGATATATTGAAGGGGACAAGATAAGGGTTTCACATGCAGAAGAGATTTATTTATTGGTCAAAAGGTTTACCTCTCACTTCCTCACTTTTATTCTAGAATACATTTATTTGGGCTAAATTCACCAGTACATCACTTTTCTAGTTGGCAATGTGCCATGATTGGCTCTCTCATTGTGCTTGTTCAATAAAAGTCCTGTAATATAGAAGCAGTTGATAAGAAGATACAAATAATTGAGGTAATGGGCAATTTCCTTTAAATTGCTGGTACATTAGATAATCAGTATCTGAAGCACCAAGGAACAAGATAAAACACACTTTTTTATTAAATGAAAACTAAACATACATTTTTTTTAATTGTCCCTGTCCTTAGTAAGTAATGCATCCCAAAAAGCAGCTGTAACAGTTATAGTATTTTACTGTCAAAGAATGAAAATGTCTTCATCTTCTGAAAAATGGCAGTATAAACCACATAATCTAATAAAGGCACCAATTTTGCCAAGTTACCTATAGAAACCAACTGTATTTAAAAAGTTTAAATTTAGAATCTAAAGGCTTTTGTGAAATAAGCATCATCAGAATGGTAAGGTATATTTGAGTTAATTAACTTTTGGATAATAGATCCATTGATATATAACTTTTGTCATGCATCAGTAAATAACTAAATATATATCTGACTGAAGGGAGTTTATGTTCTACATCTGACTGAAATTCTCTTTGCCTCTTCTACCAGGGCTCAACAGAAAAACATTCATGTTTTCTCAGAATTTCCATCTATAGAAAGGGAAATTCTGAGATAATTTGCAATTGGTCTTCTTTTTTTGTAGATTTTGAAATTTCAAGCTTTCTGTTCAGCAGCTCTAGTTTAGAGTTTTCAGAATCTATCCCAAGCAACCAGGCATTGGTTTATAGGGGGGACTGGAATGTGAATAGCAGAGGTCTTGAATAGAAAGATAACATAATAAAAATTACATTATAGCCTCATAGAGCATTTGTTGGTTGTCAGAGTCAGTGGCTGGAAAGAGGTGGTAGCCTGCTCCTTCTCTAGTGCAGTGAAGAGTTAGTGTTGCCCCCGACCTGCTTCTCTGTTACCAATAACCACCTTAGACAGAATGTAGACAAAGAAAAAGATAGCTATAGCTGTAGCCGAATGGGCAGTGGAATCAGAAAACTATAGAAAACAATTTAGTGACCCCTATAGTTCTTAGTAAGTCACAAAAGTTTTTTTCCTGAGTGTCAGTCTATAGGAGCCAGTTTCATAAGTGAAGCAAGTGATGGCATTCAACTAATGTCAAGTTAGTGAGCTCTCTAGGATAATTAATTAAGGAAACAACTTTTAATATATTACAATGGCCCCATGAGTCATTTAGTGCCAAACCCAAACCTAAAAGGTAAAACCAAAGCTATTGTAGACTATTGTAAACATGATTTTTTTTTTCCAATAAGGTTAGAATGCTGGCCCAACATTTTACAAGCAGCAGACATATATTTTGCAAAGCATATGAACATGACAGTCATCTACAGATTCAGTAAATACTGTTTTATATCAGCGATATAAGTCAGAAATTACCAGTGGTCAAAATGCCTTAAGCTTCAGATTAGATACAGGATAACTAAAACCCAATTGCTTTTGGAAAGGAAGGGAAAGTGTGTAGCCATTATTAATGAGGTTATAACATGGTTTGTATGAACCACATTCACTCTAAAAACATTTCTGCAACTGTAATCCTATTCAATTGGACCAAGTCATTTGGTCAAGCTAGTCTGATGACAATGAATCAGTGTTTGGAAATCAGATGACCTCATGACACACTGGACAGTATCTATGATTGTGTATTTCAACTCGTAGAGAGATGTCTTGTACCTTGCATGCCATCTCCCATTAATTTAATTTTAAACAATGCAGGACAATGACAGTAGCAGTGTTTTTCTACCAGAAAATGTGCTCTAGAGCTTGTTTGGTTAAGATAGAGTAGCCATTTTTCATGAATATAACTAGGAAGTGGCTATGATGTAGACCAGTGATCCCCAACCAGTAGCTCATGAGCAACATGTTGCTCACCAACCTCTTGGATGTTGCTCTTAGTGGCCTAAAAGCAGATTCTTATTTTTTAATTCTTGGCTTGGATTTAGGTTTTGCTTGTATAAAAACCAGGTATATTGCCAAATAGAACCTCCTATAGGCTACCAGTCCACATAGGCTCTACCATAGGTCTGCATGAGAGGACTATGGAAATAAAAATGTAACCTAAATTGCATGCTGTAAATGGGAGTATTTTGCTTGTGTTTTCTTGATTAATTCAAATCCCCAGGATAATAAACATAGGAAGGACACACCATTAGCATAACATTTCTGAAGCCAGGAATACAAGCAAGAAAATGCACTGCTTTGGTTTTTAATAATCGGCCCAAAATGTCCAAATTTTTAGGAGATACCCTTCTGTAGAGGTTAAGAGAATAGTTGAGGGAGGAATCATCCCATTATTTGCCCCTTCTTTCATAATCATATATTTTTTTAATTTTTGTAATATAATATAATTGATTTAGTTTGTGTTGCTTTAGCCCAAGCATTATTGTATGCTGTATGGTTGCACTGAGGACCCTTTGTATAATGAGTGGCTCCTTATTTTAAAGGAATACTATACCCTTCAAACAATGTAGGTCTCTATAAAAAGATATTGCACAAAACAGCTCATATGTAAAACCCTGCTTCATGTATGTGCCATTGGGTAATCATAAATACAAAATTGCCATTTTAAAAAATAAGGGTGCCCCCTGGGATCGTATGATCACGATGCACACAACTAAACCAAACAAACTATACTTGTTAGGTCACATGAGCAAATTAACAGACAGTTGTGTCTTTTGCTTCCACACTTATTCCTGTTACAGTTAGAGTTCTAGTATTTCTGGTCAGGTGATCTCTGAGGCAGCACACAGACCATCATGAAATGGTGGTTCAAGGCAAGAGATGTAAAGGGCAATATTTACTTAATATAACAAAGGTTGCTTTGTTAGTTAAGTGGCTGCTATGCACATCTATGAGCAATGAGTCCTCCTACTCATAATATGTTGATGTTTTATAGCATTTTGCAAACCAACTTGTTTTGTGCACATATATTTTATATAAAGACTCCATCACTAAAGGCTGGAGGTTAATGTTCTAGAGCTGAACACTGATGTAAACGGCAAAAATAAATCATCTGCAAAATAAAAAGTTAAATGTTGTGCTTCAATGAATTTGTTTGCATTGTCCAGCAATATATGGTCTCCAATTACAGGAAAAAGAAAAAGAAACACTGGGTTCCCAGATTCAGACTGATAAAATTGTGCACCCAAAATATCAAAGTGAAACTGTGCAAAATCATCTAAGGGTGGTCCTTTGTAGCATGAGGGTTTATTGGCATTCAGTTTCAAATGGATGAAAACCAATCCAATTCCAAATAGAGAGTTTTCCAAATAGCTGAGTTTTTTTACTTTTTTGAATTCAGGAAAATGAAATTGAAAACAGAATCACTGCACAGACTACCTTATATATTTTACATAAGAGTTTAATTTGAAAGACATAACCATACATGTGGTTAGCCTGAATTCTTGCCTCACTCCCTAACCCAACAACCAAGGGATAATGAGCTAATTTGGAGGCATGGGTACATTTTTCCTAGTCTAAAGATAACCCTGCATTGATGATATCTAATCAATCTGCAAGAAGAGAACTGGCAGATAAAATTGGTGGCCATTTACAGGGATTGCTAATGGTCCATGTGGATTATCTTCACCTCTGCACCATGAACCCACCAACAGTTTTTGACTGGTTGGTCTGAAAATGGCAGACCCTTAAGCTAACATACTTGCTCAGACATTGCTCAGTGTATGCACAACTCTGCTCATTTGTAGGGATGTAGCGAACTGCCGATTTGGTGTTCGCGAACGCCGTTCGCGAACACCGGCAAAAAATGCGAACGTTCGTGAACAGTTCGCGAACTTCTAACACCCGCTAAAATCGTTCGATCGAACGATCGAAGGATTTTAATCGTTCGATCGAAGGATTTTCATTCGAATCGAACGATCGAAGCCATTCGATCGAATGCTTTTCATTCGATCGAATGCTTACAATCGTTCGAACGAATGGAAATCGTTCGATTTTTAGCGGTCGAAGGAATTCGAATGGTCGAATGGTCGAACGATCGAACGCGAACTCAAAATGCGAACGTTCCCAAACATTCGCGAACATTCGGCGGACGCGAACGGTCGAAGTTCGCGCGAACTAGTTCGCGGGCGAACAGTTCGCTACATCCCTACTCATTTGTGGCCAGAATAATCCTCTGCTCTTTGAACACAAATCATAAAGATCAGTTCTAATTATATTACCTCCTTGAAAAACTATGTAAAGTCAATTATTTGCTTGAGGACATCCATTTTATACCTGTCACCTTATAAAATAATTACAATTCCTTTTTTGTCATGCTATCAGTGTAAGAATAAAAACTGTGTAAATAGATAGGCTGTACAAAAAAAATGTTTCTAATATAGTCAGTTAGCCAAAAATATATAAATAACTATATTAGAAAATAGATAGCCTGTGCAATATAAAAACATTTTTAATATAGTTAGGCAAAAATGTAATGTATAAAGGCTGGAGTGACAGGATGTTTAACATAACAGAACCCAACTTCCTGCTTTTCAGCTCTCTAACTCTGAGTTAGTCAGTGACTTTACGGGGGGCCACATTGGACATAACTGTTCAGTGAGCAATTGATCCTCAGCATTCAGCTCAGATTCAAAAGCAACAGTTATGACCTATGTGCCCCCCCCCCTCAAGTCACTGATTGGTTACTGCCTGGTAACCAATCAGTGGAAACCAAGACAGCTGCAAAGCAGGAAATAGTGTTCTGGCTATTATGTTAGACATCCAGTCACTCAAGCCTTTATTCATTACATTTTTGGCTAACTGACTATATTAGAAAATTTTTTTATTTGGCACAACTAGTGATGGGCGAATTTCTCCTGTTTTGCTTTGCCGAAAAATAGATAGAAAATAGATAGCCTGTGCAATATAAAAACATTTTTATCTATTTTTCGGCAAAGCAAAACAGGAGAAATTCGCCCATCACTAGTTGTGCCAAATAAAAAAATTTTCTAATATAGTTAGTTAGCCAAAAATGTAATGTATAAAGGCTGGAGTGAGTGGATATATAACAGAACAGAAAACAACTTTCTGCTTTGCAGCTCTCTAACTCTAAGTTAGTTCAGCAACTTGAAGGGGGGCCACATGGGCCATAACTGTTCAGTAAGTTTACAATTGATCCTTAGCATTCAGCTCAGATTCAAAAGCAACAGTTTTGGCCCATGTGGCCTCCCTTACTGCCTGATAACCAATCAGTGGAAACCAAGAGAGCTGTGTTCTGTTATGTTAGACATCCAGTCACTCCAGCCTTTATATATTAGATTTTTGTCTAATTAACTATATTAGAAACATTTTTTTTTGCACAACCTATCTATTTATTTTTCTTTTGATACTGAACAATTCCTTTAATTGGCTCATGTGACCCAACATGTATTGTTTGTTTGTATGCACCGTGAATACTAGGATCCCAGGGGGCAGCGCTTATTTCTTAAAATGGCAATTTTCTATCATGAAAATGGTTTATTTCCATTGAACAGGGTTTTACATATGATCAAAAGTGACAAATATTTACAAATGTCCCAGGTTTAAAAATGTTGGTCCTGTTGGTTTCCTGCCGTTCTCTCCGCAGTCTCCCCACTGCGCATAAAAGTCCCAGGGAAAAGGAAAGGAATTTCCTGTATAGAGATCAGTGCCTAAGGCAATGGAAATTTAGAAACCAATATAGTGTAGTATGTTTACGTAATCAGGGAATCACCCAGTGCTCCAAAAAAAAAATTTCTACGTGAGTGTTTCCCCTTCCTTTTGTGTTATGGGTGCCCCTTTTTTCTATTATAGTTTTAATCCTGTGGGGGGGGGGGTGTTGGTAAATGCAACAGTTATTCCTGTGCTGTAATCCCAAATGTAACACTTCCACCTGATGGCCAAAGTGCCTACTCACAAACCACTACTG
The DNA here is from genome assembly GCF_017654675.1 of Xenopus laevis. Taxonomy (NCBI): domain Eukaryota; kingdom Metazoa; phylum Chordata; class Amphibia; order Anura; family Pipidae; genus Xenopus; species Xenopus laevis. The sequence goes on from NC_054374.1 coordinate 107,234,379, forward strand.
TGGTGTAGCGCATGTAATAGGTCCTCGCAGTGTCGGACTGGGACACCAGGGGCCCACCCAAAAACCTTAGACCAGGGGCCCACCATAAAGCCTTAGACCAGGGGCCCAATCTCAGTACTAATATTCTTCATCTCCTCCATCAACCTCTATTCTCCTAGTCTGCTCTCTTTATACTATAATCAATTATTCCATCTATTTAGCATCTTTGTTGTCATAAAAATAGGGACTGGCCATGAAATAGGCCAAAAGTTTAGCAGCATAAGGGCCCACTGACACCTTGGCCCACCGGGAGTTTTCCTGGTATCCCGGTGGGTCAGTCCGACACTGTGACCACCAACAGTAAGCTTATGCACAAAATGAAACGTTATAAAAGCGTAAAAAGTAAAAACACATTTTAAATTGATATTAGCAGCACAAGAATAAAACCTGTTGAAACTCCCAATAGTTTCTTGCAAACTGAAGAGATATTTCCCTTTAGGAGGAACATATGCAGAATATTCCATCTCTGCAAATTTGCACATATCCAGTAAGAGAGTTGTTGAATGCAATGAGTAGAGCAATGCAGACATGACTTCAGTGAATTTACGGGCCCAGCTAAGCAGTATAGCAGCTACTTTATGTTGCTGCATAGATCCATGATTCTCTTCCAGAGTATTCCTGCTTAATACATTGGGGTCTCTTATCTTAAATGTATGTTGTGCGTGTTTCCTCAGAGAGTGTATTTTGTAATTCTCATATGGTAACATATTATGTGGGTCAATCTCACTAAAAACAGTGACACTAAATGCATGTCTATCCCATTGGAAAACTCATTTTTTATTGAAAAGAGGTGTAGCTATTTTTGAACACCGCCATATGTGTGTGTATCTATATATATATATATATATATATATATATATATATACAATATCAAAACAGGGGGTTGTGGGAGCACTCTAAAGGCTTTAAAGTATATATAAGTATAATAAATGCTATTGCATATGTACCCAAATAGGGGTTATTTTGTTACAAAGTTATGATCATAAAATTGATAAGCCACCATACCACGTCAAGGTAAACCCCGAATGGCGGTCCCTAACTTGTTTTATATTTTATGTGCATTTTAGCATTACCTGTAATCAATGTCCATTGAACGCTGTTTTTATATATATATATATATAGTATGTGTAGATGTGTGTGTTTGTAAATTAGCGTTATGAATAAAAAACTGATCACTTTTGTATTGCAGGTACCATTCATTTTGACTGTCAGTCCTAAAGGCCTTTTACAATTTCTTATGCTAAAAATAATCAATCCATAAAAATTGCTAATGATCCCTACTAAATCTACTCTTGTAAATTTGCCCTAAATGTATATACTTTTTGTGAATTGGACCTTTTGTCTTTTGCTATCCCAAAAAGGTGCATTTTCTGATCCAATTCAAAAAGGGTTAAAGCTTCTGGCGGCAAAGGGGTTAAGAATACATTACTCCCAGCTACTTGGCTTTTACATGCAATAAAACATCCAATCTGCAGCCCTCCAACTACAGAGGAAGGAAGTCCAACATTTGTCAACAGCAAAACTGCACCTCATTAATTAGACTCCCCTCACTGGCAGGGCTATATAGAACATTAAGCAGCTCCTTATTAGTTACACATCCCATCAGAGAAATATAGTAAGATAAAATATAGTAATAAAACCTTATTAGTTACACTCCCTCACTCTGACCCCCAGCATGAAGAGGTGTGATTATGCAGGAAAGATCTGGAAGAGAACCATAATGTCATATGTGCTCTAAAATATAAACAATATCGACCTAGGGATTAAATAAATTGAAAAGCGCTAAAACAAACTATCCCTGAATGAGAAAGTGAATGAAAGGTACCGAGTTTCTTCTAAAATAAAACAAAAGCTGTGACAGAAGGAAGCAGCACCTAGTTTTCATGAACAGCAGCCAGCCTGTGCGAATAACCAACTAATTCAATTTGCGTTTGCCTGATGTACTCCGGGGAGAACCATTATACTGCATTCTCATCCAACCAAATGCCCCCCCCCCCATAATGACCCATTCATTCCTGTCTCTAGCAAGTGTATAGTTGCACAGAAAGAAGCGTTAGTGGTCCCTAGTTGTAAAGAACTCTATGTCTATCCCACTATGCCGAGTATATTTTCATTTTGCTGCACAGTGCCATTTGCCTTCTCGGCAGTTGCAGCCAAAGTGACTATCATTTTTTGGTTTGTGACAGTTTATATCACTTCCCAATGCAGAATCCGGAAATGCTGACCGGTCCTTGTGCTTTAGTTTCCCCAAGATCAAGCTGAGGTTCCTGGAGGCCACAGGTGTTTCCTTGAGCACTGGGCTGCTACTAACACCATCTGTAGGAGGGAAGAGTAACCGAGCGCTGTTATTCACAACACTGTATAAGGCATAGGACAAGAAGAAAAAGCGCAAATAACACACTCCCCAATATCGCTAAAAGTTTCATCAAACAGCCCTGACCCCTGGTGCACATTTACCCGGCACCGACCCTTTAACCCCTGCCCCCCCCCCCCCATAGTGAGCCACCTGCTTTCACTTGTTGCCAAGCGCAGGCCCAGGCAGGGTTGAGTGGCTCCCATGCTATGTGATTAGAGGAGGTCAGGCTCGCTGTGACCCCGAGGTCAGGATTCCTTCTAGGCACTAATCCCACTCTGTGGCAGCATCAATTAAAGTGCAGGGTTCTGCTCACTGGGGCCCAAGAACAGCCAATAAATGACAAGGGCGCAAACGGTGCACTTATTGGGGGAACCCTTGTCCTGACACCTGGGCTGCACCTGACACTACAGAGCCCATAGAAAGTAAAGATCACAAGGGAGAACTCAGTGTGTACTAGTAACGGGTTAATTCCCTCATCAGATGCCTTTGCAAGAAGTCTCAGACCGCTTTTAAAATTAGGCATTTTTGCAAACAGTCCAAACCTGTCTGCTTTTGTTTGCTACTATTACAAAATTAGGAAATTGGGAAATATAGAAATGGCATCGAACAAAACAGCTCAGTTATGTCCCAAAATGGAACCAAATATATACTTGTCTGTCAGGTATCAATAATGTCCCTTGCTCACACTTTTACTTCTGACAGGAAAACATCTTTACTGCAGAATAAAATAGCAATGCTTTGTAAAATGTTCTAGCTTGGATTTCACGAATGACAGGATGCATTATATATATATATATTTATATATATATAGCATAGAAGAACCAGCACTTCCAGATTGAATGTGTCTTTTTTTATTTCACTTCATGCTGCATCCAACGTTTCGATCCCTTTTGGGACCTTTATCAAGGATCCTTGACCGAAACGTTGGATGCAGCATGAAGTGAAAAGACACATTTAATCACATAACTAGAAGTGCTGGTTCTTCTATGCATTATATGAATCGACTAAGAGAGAAGAAAAGTCAGAGTGCGGACCCTTTTGTAATATATATATCATATAAAACACTCTCCTTAAATTTACATTTAATTCTGCGCGAAAAAAATCTCATAAACAAATATTTTTTAAAAAAAAATCCGTACAAATGTGGAAATACCTTAACTCATACCATAAAATGATAATCAAATACCCGTTCTATCTAAAATGACCCGCGGGTGCCCTGGAACCTAAATTTAAATCCATAACTATCTTCTTTCATGTGAAATTTATCCCAGCGGTTGCACTAAGTTTGTCAGACTGGAAACTATTAGTCAGTGAAAAGAATATTTGTTATAATTGGACAGGCAATGACATGTAAAATATAAATGTTCGGGTTAAGTAGAACTTAATTACGCCATCATTAAATTAATAGACATCCTAATGAAAATGTTGCAATGGGTTTAACGAACCACATAAAAAGCCAACATGACACAAAAGGATTACTCATTAGGGCTGTAATTACAATGAGACTCATACAGAAAAGTGCTGTTTCGTGTAAAATGATGGGATTTGCTTCCTAGCGATCTGTAATAAGGGAGAAAATGACCCGTCAAAAAACATTTATGTGCCCTCTCTGGCAGCGCTAAAAATGTAAATATGCAGCATAGTGCAATCAATACACAGTGTAGTGGAAAATTGTAAAATGCTCAATTTTTGATCCAAGAAATCCCAGAAGCAAATGATTAACAGAAATTCTCTTGTAAAACGAAAACCAAGGTCTGTCGGGGTGAAGTGGGTAGAATGTGGAAATATTTTACACTACAATTAAAATATATTAAAGCAATTTTTTTTTTTTTTTTTTTTCCTTTTTGTTTTGTCTGTTGTTTTGTTTTGTTAGATTTATGGAAAATACTAGATCTTACTCCTTAGAGAAATATATGATGATACTATGTATGTATTTGTTGAAAAAACACAATAAATAATAAGATTTAAAAAAATATATTAAAGCAGATTGTTCTCTGAAAACAACTTTACAAAGTTTCTCTCATTGGAAACGAAATACGCCTAGAATTCGATGTATGAGAATGTCTTTATACTGAATCAGTTTCGCTTACAAATTATTTTTGTGATGGAATTGTTCGCATTTATCATACTGGATGGAACACTAAAAATACAATTTTGCAAAATGAAATATATGGCAATTTAAGGAAACTTGCCGGTAGACATTAATTAGAAATGTACAACACTGGTAGTTCTGAATTTGGAATCACTGTAACAAAAGCCAGCAAACCCTGTGAACAAACAGGAAATGCTGACTTCTGCTACAGTGTTTCAAAGGTCAGAACCAGCAGTGCAGAAATTTATAAACAAACCATGCTTCCAATTGCAATTTAATTTTCAATTTTTTAAAAAGCCCACATGAAAGTTGCTTGGGATTACATTCCCCTTCGTCGAGTAAAATGTTATTTTTGAAATTACATGCCCTATAGCAATTATCGCAGAACTAGTATCACATTCAATAACGTTCAAACTCAGAAATGAAGTAACAGAAACAGTCTGCATTTTTCTGCATCAATACTTTGGAGTTGTAGCTCAACTGTATATGTTTATTTGTTTTGATTTAATTCGTTTGTAGCTGACGCTGCGATAACACGAAATAATGAAAATTATACATACAAACTTTGTACACTTTTTTTTTTTTACATTATTTTGCAGATTATTTCTAACAAATCTAGGGATATAATGAAAGTTACCGATCAATTCAACGAAATATTATTTTATGATGGCATCAAAGGAACCAATAATTATTCATAATATCTTACAGCTAAGTGACAATGACACATTGTTGAAACTGCGGTGTTATAGCCTTTTTTTTTTTTTCAAATAAATCAGAGGCCCCGTATCCGCTAAACATCGGAATTTAGTTGATAAAAGAAGCAACATTATTTCTTTTCAGTTGAAAATTTATTTAGCTGAAAATTCAATTCATCCTTCTGAGTATATGAGTATTTGTTCTCTTTAGGCAGAGAGGACGTTGGATAAACTATGTACACAATATGAATTAAAAAAAAAAATATCTCACCAGGAATTTACAAGAAATGATACAAAAAAAATGAGGGAATCGGGTACATAAACAGATACAAACAAAAGCTACAATAACTTGTAGTTTGGAGAAAGTGTTATAAATAAACGGCAACATCTATAAAACTTTGTAGCTGGTATCGAAATTGATCCCAATGGGACAAGTGAGACACTTGGATAAAGATCCCAAATAATATTTAATGCATTAATAGTCTTTCAAAACAAAAGAGAACCGAGGTATGGCAGGTGTTTGTGTAAGTACAAATAAAACTGGGTGCTTTCTAGACTTATAAATACTGTACAAAAAAACAATAAAACACATTTTTTTTTCGTTCTAAAACTATCTTAGAAATATCATTTAGTTTTTATAAAGAGCAACAAATCAGGACTTTCTGTTCATTTTGCTGTATTTTTAGCACGGATCTGAGACTTAAATTTCTTACAAGAACATCAGAAGATCTCTGTACAAAAGAAAAAGAGAGGGCAGTTGTGGCAAAGTGGAGGCAAGTGTGCTGCCCGATCCTTGATGAGCAGGCTGGACGCATTGTCTCTAAAAGGATGAGCACAGTCCCCTACATCACGTATCCATGTCACTGTTACTGTCCTGCTTCAGAGAGTCCCTCAGATGTGTGTCAGTGGCATGGTGCTGGTTATCCCCGTACCTGTCCCCTGGTAGTGTTGGGGTAGGCTGTGAAGTCTGCTAGTTGCTGCTGCTGCTGCTGCTGCTGCTGCCGCTGCCGCAGCAGCTGCCGGATCCCCGGCTTCCCCCCCACCAGGCAAGTACATGCTGATCATCTCTCGTAGATCTCCGGGGCAGGGCGGCCGGTTGTGGGAGCCTCCTCCACTCACTGGGGGACTGACACTGGGTTC